>NW_003302550.1:23494867-24011003 GCF_000004255.2 Arabidopsis lyrata subsp. lyrata
AAGAGGGTTAAGGCAGGGCTGCTCTCTCTCTCCATATCTCTTTGTCATATGTATGAATGTCTTATCATCTCTACTTGACAAAGCTGCGGTGGCTAAGACGTTAGGATTTCATCCTCGCTGCAAAAACATGAAACTTACACATCTTTGTTTTGCGGACGATATAATGGTTTTTACGGATGGAAAAGCAGCTTCCATGGAAGGAATTCTTGCAGTGTTCAAGGAGTTTCAAAAAATCTCAGGTTTGAGTATAAGTCTGGAGAAATCAACTCTGTTTTTGGCCGGTATTTCTGGGACTAACAGAGAGGACATACTAGCTCGTTTTCCTTTTGATTCAGGAGCTTTACCAGTTCGCTACTTGGGACTGCCTCTGATGACTAAGAGGATGACACTTTCTGACTGTCTTCCGTTACTTGGAAAAATCAGAGCACGTATCAACTCATGGAAGAATAAATTTTTGTCGTTTGCGGGGAGATTGCAGTTATTACGCTCAGTGATCGCAAGTCTAACAAACTTCTGGATCGCTGCATTCCGATTGCCTTCTGCTTGTGTCAAAGAGCTCGAAAAAATTTGTGCTGCATTTTTGTGGTCTGGCCCGTCTCTTAACTCTCGGAAAAATAAGGTTATTTGGAAGGATGTTTGTAAGCCAAAGGATGAAGGTGGTTTGGGGCTAAAATCTGTTGTTGAGATGAATAAGGTCAGTTGTTTTAAGCTCATCTGGCGGATCGTTTCAGGTTCAAAATCACTTTGGGTAAACTGGATACAAAGAGAGCTTATTCGGTCTAGCTCCTTCTGGTCTGTCAAAGACACCACTTCCTTGGGTTCATGGATGTGGAGGAAGTTGCTTAAGTACAGAGCGCAGGCGAAGGAGTTTCACTCAATGGAGATAAAAAGTGGGCTCCAAACATCATTTTGGTATGATCATTGGTGCCCTCTAGGTCGGTTACATGATACTCTTGGTGATAGAGGTTTCATTGATTTTGGGATCTCCTCGGAAGTAACAGTGGCTGCAGCTCTTCAAAATCACAGAACAAGGCATCATCGTGTGGACTTTCTAAATCGGGTAGAGCTGGAACTTGAACGAATTCGAAACAGGGACATTGTTCTGAACCGGACGTATCCTTGTGGAGGAGACCAGATAACAAGTTCAAAGCTCGGTTTACCACCTCAGAAACATGGCAACAAATTCGAACTGCAGGTCAAAAAATAAGTTGGGTTAAGAGTGTTTGGTTCTCGGATTCTATCCCGAAACACTCTTTCCTGACATGGCTTGCGGTAAAAAACAGATTGTCCACTGGTGAGTGTATGGTCTCTTGGAATATGGGAGTGAACCCATCATGTGTTTTTTGTCAAGCACCGATGGAGACTCAGGAGCACATTTTCTTTTCATGTGCTTTCTCTTCACGGATCTGGGAGGGGCTGGCAAGTCGACTTCTTCAAAGAAGGTTCACTAACAGTTTCTCCGGGATCATATCTCTCCTATCAGATTCATCGATCAAAGGTACCCTTGGCTTCATTATACGCATTCTTTTCCAAGCAACTGTTCATACACTTTGGTTGGAAAGAAACAAACGTAGACATGGAGAATCACCAAGTGCTGCAGACCAAATAATCAAGTTTATTGATCGCATAATTCGCAACAGAATCTCTTCAATCCGTCTCTTGGATCCTCGCAAACTCGAAGATGGACTCCGCTTATGGTTTGAATCTAGGACCTAGTGTTCTTAGTTTTATACTTAGAATTCTTTCAAAACAATATTCGATTTAAGGTTGCATTCATTGTACAAAAGACTTTTTTGGTTGAATAAATTTAACATTCATTCAAAAAAAAAAAAAAAAAAGATGGTGTGCATGGTTTCCAAATAAAGATGTACGTTAAATTCTTCTCAAACATTATCCTTCTATATATCCTCAGAAATTGAATGTCCAAATGTGATGCTGGACTTTGAGAGATTCACCTTCTCTGTCCTGATGCAAGCTGGTAATCTTGGAGAGGATTTGATTCATTGATGAGCACAGACAAAGCATATATAATTCCATTAACTTCTTTATAGTATTCTCAACAAAGGTCCATTATATTATAAACCCCATTCCGCTCAGTCAGTCACTCTAGGCTCTAGATCCTTTGAAAATCCCCTCCTCACTCTCATCCTCAAGAGGAGAAAAGGTTAGCTAGAGAAGTACTTGCAAGCCATAACATGCACCCATCTCATCTTCCTTGTAGTGGATCTTTTGGTTGATCTTCTCAGTTCTGTGACATCATGAAAGCCAAAGTGACCATGCTTTTTTGGTGCATGAAGATCGGTTCGATCTCCTCCTCTCTGTATGCCTGGTGAAGCTGAGTAAATCACAGATTTTTTAGCTCATGGATTCTGATCTTGGAGTAAGGCTTGGTATGTCTCTTCCGCACAGATATTTCTTTTCTGCATTATTGCCTAATCCTAGAGGCCAAATCATGCTGAGTATCTGCATGTGACGGCGACGACGTTTTAGGATAATAATGGTCTTTTCTTGAAAAAAATATCCACATCTGTTTTAAATTTGATGATTTCCTTTAATTAATTAGTAGGTCCGTTTAGTAGCTCTTATTAAAAAAAGCTTAAGTTTAGAGAGCATAGATGATCTCATGTCATAAATAATAACACCATAGAATATGAATACATGACACCAACTTGCAAGAGATTTTCATCCCATTCCAAAACATCAAAAATAGTGTGTTCAGATCAAACAACAAATCTGTCAAGATTCACACTCTTAACTATTGTTATTTCCATTACATATATATATTCATGTTCTAAGAAATTCTCAAGCATCCTGTTTCCAAATCCTGATAGTTTTATCCAAATGATTTCCCGATGAAGCTATCTCGTTCTGAACCGGATGGCAACTCACTGAGATCACTGCGTCTATGTGGCCTTCCAATCTCTGCAGTATATTTCTCTGTTGAAGATCCCACAGATCCACACAATTGTCCTCTGATCCACTCACAATGTACTTCCCATTCGTTACAGAAAACGCTGATGTGATACAGAACACTTTGTTGGTATGTCCTGTGTACACTTTCAGAAACTTCCCCGTGGCATAGTTCGACAGCTTCTGTTAAATTTTGATCCAAATACAAAGATGAATCAATCCACTAGTAAAGAGCATTACAAGAGAATCAGTTAGTCACAGATTCTACATTTTGTTCTGTATCAAAAAATGTTCTCAAGATCAACAGATAACACAAATGCAAGAACTCATCAAAGACTAGACGAAAGTTCAACACCTAACTTCTTTTTCATGTCCTAATTAAAATGTTAAATAATCGGAATTTACTATATTTGTTCCGTAGGTTTTGGACTAAAGGAAGAAACAGCCCGAAATCTTGCTGAGGTATGGCTTCTTTTTAGTGTTTTTCTTCTCTCTTCACTTGGTACTGCCATCATTGGTTCACAAAACCCTTGACAAATTGAAATGTTTTTGTAGGGTCTTCCTAAGCTTACCTACATGAATATATCTGTCTAGAACGCCTGGAATTAGCGGTCGGTTTTTGAGGTTTGTTTTGAATGACCAAACATTAATTATCAAAATCTCTTATGAGGAATATTTTGATGTTCAGGGATTTAAGAATTAGCTGCAGAAACACTACAATCAAGACTCTAATACTGCGTGACTGTCCTTCTTTAGAGAGGATAAGAGTAAAACACATTATGTTTCAATTTTGCATCTTGTACTCTTAATGTCCCAACTTCCAAGTTTCTGAAAATATATGTCGATATACAGAGAGAAATAGGGTATTTTTTGGATTCACTTATCAACGGGCACACCAAATTCATTCGACATATTGTAAGTTGATATTTTTTTTTTCCTCAACGATGTGTATTATGCTAGTCTTCTATCTCCTTCACTACCATGCTTTTCAACTTGATTTATGTTTGCAAATGACTTCACTCACAAGTCATAACATCTTCCTTAATTTTCTCTATTAGGACGTAACAAGTGAAGTTATTGCTGATGGAGGCAGGGAAATTATCGTACGAAAGTAAGTAGATAGTTTTAGTTTCCGATTTTGTTTATTATACCATTTATAATACTATGCGTACTAATGACACAATTGTTGTGTGTGTGTGTGTGATGTAGGTATATTTTATCGAAGCTGAAAGAACAAAGATCAGATGTCACAATTGTAGCCAAATCTGTTTGTTTTTAGCTAAATCTAGATGAATAATAATCACTATCAAATTTAGTGGTTTTGGTTGTAAATTCATATCAAAAGATTCAGTGGAAATATTTAACTTGCTTTTTTTTTTACCTAATAAAGATGTGTTAAATCCTTCTAAATCCTAAAACAATTTTCTCATTATCTGCCTTAGTTAAAGTGATCTTGTCCTAAGATTTCCAATGTTTTCTTTTCCTTATGTACTCTTGAGGTCTCCACCAAAACTATGCCATGATCAGAGCAGTGATCTGCTGGAAAATGGTAGTGGGAATCTTAAAACAGGACATAGAGTGTAAGTTGGGAAGGCTAAGGCTAAGGCTACTGTCTCATATCCTCAAAAATTGAATGTCCAAATGTGATGCTTGACTTTGAGAGATTCACCTTCTGTCCTGATTCAAGCTGGTAATCTTGGAGGATTTTATTCATGACTTTTAACCTCTTCTGGGATGGCTTGACAGAAAATAAAAATGTCACACTGATCAATATGTAAGGACACAAATGCTCCCAAATAATTGGAGAACAAAGAAACAAGACACGGTTTCATGCTCATTGGCGCTGAAGCCGAGTAAGATCACTTAATGGCTTATACGCTTAAAGAAGTTAAATGGATAAAATGACTTCTAAAGACATTGGAGTTTGATCATCAACACCCTATTGAGTTACATTGTGACAGTCAGGCAGCTATCCATATAGCTGCAAACCCGGTATTTCATGAGAGAACTAAAGACATGGAATCGGATTGTCATCAAGTGCGCGACGCTGTTCAAGACAAACTCAAAACTATACCAAACAGATTTCTACCAATAACCAAGTCACTGATCTCTTGATGACTTCACCAAGACCAACGTTGGAGAGGTTATTGTCCAGCTTGGTGTTCGGAATTTCGTACCACCAATGTAGGGGGGTATTAGGCTAAAGATATACTGTATGTAAATATATTTTACATAAGATACGATTCTATCAAGAATAGGAATTATATAAAATACTTCTTTAATATATAAGACACAGACTTTACAACTAGTTCACACAACAACCCTAACGCGAGAAATTTTTAGGAAGAGATGACGAAGAAGGAGAAATAACGCAGTCACCAAAAGATGATTTGATCGGATCCTGAGAGGATAAACTACACCCAAGATCTGTATCACGAGTGACATGGATGATATCGATGCTCACCCAATATCTATTTCTTACATTTTTTCTGCTTTTGTGTTTATGTAATCATCTCTTATGGTTTCCTTTTGTACAACCAGCAGATCCCGTAAACTAGGTCGTGTTTTATCTTCACGCAAAGGATTTTTATCTTCACGCAAAGGATCTTCGTTCATGAGATGAGATCTCACAAATTCTTAATCATGGGTTTAATGGGTATTTTCCTTGATTACTAAGTGATATTTTTTTACTCTGATTGTAAATTCAGATCAAAAGATGTCGTGGAAACATTTTGTTTTACTTCTACAAATTAACTCAACGAGATTGATAGTGAAAAAAAATTAGGCATGTCTACTCTAATTTGGGTAAAAGATCTACTGACAACGGATATGGGTTGGCAGAATTAATTAGGATATCAAAAATTACTATCCATAGTTGAAAAAATCTAGGCATAATCTTGAGAAACTTTGTATAATACATAGAAATCATCGATCGGTTAGTATAATAAATAAGATAGTTGGGAAAATCTGAGCCAAACAAAAAATGGCCTTTGCAATGTTGCCTTCAGTTTCTTCCTCCAGCGAAAACCCTAACCCTAGTCCCCTCGGTCTCTCCGACTCTCCAGATTTCAGTCAAAGCGAAATGGATTCGATAATCTCCTCCTTGCTTACGTTTCCGGATTCTCCATCTCTGTCCATCAGATCCTCATTCGATCGAGTACTTGATAATCTTCTCTCCTCTAGTGATGACTCCGTTCAACTCACTACTCACAGGGAGCTTCAAATCCATTAGGCACATTGTAAGTTCTTACCGGATTATGCCAAATTCTGTAAATGAAAAGTATAACTTGGTTTTAATCTTAATCGTCTTCTTTTTGGATTACTCTAATAGGATATTTCAAGTAACCGCGGCTTAGCATCTTCAGACAGGGGCAAGAGATGTAACAAACCAAAGTAACCGATTGATCCTACATTTTCTTGTTTAGATAGTTAACATCGTATGAATTAGAATCGTACTAATGACTCACTGTGTTATATTTTCCATAAATTGTAGCTTTCCTCTGGAGAGGCTGAAAGAAGAAAGATCAGATGTCACATTTGTGGCGGACTTTCCTCCATTGCCTAGGTTTTTTTTTAATCTTCTTCTTGGTTTACTATAATAAATAGGCTTTAAAAATAATCATGTGATTGACGCTATCGAAGTCCTTGAATTCAAAAATGAGTTTGTGTCTGCAAAATTTCAGTTCCGAAAAGCCTTATGGTGTCTGCGATGAAGAAGAGTTGAGGCTGATAGAGATGATGGAAGCTGAGGACGATGAAGTGGACGACGAAGATGACTCGGATGAGGAATCGGACGATGCATCGGATGAGGATGAGTCAGAAGATGAGGACATGGGCTTTAATGTCGATTATTTGTTATGATTAGTGTTGGTAATCCGTTAGTGTTCGTTATTGAACTATTTCACGAGAAGTTATTCGTTTCTTTTGCTTAAGATTCTTCTTGTTGGGAGATTTGAACTTTGCACAAACATACGAAATTATTAAACGAATTAGAAAAAAAAACAAAAAAGTGACGTTGTGGTTTTATTTGGATATAAATAACATTGAAAAGTTTTGATGATTTCAAGTTTTTTTTTTTTTTTTTTTGCTTTTTCTTTGTAAAGTATGATTTAAAGTTGAAGTTTGACCATTAATTAAATTAATTAGAGAATCAAAAAAAAAACGAAAGTAAATCCAAACCAATTTTATAAGTATTTTTAGCAATAATTAATCCAGAAATTTAAAAGCAATAGCACATATAAATACTCTGCAACACGTGCCAAATTCGTTGCCAATAAACGTTATGGAAACTCCAAACCCTAAGCGACAGTGCCGTGATGATTTCTCCTCCATCCAAAGCCCTAATTCTGTTGCTATAGCTCCAGATTTCAACCAGAATGACTTTGATTCGACTATCTCCTCTTTCCTTTTGTTACCTGATTCGCCTTATAATTCTATTGGTTGCTCCTTCGATCGTGTGCTAGGTCAAGTTCTCGACTCTGCTTCTGAAGCTTCCGGTGATGATTCCGTTCGTGATCGTCTCATCGATCGTACTAACAAACTCGCATTTCTTCTTCTTGAATCCACCAAACGATTCTCTCGAATGCGCTCTACTCACTACAATTACAATTCTTGGTCCCTCCCTGAAGAACTCACCATTAAGGTAATGAACTTCTACGTTGCTTTAGGGCTCTCTTTTTTTTCTTGGGAGGCGATTGATCGATTCTCAAATTACTACAATGTTTTAGAGACAATCTAAAGATCTGTGTTCTGTTTTGGGGGTAGATGAAGAGAACTACAATCTTGTGTTTGGACAAGTGATATGTCTTATTAACGATATGTGAGGATATGATTTCGTGAGTGATAAGTCTCATGTATTGTATTTACAAAATCAGGTGTTTTCAGGGCTTGATACAAAGTCTCTGATGCAAGCTTCAGCATGTTGCACCATGTTCCGCAAATGTTCTATAGACCCTTTATGTTACTCTCACATTGACTTGAAAATGGGTGGCAAACGCGTTTTTGATGAAATTGTGTGTAGTATGATTCACAAAGCTGGAAAAGAACTCAGGTGTGTAATCTTTTTACATTAATTAGAACCTTCTCTCTGCTTTTGTGTTTGTGATTATCTCTTGCATGTGGTACATGCAGATCCCTTAAACTCGGTCGTGTTATATCTTCACGCAAAGGATCTTCGTTCACAAGCACTTGTCTCACCTCAGTAATTCGTAATCATGGGTTCAATGGGTATTTTTCTTGATTACCAAGAGCATGATATTGTTTGAATCTGATTCCAAATTTGATCTTCTTATTGGTATTATTTGTCTTTTCTCCATTCAACTAGTGGTCTCTTGAGAAGCCTACAACTTTACAATCTCGTATCGACAGGAACCAAGTCCTTATGCGCTATGTTATCAGTCTGTCCAAATCTCACTGATCTTATGATTGCTAATTTGTAAGTTGTTTCATGACTCTGATTGTCCAAATCTCACTGATCTTATGAGGTGCCATCGTCTATGCTTTATTCTAGAACATTACAATTTTTTCCATTATTCGGTGTTTAAGTGACAGGAAACAAATACTAGAGCAAGTACTAAAGACGCTCACTAAAAATCCTCGCTTGCTAATAGAGCGTTTATTCTTACAGAACAATATCGACTTAATTCCTGCATCAGGTAAACTTTTTCCACTGTAGAACTTTCCTCTCTAATCCCTCCCGGGTAGGCTCAAGCTCTAACAATGTGTGACAGGCCTATCGTCTTCAACGGTTGAGGCATTTGTTACCTCGTGCCCCAGCTTAACTTGGCTAAAGCTCGTAGGTTTTGGACTAAAGGAAGAAACAGCCCGAAATCTTGCTGAGGTATGGCTTCCTTTTAGTGTTTTTCTTCTCTCTTCACTTGGTACCGCGTACCATCATTGGTTCACAAAACCCTTAACAAATTGAAATGTTTTTGCAGGGTTTTCCTAAGCTTACCTACATGAATCTGTCTAAAACGCCTGGAATTAGCGGTCGGTTTTTGAGGTTTGTAATGACCAAACATTAATTACAATATCTTATTATCAAATCTCTTATGAGGAATATTTTGATGTTCAGGGATTTGAGAATTAGCTGCAGAGACAGTACAATCAAGACTCTAATACTGCGTGACTGTCCTTCCTTAGAGAGGGTAAGTATAAAACACATTAATTAAGTATCAATTTTGCATCTTGTATTCCTAATTACACAACTCCTAATTTTCTGAAAACTTATGTTGATATCCAGAGAGAAATAGGGTATTTTTTGGATTCACTTCTCAACGGACATTTCAAATTCATTCGACAAATTGTAAGTTGATATGTTTTATTCTCAACTATGTGTATTATGCTAGTCTTCTTTCACTAGTTTTTAAAAATTGTATGACCCAAAAGGTTATATAGACTGAACTAGTTACCATGCTTTTAAACTTGATTTGTTTTTGCAAATGACTTCACTCACACGTCATAACATCTTCCTTGATTTTCTCTATTAGGACGTAACAAGTGAAGTTATTGCTGATGGAGGCAAGGAAATTATCGTAGGAAAGTAAGTAGATAGTTTTAGTTTCTGATTTTGTTTATTATACCATTTATAATATCACAACTATGCGTACTAATGACACAGTTGTTGTGTGTGTGTGTGTGTCGTCTGATGTAGGTACATATTATCGAAGCTGAAAGAACAAAGATCAGATGTCACAGTTGTAGCCAAATCTGTTTGTTTTTAGCTAAATCTAGATGAATAATAATCACTATCAAATTTAGTGGTTTTGGTTGTAAATTCAGATCAAAAGATTTCGACATTTCGTGGACATATTTAATTTGTTTTTTTTTACCTAATAAAGATGTGTTAAATCCTTCTAAATCCTAAAACAATTTTCTGCCTTAGTTAAAGTGATCTTGTCCTGAGATTTCCAATGTTTTTCTTTCCTTATGTCTTGAGGTCTCCACCAAAACTATGCCATCAGAGCAGTGATATTCTGGAAAATGGTAGTGGGAATCTTAAAACAGGACATAGAGTGTAAATGAGATGCTGTACTGTCTCTTATCCTCAGAAATTGAATGTCCAAATGTGATGCAGGACTACTTTGAGAGATTCACCTTCTGTCCTGATTCAAACGGATAATTAATCTTTGAGGATTTGATTGATGACTTTTACCTGTTCTGAGATGGCTTGACAGAAAAATATAATGTCACATTAATGAAAATGTAAGGACAAATATACTCCCAACAAATTGGAAAACAAAGAAACAAGACACGGAGCATGAAACCGAGTATCACGCAATGGCTTATACGCTTAAAGAACTTAAATGGATAAAACCACTTCTGAAGACATTGGAGTTTGATAATCAACACCCTATTGAGTTACATTACGACAGTCAGGCAGCTATTCATATAGCTGCAAACCCGGCATTTCATGAGAGAACTAAACACATGGAATCGGATTGCATCAAGTAGTGCGCAACGCTGTTCAAGACAAACTCAAAACTAAACACTTTTTTTTTAATGTAATGTTAAATTATATTTAAAGAAAAAATAAACGATTTTACAACGAGTGCAACGGGTTATCGAAAGAAAATTTTGAAATCACAATCTGATTTTCTAAACACATTTCTACCAATAACCAAGTCACTGATCTCTTCACGACTTCACCAAGGCTCTACAAAGACCAATGTTGGAGAGATTGTTGTCCACTTAACGTAGGGAGGTATTAATTAGGCTAACGATATACTGTATGTAAATATATTTTACCTAAGATACGATTATCAAGAATAAGAAACTCTCTTTGTATAAATACTTCTTTACTTTGATGAATAAGACACAGACTTTACAACTAGTTCACACAACAACCCTAACGCGAGAAATATCTTGGAAGAGATGACAAAGAAAGAGAAACAACGCAGTCGCCAAAAGATGGTGGAGAAACGAAGGCACCGGCCAGATGAAGAAAAGTGATCCCATAAACTCGGTCGTGTTACATCTTCACGCAAAGGATATTGTTTACCAAGTGATATTGTTTGACTCTATTAATTGTAAATTCAGATCAAAAGATGTCGTGGAAACATTTTGTTTTACTTCTACAAATTAACTCAACGAGATTGATAGTGAAAAAAAATTAGGCATGTCTAATTTGGGTAAAAGATCTACTGACAACGGATATGGGTTGGCAGAATTAATTAGGATATCAAAAATTACTATCCATAGTTGAAAAAATCTAGGCATAATTTTGAGAAACTTTGTATAATACATAGAAATCATCGATCGGTTAGTATAATAAATAAGATAGTTGGGAAAATCTGAGCCAAACAAAAAAAGGCCTTTGCAATGTTGCCTTCAGTTTCTTCCTCCAGCGAAAACCCTAACCCTAGTCCCCTCGGTCTCTCCGACTCTCCAGATTTCAGTCAAAGCGAAATGGATTCGATAATCTCCTCCTTGCTTACGTTTCCGGATTCTCCATCTCTGTCCATCAGATCCTCATTCGATCGAGTACTTGATAATCTTCTCTCCTCTAGTGATGACTCCGTTCAAGATCAACTCATCGATCGTACTCTCGAACGCTTCTCGCTTCTTCTCGAATCCACCAAACGTCGCTTCCAGAAACGAGCCACACTCCACAATTCCATCTCCTGGTTCCTCCCTTCCGACCTCACCATCAAGGTAACCACCAATCTGGAATTATATATGCATTATGAAATGGTCCTAGCTAGCCTTTTGCATGTCTCATGGATTCATGATGATAATCAGATATTTTCGAAGCTTGATACAAAGTCCCTGATGCAAGTTTCTGCATGCTGCACAATGCTCAACAAGAGTGCCATGGACCCTTTATGTTACTCTCATATTGACTTGACAACAGCATTTCAACATGCTGATGACCGAGTTTTGAGTACTTTGATCAATCGTTCTGGAAAACAACTCAGGTGCTTGCATTTCTTAACTATGTTAGTTGAACTTGATGATCAATATATATATGTAACCATCTCTCATTGGTTTGGTTGCGTTTATGCGTGCAGATCCCTTAAACTTGGTCGTCGTGATGCTCCCGGATACGTTCCATCTTTGTTTACAAACTCTTGTCTTGCTCCACTACAATTTACTGGGTATAGATTGCTGGCTTGATCATCAATATATTCAGTGACGACATTTCTGTTTCTCTTTTAACATGTTTCTTATTTGGTATTTTGTTTTTCCATTCGACTAGGAATCTTTTGAGAAGCCTACACATCTACTCTATCGGATTCATGTACATTGATTCCTTATTGGCTCCATTATCAGCCTGCGCCAATCTAACCGATTTGAAGATTGTTGGAGTGTAAGTTAGAGTGCCTACCTTTTTCTTACTATACTTCTTGTATATTTGAATTGCATGAAATCTCCATTTTTTTTTTTTTTTTGCCTTTCATTTTCTTATAATAGAGATGCATCTTCTATCGAATTCTTTGGGAACAATTACACTTTTTTTTTCTTTGTCAGGAATGTTTTTTTAGAGCCGATAATAGAGTTACTTGCGATAAAATGTTGCTTGATAGAGCATCTATTCTTAGATAACTTTTCTCAAGGTAAAAATTTTATATGGTGGGGCTTCCTTTATTTTTTCCTCACAAGTTTGCTTAAGCTTACCTACTTTGTGTCTGGTTGATTTTGATTAGGCATCATAACATATTCAACCATCGAATTGTTTGTGACCAACTGCCCCAAGTTAACTTCTCTAACACTCCTAAATTTCAATCTAAATGAGGCAATGGCCCGAATCATTTTTAAGGTATGGCTCTTCTTCCTTTATTTCTTCTCACTTCATTTAGTACATGTACATTTACTAAGGGATTTTTTTGCAGGGTTTTCGTAAACTTAAGTATATCAATCTATCCAAAACATTTGAAATCGATGGGAGCTTTTTGAGGTTCATATGGTTTTAAACACAATGAAATGATATATCATCTTGGTTTCTATATATTTGCAAGATCTCTCATGACATAAAATTTTGATGGTAGGGTTTTGGGAGATAGATGCAGAGAGAGTCCTCTCGAGACACTAATACTGCGTGATTGTTATTCTCTCCAAGAGGTGAAGGATTAAACCATATCAAATTTTGTTAGTGGCATATTTCATTCTTAATGTAACACTCATATGAGCCCTAACTATTGAATCTCAAATTTACTCAGGGAGAAGTTGTGAAGTTTTTGAATTCAGTAATCGCGGGGAACTTCAAATCCATTCGATACATTGTAAGTTCTATATTAACCATTGGAACTGCTAAACAAAATGCATTTACAATTACTCATAAGTCATAAATATATCCCATTATTGCGTCTTTATTTTTCCCTCTAATAGGATGTATCAAGCAACAATTGTTTAGCTTCTAATGGTAGCAGAAGAACTTCCCTACCAAAGTACGTAACTAAACATTTCATTTACCAAACGTAGTCATGTAATCGATTCTCTCCATGATGGGTATTTTTTGTGTGTGGCCAATATATATTGTTATTGTTTGTGTGTGTTTATTTTTTAGCTTTCCTTTGGAGACGCTGAAAAAAAAAAGATGGGATGTCACATTTGTTGGGGATTTTCCCTTAAGACCAAGGTACTAATTGTTATTTATTAGGCTTTATTAAATTACTAGTTGAAGATGAAGTAACTGAATACTATCATTAATGGATGCGTTTTGTAAACTTGTGGCACCAGATTCTTTCATTTTGGCACCTTAACGGAGGACCTCATGGTGTGATGTAAACGTTTTTGGGCGACGTTTATGGATCTAAAGAAGGGGCTATTGGATTGGGGTTTTTAATGGATTTGAATCTATTTTGAAATCAAGTGTTATTCAATTATGTATTTGAAAATTTACATTAAAAGCTGTTGTTGTTGGATTAAACATTTGTTTGATGTATTTTAAAATATATTTAGACCAACTGTTATTCAATATCCATTTGATTTGTTTCATTTTGGATTTGAATGTACTTTTACTCATAAAACATGAGCAAAAACATTCCAACCATTTTATCAAGTATTTCATCTCCCTTCTCTCTCTCTAGATCGATGAATGAACAGAAACGTTATTAATTCACAAAGCTAGGTCTCTATATATCTCTCTCTCTTTATATATATATATATATATCTTCTCTCTATATATATATATATATATATCTCTTCTCTCTCTATATCTCTCTCTCTAGATCTCCTTCTCAGTAACAGATCAACGATCACATAAAATTTTTATCTCAAAAATATTTCATATCTCTCTCTCTCTCTCTCACACATATTTCATACTTCTTTATAGTATTCTCAACAAAGGTCCATTATATTATATACCCCATTCCGCTCAGTCAGTCACTCTAGGCTCTAGACCTCTGAAATCCCCTCCTCACTCTCATCCTCAAGAGGAGAAAAGGTTAGCAGGAGAAGTACTTGCAAGCCATAACACCCATTTTATCTTCCTTGTAGTGGATTCTTTTGGCTGATCTTCTCAGTTTTGTGACATCATGAAAGACTTTTGAATTTTGTCTCCATCTTTCAGCCAAGTGACCATGCTTTTTTGGTGCCTGAAGAGACACATGCATATAGGTGAAAAGAGATGTCTTTCAAAATTGTGCTTTTTGTGTCTCGACTTTCTCACCTATGATGATGGTTTTTGAAGTGGTTTATCGACTGTAAACTGCTTCTTTTAAACCTTTTACAAGGCGGTTTATTTTGTCTTGTGTTTGGAATCCAAAGGGAAAACATTTTTGTCTTGGGAAGATTCCTCTAACTCGGGCCCCTTTGTTATTTTGTTTTTAAAGTTAAAATATAATTTCGTTAGTAAATAGTATCGTGAAACTTGTTGTTATTAAAGAAAAGATCACGTTTATTTTTTTCATTTCACGAGTTCTTTCCTTATTAATTTTCAAAATTTTACTGTACTACATTTTATAATTAGAAAGTTGCTCACTCAGTAGTCAACTAATCTCTCTGGCCAGCTCAATGGTAAAAGGAAGGGAACTACATTTTATAATTAGAAAGATTTGGATAATTATGAAAAATAAATGTTTGGATCTTAAATTGAGAGAGCAATGAGCAATTTAAGAAACCACTGATCTCATGTCATCATAATACACCATAGAATAAGAATACTCACCAACTTGCAAGAGATTTTCATCCAAAATAGTGTGTTCAGATCAAACAACAAATCTGTCAAGATTCACAATCTTAAAACTATTGTTGTTTCCATTACATATATTTATTCATGTTCTAAGAAATTCTCAAGCATCCTGTTTCCAAATCCTGATAGTTTTATCCAAATGATTTCCCGATGAAGCTATCTCGTTCTGAACCGGATGGCAACTCACTGAGATCACTGCGTCTGTGTGGCCTTCCAATCTCTGCAGTATATTTTTCTGTTGAAGATCCCACAGATACACACAATTGTCCTCTGATCCACTCACAATGTACTTCCCATTCGTTACAGAAAACGCCGATGTGATACAGAACACTTTGTTGGTATGTCCTGTGTACACTTTCAGAAACTTCCCCGTCGCATAGTTGGACAGCTTCTGTTAAATTTTTGATCCAAATACAAACATGAATCAATCCATTAGTAAAGAGCATTACAAGAGAATCCATTAATCACAGATTCTACATTTTGTTCTGTATCAAAAAATGTTCTCAAGATCAACAGATAACACAAATGCAAGAACTCATCAAAGACTAGACGAAAGTTCAACACTTGACTTCTTTTTCATGTCCTAATTAAAACGTTGAATTACTATATTTGTTCTGTATCAAAATGGTCTCAAGATCAACAAAATACAAGAATCCATCAAAGACTAGACGAAAGTCTGATTCTTAACCTTTTGTTCATATCCCCGATACATGATGCATATTCGAAACCTAAATGCTACATTATTCAATTCATATCCAGATATGATTCACAGATTAAGCCAACAAGAAGTTTAAACTTACAAGAGTACTATCAAGCGTAGCAACGAGTATAAACTTCCCGTTAGGCGAGAACTTGGCGAAAGAAACAGCTGGAGATTTATCATCAATAAGAGTCTTCAAGCAAGTTCCTTCCTTAGCATCCCAAATTTTACAAGAACCATCATGACTTCCCGAAACAATCAACGATCCATCTCGATTAAAATGCACACTCGAAATCGGCATCGAATGAGCTTTAATCATCCTAACACATTTCCCAGTCTTCACCTCCCAAATCCGAATCGTCTCATCAAACGATCCAGACACAATCAAATTCGACGGAGGATTGAAATTAACACAGAACACGAAATTCGTATGACCTCTAAGAACCTTAAGACACTCGTAAGGAGATCTAGCGTCCCAGATTCGAAGCGTACAATCATCAGAAGCAGAGCAAGTGTAATGCGAATCAGAGGACCAAGCTAGATCGGAGATACCACTAGAGTGACCTTCGTAACGATGAATCAGAGAGTAGTTCGTAGCTGACCAGAGAATCATGGTTTTGTCGACGGAAGCGGAAGCCAGAAGATTCCCGTCGTTGGAGAATTTGACGCAAGAGATCGCCGCCGTGTGACCTTCTAGGGTTTTCAGGTGACGGTATGGCTTATACATCGGAATGTTTCCGCTTGTTCCTGCGTTACCGGCTCCGTTACTGGCTCCGTTACCACCGCTTGGCATCGCCGTCTCTCGTCGGATTTAGCCTCGCACTCGCAGTGGAGAGAGATGAATCACAATGAATTTCACCGTTACACGTATATATTAGTTTCTATACGTTGCGTTTAATATTGTGTGTGTTTTTTAGTAGAACGAATCGTATAGTATACTTATAAATATTCATAATAACGAATTGTAGAGAAAATGTAAAATTGTTTATAAATATACCTAGGCCTGGGCGAAAAACCCGGACCCGAAAACCCAAACCGAAACCGACCCAAAAAAACCGGTTCGGGGCGGGTACGGGTATTAGCTATTTACCCTATTGGGTTTTGTATTGTCGTACCCGTGGGTATAGGGTAAAACTCGATCCAAATCCGATACCCGAACGGGTACCCGATTACCCGAAATTACATATAAAATTTTTAGTATATCTAATATTTGAGTTAAATATATTTATATTCAAATATCCGAGAGTAATTACAAAAAAGAAATACATTTATATTTAAATACTTAAGACTAAATATATTTATACATGAGATATTTGTAAGTTTTTCGGATGTTTGGATAAAATTTTGGTTATTCGAGTAAAATTTTGGGTAAAAATTCGGATATTAGGATAAAATTTTGGATAAAAATCGGATATTCGAGTAAAAATTTTGGGTATTTGGGCAAATTTTTGGGTATTAGGGTAAAATTTTGGGTATTTGGGTATAATTGGGTATAATTTACCCGAACCCGACGGGTACCTGATTTTTTCGGGTATTTAGCGGTTCTGAAATTTTAAACCCAAACCGACCCGAACCCGATTGGACCCGAACCGAAACCGAACCGATATTTTAGATTTACCTTATTGGGTCTTAAACTTCTCTACCCGAAGGACCCGAACCCGACCCGCGTACCCGATTGCCCAGCCCTAAATATACCCATCGTATTAATTATGATTTACAAAATAGAATTTTGTGTTTTAAAATTCTAAATTAGACGATTCATGGGAATTAGAGCAGTCAAAATAGATCAAAAATCGCGGGTCGAGCCCACATCATCTCACTATGGGGCAGATTTGGGAAAATATATTAAATCCGCAAATAAGCGGGACACATGGATTAATTCGCAGTGGGTCATAGGTTTAATCGGTTTTCATCCGCGGGTTGGCGGATCAGCCCGCATATTAGTATTTATTGATATAATTATAATTTATTCAACATGTGGTAATTTAAACAAACTTTTAATAGTATATTGATTGATTTATTTATTTTAGTAGTATTTTAAATTTTGGTTACTTTAAAATTATTTAAACAAAATCCATGGACAATCCCGCAAATCCGCATACATTCGCGGGACGGATTTGTATTTCATATATGCTACCCGCGGGTCGTGCGGACCGACTAACTACAAGTCAAAATATTTTTTGTCTATCGCAAAACGGACTTAACGGGACAAATTAACTCGCTTTGACAGTTCTAATGGGGATATTATTTAGTCATACAACAAAATGAAGTTTGGACATAGTAATAATAGAAGGGAAATTGTTAAAAATGCCCCTTTTGGTGTGCCCTTTTTCAAAAATGCCCCTTTTAGATGTCCATTTTCAAAAATGCCCCTTTTTAAATCTGAAATTTTTATAAAGTTTTATTAGGTTTATAAGGTACTTATGGATTGTAACTACTACTTGAAGACTCGATCCAAGTATTTATAAGGTTTTATAAGGTGTTTTTAAAGGTTTTACAAGTTATTTTAAAGGATTTTTAAGGTTTTTCAAAGGTTTTACAAGATATTTTAAAGGTTTTTAAAGGTATTTAAAATGCATTTATAAGGTATTTATAAAGTATT
The DNA here is from genome assembly GCF_000004255.2 of Arabidopsis lyrata subsp. lyrata. NCBI lineage: Eukaryota > Viridiplantae > Streptophyta > Magnoliopsida > Brassicales > Brassicaceae > Arabidopsis > Arabidopsis lyrata. The sequence continues at coordinate 23,513,210 of NW_003302550.1, forward strand.
TATAAGATTTTAGATACATACAAATGTAGTTTGTATATGTTTTAATAATGTTACATACATATTTGGGTAAATCTTATATTTTTAAGAGCATTTTTTATAAAGTTATAAAGAAGGGGCATTTTTGAAAAGGGGCATTGAAAAAGGAGTATTTTTGCAAAAGCCCCATAATAGAATATGTATCTTATTTGTTAGATGAGAGATTGAAAGATGAAGTATAATGATTAAAAATTAATTATTATTTTTCATGATTTACAAAATTTAATAAATACTTATCATCTTGTTGAATAATTCTAAAATCATATTCACGAAATCTTTATAAATTGAAAATTAAACTTCTTTGGTAAGCTATAGGTATGAAAATATCATAATTTCGATTTAATCTAATTAAATTAAAATTAGTTACATAGATTTCATATCTATTTAATTTACACGACCAAAATAAAAATATCTATTTAATTTACCCTACCAAAATAAAAATATCAATTTAATTTATAAAACAGATGTGTTATTTGTGATAAATTTTTTAGAAATTAGAAGCAAGTAAAATATCTTTCAATTAATGATAATTGGCTAAAATGAGCGAAATTAATGACAAAAACGTTGATTGTTATGGAATTAGTCCCAAAAATATATGAACAAATTTATTATACGTAATTAATGTATAATATTGTTTGGAATATGCTTTTAGTATTAGTTACCATAAGTACAATCAGATTTTATTTGATTTTCATAAATATTTGATTTTATTTCGATTTTTCATTATTAATTCGAATTTATATTCCAAAAAAATTTCAAAGATCCGATTTCAGAATTTCGGATCAATTTTCTGATTTTAACCCGATCCATTTTCATTTGTACTTCTATTTTAAGAGATACATTCCGTTGACCATGACCTCTTTGGAATTACATTTTTACCCTTCCTTCTCCATGATTCTCGTCCATTAACATTTTGGTTCTTCAGTTCGGTTGATTTTCTGAAAAAATGATCCGGATTAAATTCGGTCCGGTTTAGTTTGGTTTATTAAGTTCGATGGCACTTAATTCGGTTGGTTTCAGTAATGAGTTTTCCGTAGATTTGGTTCCATTTCGGTTTGTATATTCTCGGTTCAATTCGATTTTATTGCTCACTTTCTACATAGGTGTTTGAAATCAAGAGCTTTGTATCCAAACATCTGTGAATGAAATTGAGATCATAAATCCATAGATGATTGTTATTATACACAAATAGAAGGGAAGGAGATTTATGCAAGCAACAAATGTTATTTCGAGGATTGAGAAGGTCCTATGAAGTCTTGTTTTTGCCGTAAATATCTTCAAAACCATCAGCTACTCTTTTCCTTCTCTCAGCAATCATTTCTGAATACGACTGAAAACCAATTTTAACAACCAAATAACACACAAAACCATCAGATCTCAAAACAAAGAGAGCAAGATTTGCTCAATATGACCAAAGAGAGTCCTGTTCACTAAGATAATAGAAACTAGCACTGTCTGAAGAAGTTTAAACAAGAATTTACTTAAACTCGGACTTAGAAAATAAAGCTACACACTTTTCTTTAGTAACTCGACTAAAAGGAGAGATTCACACCTTTGGGTAGCTATAAAGGAAAATGTACCACCAAGCGCCAATTACACCAACAGCAAGCGATGAAACTATGACCGAATGTAGTATTACCCAGCTACATGCCACTATTGATAAACCCGTTAACATTATCGTCCATGGCTGACACCTGAGAAACATTATCCAGTTGCTTATTCACAACCATATCTCAAGAAAAATGGAAGAACACTAGGCCCTGAAAATGTCTAAGAAGAACCGTAAAGTTTTCGATTGCAAATACACACCAGATCAATAGATATTCAAAGCAGTAGTTGCTGAATGTTGAAATGATAAACCCTTCTAAACCCAATAATCTGTACAGTATTTTGGTTCTTCACTATCTTCCTAACCCAAAGATTCAAACTTTTGTCTTTCTTTCTTCTAAAACAGGGTGAAGAACCACAACACAAGTCATGAAACTTTCATTGGGTATGACTTGTTCTAAGTAGCATCAATCAATATATTCAGCTTCATATATGATTCAAACAAGTTCATGAGTAAGCATAATCACTGAAATTGCTCCACCTAGAAGTGAAACTTAGACTCTTTAAACACACTCTATCTAAGCTCTAACAATATTCAGAACCAACAAATACGATTCCTAATAAGTCTTAACACACTAAATCCAAACTACTTGGAAATAAAAAGAATTGGGGACTTAATAGAGATTGTACCAAGAGGGTTTAGTGTCCCAAACGGAGTCGTATTCGAGAGATAGATTGTCTAAGAAACCTTCCATGTCATCAACTACGCCATTTTCATCACTGAATCTCGAATCCTTCGGCTCTCTCCGATTCCCACCCAAACTTCTAATTTTCGTGTTAATCCTTATTGGTTTGAGATAGAATGAGTGGAGATTCGTTCGGGGACTGAGTTTTGTAAGACGAGTCTGTGTCTGTGGTCGAAACGGCGACAGAGACACGGCGGAGATGGAGAGACTTGCCATCTGAAGACGACGACAAGGATAGATAGAGGACTCAATTGACTCTAATTAAAATGTGGGGTGCTTTGTGTAAAAATACATGTTTTCAGTGGTGAATAATGAATGTTAGATCATTTTTTATTGGGCCTATTCATGGCCCAATAATGAAAAAGTGTATATATTCGCTCAAAAGCCCTAATTTTTCAATCATCTGATAAGATTTTGTTTTTGTCGTCGTCGTCGTCGTCGGAGTGAATTAGGGATTCGAGAATGACGATGAACTCGCTTCCGAGGAGATTTGGGAAGAATCATGGCTATCTGGATCGAGATTATCGAAACGGAAGGAGATCTGGTTCAGATTCCGATGAAGAATTGAAGGGATTAAGTCACGAGGAATATAGGAGGCAGAAACGGCTTAAGATGAGGAAATCGGCCAAGTTCTGTTTTTGGGAGAACACACCGAGTCCACCTAGAGATCAGAACGAGGATTCCGATGAGAACGTCGACGAGATTCTGGATAAGAACGGCGGCGAAAAAGATAATAATTCGAAAGGGAAAGAAAAGAAAGGTACATCTGATTCTGGGAAGTCAGATTCGGAATCTGAATCTGATGGTTTGAGATCTAGGAAGAGGAAGAGTAAGAGCTCTAGGTCTAAGCGCAGGCGAAGGAGATCTTATGATAGCGATAGTGAATCTGAAGAGAGTGATTCGGAAGATGAAGATAGAAGACGAAGAAGGAAGAGTTCTAAGAAGAAGAAAAGCAGAAGTAGGAAAAAGCGAAGTCATTATAGAAAGACGAGATACAGTGACTCTGATGAGAGCAGCGATGAAGATAGTAAAGCGGAGGAATCCGAGATTAGTGCTTCTTCGTCTGGGGAGGAAGACACCAAGTCAAAGAGCAAGAGGCGGAAGAAATCTTCGGGTTCTAGCTCGAAACGAAGCAAGGTAAAGAAAACGAAGTCAGAGACTGAAAGCGATGGTATAGAGGAGGATGATTCGAAGATGCAATTAGAAGAAACGGTGAAGAACACTGAGCTTGAACTTGATGAAGAAGAGTTGAAGAAGTTCAAAGAGATGATTGAATCAAAGAAGAAATCTTCAGCTGTTGATGATGAAGAGGAAGAAGCTGATGTTGGTCCAATGCCATTACCTAAAGCTGAAGGTCACATCAGTTATGGTGGTGCTTTAAGGCCTGGTGAAGGAGATGCCATAGCACAGTATGTTCAGCAAGGTAAACGTATTCCTCGTAGAGGAGAAGTGGGTCTTAATGCTGAAGAGATTCAGAAGTTTGAGGATCTTGGTTATGTGATGAGTGGAAGTAGGCATCAAAGGATGAATGCTATTCGTATCAGAAAGGAAAACCAGGTTTACAGTGCTGAAGACAAACGAGCATTGGCCATGTTTAACTACGAGGAGAAGGCCAAGCGCGAGGCTAAGGTTATGTCTGATCTGCAACGGCTTGTGCAGCGCCATATGGGAGAAGAAGTAGGGCCTAATCATGACCCTTTTGGTGCTACAAAGACTGATGAAGCTGATGATTGATTTTGCTTTGCCTCCTGCTACGAACTGCTTGTGTGGGTACTCTATCTTATACTTTATCTTGTAGACTGTTCCTTATTTGCATCATAGATACTGTTGTGTTCTACTTGCCCGTTAATGAGCTCCATATTTTATGCTTTAATCTGCTATGTATCACATGATTGCGTTTGTGTGTTAAAGATGAATGATTCGACTTTAGGGATATGCAACTGTTCTTGTGCTTTTGCCTTAGGTCGATGATTGAATTTTGCAGGGGATTCACTTAGTTCTAAGACTGTAGAACGATCAATTATCTAGGATATCTCTCCCACCTCTGTATTATCCAATGAAGAATGCCCCTAAATGAGCATCACAGATTATGCGTTTGTCCCTCTGTATTCATATCATTGCGCTTGTGTCCATATCATTTGCCTTACGTTGGGTTCCATGATTGTTTTGAATTTTTGCAGTGCATTGAGGGAGTTCTAAGATGGTAGAAAAATCAAATTTTAGGATTTGCGCTCGATGACCACTTCTGGTCATATCAGATGAACAATATTTTTGATATGCAAAACTTAGCAAATGCAATTATATATGTTGGTGACTTTTAGTCATCGTCCTCATGAGCTTTGATCTTATCATGGTTGTAGTGAAGCCTTTGTGGTCATGGTATCATGTTATCATCGTCACGACGTCACCATTATTATCACTATTCTATATTGAGAACAGTGAAACAAAAAGTATACCTGTAAGAGTTTTAATTATGATTTTTTTCTTAATAAGTTATTACCGATGACCAGTAGAACGAGTTTGATCAGCTCAAACTCGAAAAACACTTTTGTTAAATCCCACTCTCTTTTCTTTTAAAACCTTAAATTAGAAACCGTATCAATCTCAATATCCACGGAAGTATCAATAAATGTCTCACCTTTGGGGGGTTTGCTAACTTTCATCGAGGAAGCTCGAGGGTTTTCATAATTGCATGTGATAAAGAAACTCCAACTCTCTTATATGACCTGATATTTCAATTACGTGAACCTTGAGACTATTAATAGATGTCAAAATGGACAGAAATTTGAAGGCCAAGCCTAATAAGTTATTCATGATCATTTTGGGATGGAAAAAAACAACGCGAGTGGTAAATTACCGGGGTTCATCAAACCCAAAGTCGAACCGAACGGAAATAATTGTAAAACGCAACTGCTAAAGCAGTTGCAAACCTCTCTACTTCTCCTCATCATAATAAACATTTGTACCACTCACCGGTTTTTAACGGCTCAAATTTTTGTTAAAACTATCTCTGATGATGTTTAAAATTTCACATTTTCTTTCATTTTGAAAATAAAGAAATATTTTTTAATACACAGTTCTAAGAAATTGTGATGTAATATAGAAAAATCAAAGGTAAAAAATCTCATATTTCACTTTAATTGATTATTTGTAATATGTTTTTTTTTCTTTCTTATTTATGTTTTGTGATGTAGTTTTATTTATAGAATAATGTTTAATTAGATAAAATCATGATGTTGTTAAAGTATTGCATAAAATAAAACAAATGTGTAAAATTTGAAAATTAAAAATATGGAGATGAAATCTACTAAGAATGTTCTTTTAGAAGTATAAAATAAAGTAAACCATTGAAAAATACTTTGTTTCAATTTATTCATTGATTGGAAATACACTTATCATATGAATCTTTATTTTCTTGTGGTATATATCCTTATGTCTTCAATTTTTTTTTTTGTATGAACTTATGTCTTCATTTTGGTAGTATCTATGTTTTATAGAATCCACAAAAAATTATTAGGATAGTTTGCTGTTTTGCAAGGCTTTCATAATCTTCAATATATGAATCTTATCCACCACAATTAAAATCAATGGAAACCTTTTGAATCTTTTTCTCAATAATTGCAATATCTCATTAGAAGACCTACTTGTACATGGTCCGTGATGAAAGCAAGATACCTCCTTGAGAACTATCTGTTGTTAGATTGCATTCAAACCTTCCTAATTTCAACTACACCGCCCTCTGAAGTTTATCATTTTTTCCCTTCGTCTTCTTGTTTGATTGTTGGTTATCTCCCTTTTATTGTGGATTGGATCATTTACCGTTTTAGCGTTGATGATGATATTGTGCGGTTGTCTACGACAAAGAGTTTGAGGAAGAATCGATTTTACTCATGGAGGATTTCATGGTAACTCCTCATGTTCTCGATTTTGTCCAAAAGTCCAAAACATAAATTTGTAACCTTATAATAACATATGAAAATTGTACAAAATCTGTAAAGAATATGAAGGTTTTGGTAAGGTATAATAATTAGAAAAGTGTGTACGTTATTTTTGTAGCTTCTATACGATTTGCGTATGAACATAAATCATAAATTAAATTGTTTTACATATTTTTGTTATTAATATAGCGATTTTTTTAATAGGTTGAATTTATTAATATTATGATTTATTTACCATTTATTAAAAGGTGAGGTTTTTTTAATATGTTTAGGAAAAGTGTAGGTTTTTCTACCCATTTTCCCATTATATCTAAAGAAAGAGCGATCATGTATGTATTAGAGTGAAAATAATATAACACCAAGAAAATTATTTCAAAGGAATAATCATAATTAAGTCATAATATTTTTTTTTCAAATATGATGTTTTTATGCCACAATGGTTTATCCTGTAAGAAGTTCAAAACCAAAGTTCATATTTATTAGGGAGAAGCTGAAGGAACAAAAATTAAATTTCGCATTTGTTGCAAAGTTTTTCTCAAATCAACCAAAGTATGCGTATCCCGATATTGGTTTAAAATTTCTCTTAAATATTACATTTTGGGCAAAACTGAATTTAATGGTTTTTGTTTGTAAAGTTTTGAGCAATAATAAGATGATGAGTTAGCAACCGATCTTAGGAAAACATGGGAGGTCTAGCAAGTCAAGGTGTTGAGATAGTAATTAATGTCCGTTATTCAGTGATGAATCTCATAATGTTCGTTTTGTTGACCATTGTGAAATTAAATTTTTATTTTTCTTTCCTCCATCTCTTATATAACCTCTTATATATTTCTTAGTACATTTTAATATTTGTTTCTTTCTTTCTAAAAAAGAGTGAAGAAGACTTGGTATTAGCAAGAATCAAAAATATAAGGAGTAATTATAATTTTGATCATAAATGAAATCTTACCAGCTTTAGTTCATATGGTCGAGAGCCTTCCTAGTTCGTAGTATCATATCATCATAATAATATATCATCGTCACCATTGTTATCATCATTCTATTTAAGAAGCCAAGCTTCACATCTTCATCAAGCCATGAGTCCGCTCAGGACGACAAGAAAGAAGATGTTGCAAAAGAAGAAGAAATTGCGATGATCGAGTTTTCGATGTCAAGTTTACTAGACAATCTTATGAAAACATCTGATGATGAAAGACAATTGCAAGTTCAATCAAAAGAGCAGCAGTCGCTACCAATTGTTACAATGACTCACATTTCAGCTCTTTCGGATTCAACCTCTTCCGTCGATGAATCAGAAACAGATGAATCTCTTCCAAATCAGTTTGCAATCGGAGATGAGTCACATATTCCAAAAGAAGAGCCAATCTATGAAGAAATTTCCAGTGACGAAGAGATGAGCTATGAAGCTCAAGGCGTACCAAAGAAACAATTTGCATCAAAGATAATGGTGTTCACATTCGATGACATTCCTTTTGAAAAATGGAATAGTCGTCTTGACGAATTTCATGCATGGATGACCTCCGAAGCTATCACTTCCCCAACAGAAGTGGTGATACAACAATTCACATCAAGACTGTCAGGCGCATTAAAAGAATGGTGGAATTCACTTGGAGAATATCGTCAGCAGCAGGTGTATCAGACAACGATACCTCTACTTCTTGGAGAAATACATAGAGAATTCGTTGGCACCCCAAATCATTTAAAAGAACAACTACAAGAAGAGTTCTACACAGCGAAGTGTTGTTCATTGAAGAAGAGAGACTTAGCAAAGCATTTCGAGCGACAAACTCGAAGGTATTATGCTCTCAATGGTCTAAACAATCCAAGCCTGAAGCAAGTTTATCTCTCATCCATAGACGATTACCTAAGTCAACAAACAAAGCTGTATATCAGAGATCAAGGGCAGACAATCGAAGAAATCTCGATTGGACAAATCCAACAGCAGGTGTTCAGAACCCTTGATAAGCTTTGTAAGCAAAAAGAATTTTGGTCAGAATTCATGGACAAGTCAAAGCATCTTTCGAAGATATGTGCTCGCCCAGATCTGAACATCAAATGTTCGAAAAAGAAGAAATGTTCATGTGGAGAACGACGAAAAGACCGAAGAGGATCCAAGAAATCATTCTTGAAGTCAAAATATTTCAACAAGATTAAACGCAAGCGATTCTTTAGGAAGAAGAAAAGCTTCGAGAAAACTTCAAGATGTTTTCTATGCAGAAAGACGGGGCATTTTGCAAAAGACTGTCCAAACAAGTCTAAAAAGAAGAAGCAATATCTCATTCATTCGATATCCAAGATAGCTCCAGATCTTGATATTGATAACCATGATCTTGAGTCAATACTATCTTACGATAGTGACGAGAATGATGCTATATACAGTTATTCAGATTATGACGAATCTTCAGAATCCTCATCCGAAGATGAAAAAGACGATTGTTGTTTCAAGATTACCCAGATGCCTCAAGAAGATGAACTTCAGACACCACATCTACCAGTAACCATCTTTGATCCTTCCAAAAGAGAAAAGCCAGTACACGCAATCGCATTCTTCGACACAGGAGCTCATACAACAATTATAAATCCAAAGATTCTCTCACGAGCCATGTGGATGCCTCATCAACAAGATTTCAGAGTCGCGAATGCTGGATCCCTGACGGTCAAGCTAAAATCAAAACCAATCACGATAGAGCTTTTCCCTGGATGTCAAGTTACTAAGGAAGTACTAGGTTCATCTGCACCTGGTAAAGACTTAATCCTTGGGTGGGATACTTATTCGGTACTGAAGAAGAAGTTCGGTATTTCTTTGGAACCAAGAGGTGTGAGATGGAAAAATCTCTACAAAGCTTTTACCACGATGCATCGCCTATTCTCAATCGAAGACTCAGCATCTGCGGAATTCAACAAAATTGAAGAAGAATTAAAGATGACATCATGTGCTGATTCACACACAGAGTTCCTTCAAAAGTGTAATCATCCGCTATGGTTAAACTCAAGCTTCTTCGTATCCCTACCATTCAAGGAAGATGTACACACAACACCAACAAAAGCAAGTCATGCAGGAATGCCTCCAACACTGTTGTAGAAGGCAAATGAGGAATGCAATCAATTGATAGATCAAGGTATCATCTCAAGAACAAACTCTCCATGGGCATGCAAAGCGTTCTACGTTAATAATCGTGCAGAACAAGCAAGAGGAAAACTCAGATTAGTTATCGATTACAAGCCGTTGAACCAATATCTGCAAGACGTCAAGTTTCCACTGCCAAATAAAAGAGCACTTCTCCAACATCTCCAAGGTGCAAAAATATTTTTGAAGTTTGATCTGAAGTCAGGATTTTGGCAACTCGGTGTTCATCCTGAAGAAAGGTGGACTCAACCCATTCTTCAATCCGCATTCAATCTACTTCTTTCATCGTCCTGTTAAGGTCAACCGCAAAACAAGCAAAATCCTTGCTCTTCCAACTCTTATTCATCACGGCGATTTTTCAAGAGGAGTTCGTCCAGATTTCAACCTTCAAGATAACGAAGCATACGAGAACTTTCAAACTCATGCGTTTCACCTCAACAATGCAAGACAAACGTTCCCCATTCCGTTCATACCCAACTGGGTTTATTATCCGGTCGACTATCAGATGCAACTTGATGAAGATTTACAGTATCACATGATGAAGTTCAACAAAGGAAAACCAAGCAGTCCAAAAGAAGATAAACACAAAGAAACAACTCCCCAGGTGACTTCTCAAGATTACTGTGCCGATTACTTCAAAGACGCTCAATCCCCAGATGATGAAGTAAATGTTGAAGATATCGAAGAGAAGTTCAAATTCCACATAAATGTTCAACCAGGAGAAGATGCACGAATGATCGAAAATTCGTATGAATGTCCAGATGATCATTATGGATGCTGCGAAGAACATATGCTGGAGTTCGAAATGGATCATTAAATGGTATGAAAATTATAAAATATAAAATATAATATGATATGTTTAAAATCATGTAAAATAAATAATGATGTAAGCGATGATGTAATCGCTGATGTAATGATTATGTAAGCAATGATGTAAGCGATGATGTATCGCTGAGGTAAGCGCTTATGTCAGCGCCTTAAAACCTCCTATAAATAAGTGTGTACCCCTTGTAAGAAATCATAACTTGAAATACCATAAAATTTCATAATAGCTTTCTCTCTCTAAATGTTTCTCTAACTTCTCTCTAAGTTTTCCAGACTTCCTAACTTCTTCATAAACCTTGTTTCTTTCTATTCTAAACACAGTCGCGATTCTGTATTGTTCTCTTAAGGTTAGCATAAGTGGTCCGTCAATACGACGGTCGAACACGGCAGTCAATAGTACTCGCCGGGGTTTCACAGTTCCTAATAGTAGGTTGAGCAAAACAGATGGCAAAGAGGCCCGAACCGCTTCCTTTACCTGGAATATGAACCCTTGCTTGTAAACACGACTGTCGTCTAGACTTAGTCAACACGACCCTCCGCTCGTGCTAGCTTTAAGATTATGGTATCAGAGCCATAGACTTGTGTTAAGATAGAGCGAATCATTGTTTATGACTGATCGTTTTGAATGTTCTGGAAAACAAATTCTCAATCATGTCTCTTTCTAAGCCTCCTAAACACCCTCAGCTAAATCCTTCTATAGATTCTCAATTTGCTATATCTACTTTACCAAAAATCCAAAGAAATAATTCCCTTTCTAAGATAAATTCCTTGTATGAAATCGAATACGTTCCCAGAGATCAATTGCCAGAAACAACTCTTCCGTTGGTCAATCCTTATGAATACTTTGCTAAAAAGCCTAGTGCTTTTTCAGTAAAAGGTATTCGTGATCTCATCAGGCCATCTTCCAGTCGACGAGTATTGGAGTACGTACAATCCAGCAAGTTTTCATCATGTCAAGTTCCAGCCACCGAAGAAGAACAATTCATATCGCTAAATATTTCGGAGCATCTTCCGAGACTATGGCAGCAGCAGGGTTACACTCATTTACACTTTGGTGTAGTACGAATCGGTTTAACCTTACACGCACGAAAAGGTTTACCGGTTGTAGCGCGGATTGCTTTGCTTGACTCAAGGCTCAAATCCTATCAACAAGCTTGCATCGGAACAGTACAAACAACGCTGAACGCTGGAACAGTATTTATAACACTGTTTCCAAATTTCAATGTCTCACTACAAGATCCAAATCTCCTGAAGGCGCTTAAGGTTCAATTACAATTAATCGGAGCTCCTATGCAAGAAGAAAGTGTGGCAGCAACTCTACATCATCAGATTGTATACAGAATCCAAGATCATGCTCTCGATCTTGCACTACCAGCATCAGACGAGGCTTTATACCTTGAGGTCACATCGGCATCACAAGCACCCAACTCTATTCAAATCTCGAGACAGATATCTCGAGAGGAATTGCTACGAAAACTACCAGAGTCATGGGTAACAAGCTATGAGAAGATACATCAAGCATCTCAAGCACCGATTCAGTCATCTGACGTAAGCTTTCATTCTAGAAGCGATGGAACCACGGAGATAAAGTTTGAAAAGCCAAGTTTGTCTTTTCAAAAGAAACTCTTTACTCAATTCACTATCCAAATTGAGGAGCAAGAGTTCTATGATTCCGTCAAAAAGAAAGATCTGCAGCCAATCGCTTTTGGTCAGAATGGAACTGTTGTATATCCATTCAAAGACGAAAACGGACATTGCTACTTCGATGTCTGCTCATGCACCGCATGTTTGGAAGATTCGTATGAATCGGATGATGAAAAGCGAAGAAGACGGAGAAAAAAGAAGGATCCACTTTATAAACGCTACCTTGAAGGAGATCCTACTGTAGGTCCACTTGGTGACGACAACTACGACTTCATAGTCGAGTATTCAACAAAGAAGGATGACTCAAACCAGCAACTCATGATGATAAGGATGGATTTTCCTCCACCAAAAGACTTTGTCAAAGACAATATTGTGCATACACCAAAAATTGTTCCGAACAACATCAACTCCGCTGGACCAGACGAATTAAGCCAAGCAGAAAAGGTTCTCAACTGGCAAACAGAAAATGCCTTTGTTCAGAATCAATTACTGTCATCCATTAGCCACAAGGTTGATCAAATATCGGAGAACAACAACAGAAGATTCAACAGTCTGCAAGGAGCCATATCAGAGATTCAACAGAAACTCAGCAACTTGCACCTGGAAATGATGTCTATGGCGAAACAAATGAAGGTTAATACATCTCAGTTCAGAAGTAAAGAAGCTGAACAAACCAATCTTAAATATCAACTCAAAGATCTTCAAAGAAGCCTAGAAAGTCTAGTCCAGAATCAGAGGCGAGTAAATATGTATAATCCTTTTGACTATATGTCATCTGGATTACCCACATATCAAGAATCATATTCTCCAGGATTTCTGTCTGGATATCAAGATCCAAAACCAAAACAGCCTGTACCTGGATTCTTATCCTCGGATGAAGCCTTTACATCTCGGTTTGGTACAACCTCAACCAGCAATTTCAAAGCAAAAGTGGCAAGAACTAAACCAAGGCGTCAAAAAGACTCTGAGTTTCACATCAATCCATCTAAGAAGCCAAGCTTCACATCTTCATCAAGCCCTAACAAGTGTATATTATTTGGGGATCTCTATAATTGTGAAGTGCAATAATTTCGGAATTTTGCAAGCAGATCATATAGTTGTGTAAATTATATGTAAGGGTTTCAATCATATTTTATGGTTCCACTTTTGCGGAACTATACAATGTCTGAATCCTTTCTCAATAATTTTCATTACAAGACCCTACCAATTGTACCTAGTCCATAATCTATTATTAATTCGTTTTCTAAATTAATGTAAGGCATTCAAAGAGGCCAATTGATATTGGTTAATAGAACTGAATGAAAAAAGAAACGACATCCAGATGTTCAATTTTGTATTATTAAAGCTAAAAAAAATTGAGGAAAGAAATGTCACGTAAAAGGTCCTCCATGCACGAATAATTAAAATAAAAATAATTAATGAGCAACAACGTTTAATAATATACGGTTTCTCAAATGATCCTTAATTGCTATGCTTATAAAATAATTTAATTACGTAAAAATAAAATAATTTAATTACTCTCAGTCTCAGACTCTCAACTAGTCAGTGAAGGACGAGAAGGACAAAATGGTCAATGAATAAAGTGAAGGGTATTAATGTAATTACACGTCAGCAGAATCATGAAGTAACTGTGCCTCTGTGCCTAGTTAAAGACAACTGCTCTGTTCTCCGTCTCTTTCTCTCTCTCTCTTCTTCTCTATCAACCTCATTTCTCAGATCCGTAGGATCTTCATTTCCATGGAGGCTTAAAAACCCTAGAAGATATCCTTTAACACATCACTGGTCCGCTAGTGAAGAACAAAATATCTCTTTAGCTTCCTATCTCTCTCTGTATGATCTGAAGCGAATCGTCTTTATATCTTCACCAATCACCATCAAAAAGACCTCTTTTTCAAGGTGAATTTCTCTATGGAAAGTGTCATGTTGGTTCCGTTTTCAGGATCTGATCTTGTGATTTCTCTTTGTTTCTTCGTATGTGATGATTTACTTCCATTTGTATGGCTTGAATTTGTTTGTTTCAGCTTGAGCTGGGTTTCGGATTCTGTGATCTTCAGAGACGCTTTCTGGGTTATCAACAAGGCTTTTCCTTTGAATCAAGCTTTGATTTTGATCAGAGAAACAAGTGTTCTTGCGTTAGTTAAGCGACTAGGTGTGTGTGTGTTGTTGTTGTAGTGAAAGCTTCTTACTGTTGACAGATCTCGAAATGGAAACGCTTATTGTAGCTGTGGAACATAGGGATCAATATTATGGGAAGAAATCTCTTGGACATGATCGTTTTAGATCTGCTCCTTCCAAAACTTTTAGGCAAATCAATTGCAGAACTTTTCAATCTGGTGTGGGTTTGCTTCCGAGACCTAAGAGAACTTCTTCAACACCTTTAACCAAAGGAGCTCTTCCTCAAGTTCAGTCTCCTCGTTCTCCTAAGTCCGTTTTGCCGGTTTTTAATCCTCTTTCGGTAGACAGCGTTAGAACCAGTCCCATTCCAATTGCTAACAGCAGAGGTTCTCAGATCCGTAGGTGTTCTAGTGAATTTGTTGACAAAAGGAGAAGCCTATCTTACTCTGAGCTATGGGCAGGTCCTACTTACTCCAACTCGCCTCCACCTGCTTCTGTGCCGATTCCTAAGTTTTCTCTCCACCAAAAGAGGACGGTATCTTTGACTTTTCCCGCTCCTGAATCTGCTGTTGATATTTGCGAAGTTGCTAAGTCTGCGCCGGTTTCTCCAACCTCATCTGGTGACAACCCTTTTCATTGTACTGTCTCTGCCACTATGACACTGCGTCGCATGCTCAATCTTGAGCTTGAGACTGCCGATGAATGAAGATCAGGAGCCTTTAGGGGGAACGGGGTTAGTTTTAGTTTTATGCACATAGAAATAAGGTGTTAGTCACCAAGCTGGTTTGAGTTTGTTTCTTAGCTTTTAATGGCGATGGTAAAGGAACATGTAAGCAGTCTTGACTCGGAGTTAGTCAGCAGTTACTGGATCTCCTAGCGCAGATTGGGGTGTTATTAATGGTGGAACAGCTGGTTTTTAGTGGGTAGAAACATTCAGGAAGCAGATTCATGTCGCGTAAAAGAGAAGACTTGATTCGTGGTGTAGCATATAGGATGGCCAAAAATTTACCAGTCTCTAACATATACCCTGGGTGAATGCTAAGTTCATGTGGTGATACTTGAACATTAGCGTTTCCTCTTTGCCCTTTGTATAGTTTCTTCTTAGAGTTGTCTTTTCCTTTTGGCTTCTTTATCTTAAGTGGGTTAGATAGCATCTAGCTAGCCTGTATATGCAGTAGAGCCTTTGATCATACTGGGTTTCTGTTTCATTCTTCCAAGTTTCGTCTTTTCGGGTTCTTAGTCTTACCTTTGTCTTGTATCTCCCGCTCTGTCCATATCTTTTCTTTTAACTCTCTCTTTTTTTAAGTCTCCTTCTCTTCCTTCTAATTCATTTCTATCAAGCCTTAAAAGATGTAAAACTAACTACTCTCCTGCTAAGTGATCTTCTTCTTCGCCTCGTTTCCTGTTTTTTTGAAATGGAAAAGGGAAGAGGAAGTTTTACTGACCCTCTTAGAGTCTTAGACTATCTCTGCTGGTAAAGGTTCATCCAGATTCAAGCCATTTCAGTCTCACCTTTCATCCCCTGATTGTGAAGAATAGACATTCCTCAGGTTCTTACCTAGAACACCTTTGTCACGTTGGAGTTTCGTGATTCTACCTAATCTGATTACCTGGTAAATCTGAAGCTCTCCTTAGCTCTTCCAATGAAAGAATCTGAATGTGTAATTTATACAAGTTTTTGACGTTGTTACAGGGACCTGGAGTAGCTGCTACTCTGCTTTTGATGCTTGCTGCTGCTTAGTTTCTTTGTCTCTCTACTGTCTTTGGTTGGTTTGTTAGATAAGGAGACAAGTATTATCTTTGTGTTTGGAACTGTTGTGTGAAACTTTCCACATAAGTTGTTTGTTATGTCTTGTCTTTTGTAGTTTGTGACACTGTTGTAGAGACGTTTTGCTATCTTGTTTTGAGTTTTTTAATGGTGAAGGATATGTATCCCTTGTTCCCTAATTACTATCATTCTCTATGCCTCTATGGTTAATATATTGCATAGTGACATTTGGTGAAGGTACAAGTACTTCGAGATTTGATGATCAGGGCGTATAACCATATCTGAATCTCAAATGGGGCACATATAAATTGTAAAATATCATAAAACTTCTTTTTGTCGAATATTATCTAGTTAAAATTAGAATTCATTCATTACATAAAGATTTTATTACTCATCCATTTTCACGATACAATTTAGTTATAATCCCTTCTGTTTAACAAAAAGTGTCATTTGACAAATCTCATACAAAGTAACCATTTTTTGTTAATTTAAATACAGATGACTTAGATAATATTAATTTAAATTCACAGAAAATTAGCTTTGGATACCATTACCAAAAAAAAAAAAATTAGCTTTGGATAAAGGTAAATTATGAACTTTGTTTGAAAAGATGTAGAACGACATTTAAAAACAAAAAAAAAAAAAAAAACAAAAAACTGCAGAATGACATCTATATATAATAATATTTGAGAAGTGTTTTTGCTGATGTGTCGGCCTCACAACTCTTCTTGAGCCCTTGCTTTTATGTGATTACTTAAATACTCTTTATTAAATTCGAATATTAATTAGTTATTTTATTAAATTATAGCATTTTTATTTACTTTTATACGATAATGTTTACATATTCGCAACAAAATTTACATATATCCCACGAATTATCGATACTCTAATTTATATACTTTTCGAAAAATAAGAGATACAATATACTGCCCGGAAAAAAGGCAAATATATTGAATAGTCTAAAATATCCTGTATTGTTTAACATTCTTGTATATATATCAAGGCACGTTCAGTGATGTCTCATAAGTTAACCTAATTCGCAAGATTTTCTTCGTTGAATCCTTTTGTCCATGACTGGAGGCTCCGAGTAAAGATACTAAGGAAGTTCGTGCGATGTTTTGGTCATCATAACACCGTGGATCTAATATTAGTTGATGAAAAGGTAATGTCTGATTACATATCTAAATAGACCGTTCGACGTGTACAAAAATATATAATATAATAATATATTATATTACGTCTGTTACGAGAGGATAATTCACATGTTTTTTATGGAAAAGATAATAATTTCTTTACGATAATGTTAATAAGCATATTGCGTATCGTATAAACCGCCTTATATCTTCTTATATATATAGGACTGTATCGTGGCTTAGGAACGATATTCTGTCTTTTGCTAATCGTTCTTAAGCCATGAACGACATCCCCTTTACCGACGGTCTCGCTGTTCCTATCGTCCGAGATGATGGTCCTTTGGTCCGTGTATCCGATCTTAACCCTTCAAAGCTTCCCTGTAAAATCAGGATCCGAGTACTTAGAAGATTTAAGTGTTCCTCGATCTTTGACGATACTTTGCAACTGATACTGGTGGACACGGAGGTAATATAAATATCGTGTTCAAAAATCAAAATAGTATTTCTCTTATTTGTATACGATTAATATATATCTGACGGTATTTTAGGTCGTGGTGGATTTAAGTTTTTCCAAGGGCGGTGTGTTGGTGTCGGATCCCGCACTAGAAGTACGAGACCAACCAAAGATTGCCACGTAATCAGGATAATGGCCCGTAAAGGATGAGGCCCATTAGACCCGCGAGCCGGAGGGATGGTCGAAGTGGTTTTCACCATTTAGATAATCCGAAGTGACTGCACTGTGACGCGAGTTCGGTGTAGAAGACACGGGTAAGTCGGTTCGAAGACATTTGGGCCAGAAGAGGCGAGGCCCATGAAGATCAGAGTCAACTCAAATTCAAACGTTGAGCATTAAAGCCGAAGAATCAAAACGGACACATTTAAGAAGGAATAATTGTACTTAATTACTCATTTTAAATGTCGTTTAGCGATGTATAAATATAGAGGCCAATGGCCATGTAAAGGGGATCGCCCTCTCAAGAGAGAAATAATATAGCAATTTTCGTATCAATTTACGGGTCTTTGACATATTTATTTTTGTCCCTCAAGAATAATCTTTCCCACTTAACAAAATACTTGAGTGTGTGAATCCGACATCCACATTTTGGCGCCGTCTGTGGGGAACTCAGGATTCTTGAGTGGTCAGATTTCTTCTTTTCTACATTTCCGAGATAAGCGACAATGTCTGGAGGAGACGCCGTTGAGACATCATTGGCCGAAACCCTCAAAGCTATGCAGCAAACCATGTCAGACATATCACAAAAATTCTCGGATGTGGAGAAGGCCGTCGATACGTTGCAAACATCCCAGGTATCTCTTAGTGAAAATGTCAATAATATACAAACTCGTGTTCGCTCTTTAAGTGCAGGAAACCCGGTGGGAACCCGAAGAGGGATATTCAACTCGCCAAATTCCGCTGCACGAAATGAAACCAGCGGACAAACAACTCCCGGTGCTACTAATAATGTAGCTCAGACGTCGGAAGAAGAGACGCAGCTTGGGGATGAAGAACATCTTGCAGCTCAGTACGAGCAGGAGAACCTCGACCAGTTCGAGACCATGAGGAAGGTTAGCCAGGAATTAAAAGAAATGAAATCAAAATTTCATCAGGCTACAAGTTCGGAGCCAGACATCAATCGAGTCATTGAAGAAGCTAGGCGAACCCCTTTTATCCCGCGAATCGCAAGTTTGAGGATCAAGGATTCCCGGAAGCTCAAGTTGGACCCTTACAGCGGGTTGGAGGATCCAAAAAGCTATCTTGCAGCCTTTCTGATCGCCGCAGGAAGAGTCGAGTTGGATGAAGCTGATGAGGACGCAGGCTATTGCAAGCTGTTTTCGGAGAATCTATGTGGCCAAGCTCTAATGTGGTTCACCCAATTAGAGCCGGGTTCGATCAGCAATTTCGACGAACTGTCAGCCGTATTCTTAAAGCAATACTCTATCCTTATGGATAAAAGCGTTTCGGATGCCGATCTTTGGAACTTAACGCAAGGATCTAATGAGTCACTTCGAGTTTTCATCACCAAATTCAAGGGAGTGCTGTCAAAACTCCCAAGAATCTCCCAGCAATCGGCTTTATCTGCCCTACGAAAAGGGTTGCGACATGATTCAAGGTTTAAAGAAGACTTAATACTTCATAAACCAGACACAATTCAGGATGCACTCTTCCGCGCAAACAATTGGATGGAGGTAGAAGACGAAAAAGAAAGTTTTGCCAAACGGAATAAACAAGAAAAGCCGGCAATCACCGTCCCTACCAAGAAGTTCGAGCCTAAAGAGAGCAAAGGACCAAGGAAGTTTGGGTCGCAATCCTTCAACAATTCCGTCGGGAAGCAATTCCAAGGGAAAGGAAGATCAAATACTTGGGTCCGTGATGAAAGTCTATATTGCGACATTCATAAAGTAACCGGACATTTAACCAAGGATTGCAGCGTTCTTAAAAAGCACCTCGCAGAGCTTTGGGCTGGTGGTGATCTTTCTAAATTCGATATAAAAGATTTTGTGAAGGAATACCACGAAGCAAAGGAAAACTCCAAAGATCAAGATTCCAAAAGACCAAGGTTATCCAACGAGGAAGAACCGAGAAGTTCGAAGGGGAGGATCAATGTGATTCTAGGAGGTTCCAGATTTTGCGGAGATTCAATAAGTTCCATCAAAAAACATAGACGAAATGTCTTACTCAAAGCAAGCTTGAGTGAAGAAATTGATTTTCAAGGTGCTTCAATATCATTTAACGAAGAAGAAACGCGGCATCTCGAAAGACCGCATGACGATGCCCTAGTCATTACCCTTGATGTCGCCAACTTCGAAGTATCGAGGATCCTTATAGATACAGGCAGTTCGGTCGATTTGATCTTTTTAAGTACTCTAGAAAAAATGGGAATCAGCCGAGGAGACATAGTAGGACCCCCATCTCCGTTAGTTGCATTCACAAGCGAGTCAGCCATGTCTCTCGGAACAATCAAGCTACCGGTCCTTGCCAAGAAGGTATCGAAGATCGTGGACTTCGTTGTCTTCGATAAGCCCGCTGCTTACAACATCATCCTCGGGACTCCCTGGATTTATCGAATGAAAGCAGTCCCCTCTACGTACCATCAATGTATCAAATTTCCAACATCAAATGGGGTGGAAACAATTCGGGGAGATCAAGAAGCTTCACGAACTTGTTACTTAACTAGCCACCGTATGAAAATTCAATAGCAATTAACGAAGCCCGCAAAAGAAAGACTAAAAACCAAATTTCCTAGTGGGCAGAAGAAAGAGGATGTGGTAGTCGAAGTGGCACTGGAAGAAGACAAGCCGGACCGGAAAATTAGAATTGGAGCAACCTTGACTGGCCAAATAAAAGAAGCTTTGATCGAACTCTTAAGGAAAAACAAAGCGTCGTTTGCATGGTCAGCAGCGGATATGCCGGGTATAAATCCGAGTATAATTTGTCATGAACTAAACGTAGATCCAAGCTTCAAACCGGTGAAACAAAAAAGAAGAAAGCTTGGAGTCGAGCGGGCAAAAATAGTAAACGACGAAGTGGATAAACTCTTGAAGATAGGGTCCATAAGAGAAGTGCAATATCCGGAGTGGGTAGCAAACACTGTCGTTGTCAAGAAAAAGAATGGGAAAGATAGGGTTTATATCGACTTTACAGACCTAAATAAAGCATGTCCCAAAGATAGTTTCCCGCTCCCGCATATAGATCGACTTGTAGAGTCCACCGCTGGAAATGAGCTGTTAACGTTCATGGACGCCTTCTCGGGTTATAATCAGATAATGATGAACCCCGATGATCAAGAAAAGACGTCATTTATCACAGATAGAGGTATCTACTGTTACAAGGTAATGCCTTTTGGTTTGAAAAATGCAGGAGCGACTTACCAACGGTTGGTGAACAAAATGTTTCACAATCACCTCGGGAAGACTATGGAAGTCTACATAGATGATATGTTGGTTAAATCGCTGAAGAAAGAAGATCATGTTAAGCATTTGGAGGAATGTTTTGATATTCTCAATAAATATCAAATGAAGCTGAACCCGGCGAAGTGCACATTTGGAGTCCCATCCGGAGAATTCCTTGGTTATATCGTGACAGAAAGAGGGATTGAAGCCAATCCAAATCAAATTAACGCCTTTCTAAACATGCCATCTCCGAAAAACTTCAAAGAAGTACAACGGTTGACTGGGCGAATTGCGGCCTTGAATCGTTTTATCTCGAGATCTACAGATAAGTCGTTGCCTTTCTACCAAATTCTAAAAGGGAACAAAGGATTTCTTTGGGATGAGAAGTGTGAAGAAGCCTTTGGGCAGCTTAAGGCATACTTAACCACTCCACCTATATTGTCCAAACCGGAAGTGGATGAAAAACTCTACTTGTACGTTTCAGTTTCAAACCACGCGTTTAGTGGAGTCTTGGTTCGGGAAGACCGTGGGGAGCAGAAACCAATTTACTATGTGAGCAAGTCAATGACGGATCCGGAAACTAGATACACAATGATGGAAAAACTTGCACTCGCGGTGGTAACTTCGGCTCGGAAGTTGCGCCCATATTTTCAGTCCCATCCGGTTGAAGTATTAACTAACCAACCACTCCGAACAATACTTCATAGTCCAAGTCAATCCGGACGTTTGGCGAAATGGGCGGTGGAATTAAGCGAGTACGACATAGAGTTTAAAAGCCGGATCAGTATGAAAGCTCAGGTCTTAGCAGACTTCCTGACCGAACTACCAATACCTGGAACGATAGATCAACCGGAGAACCAAACTTGGAAATTACATGTAGATGGGTCTTCAACAAAGCAAGGATCCGGAGTGGGAATTAGGTTGGAATCTCCAACATCAGAAATTCTAGAACAATCATTCCGATTGTTATTCAATGCCTCCAACAACGAGGCAGAATACGAAGCCCTTATTGCCGGACTTCGACTAGCGCAAGGAGTTGGAGCTGAGGAAATATTGGCTTATTGCGATTCGCAATTAGTAGTTAACCAATTTAATGGAGACTATGAAGCCAAAGATTCAAGAATGGAAGCTTACCTCGAAGTGGTGAAGGATCTATCTAAAAGTTTCTCGAAATTCGAGTTAATCCGCATACCTCGCGGAGAGAATACAACTGCAGATGCACTTGCCGCATTGGCGTCAACATCAGATCCTGAGTTAAAGAGAGTTATTCCAGTAGAGTGCATCTCGGAGCGAAGCATTCAAGACAGCAAGGAAACCCTCGTCGTTACAAGGTCTCGAGCAGCGGCACGCGACCGTGGTGAACCAGAGATCGAACCGCCACCCAACAAACGCAGGAAGTCAAAAGGATCAAATACATCTAACAAGGAACCCGTTGTCTTAGCTGAAGAAATGATTCCAGAAACGATGATGGAAACCGAGCCATTACTCGAGGAAAATATTCTTGAACCAAACGAACATCCCGAACCAGAGCCACGGATATTTCACAAAGTTGACCAAATTCCGGCTAAAGACTGGGGGGCTGACTGGAGGGAGCCAATAAAGCATTACATCATGATAGGTGAGCTCCCAAAGAATAAATGGCAGGCCAGGAAAATGAAAGTCGTTAGCGCGAAATTTTGCCTATCAAAAGATGCGTTATATAGGCGAGGTGTTAGTGACCCTTACCTATTATGCATTTTTGGGCCCGAAGTCGAAATCGTCATGAGCGAAGTGCATGAGGGATTATGTGGAAGTCATTCATCAGGAAGAGCTATGGCTTTTAAAGTTAAAAGAATGGGGTACTTTTGGCCCACTATGATCACAGATTGCGTTAAGTTCGCCCAAAGATGCAAGCGCTGCCAACTCCATGCGCCATTAATCCATCAACCGTCGGAGTTATTCTCTTCCATTTCCGCCCCATACCCGTTTATGAGGTGGTCGATGGACATCATTGGACCATTGCACAAATCAACTCGAGGTGTACAGTACCTTTTAGTCCTCACAGACTACTTTTCGAAATGGATTGAAGCTGAGGCGTATGTCGGTATCAAGGATTCGGCGGTGAAGACTTTTATTTGGAAAAACATTATATGTCGACATGGAGTTCCGTACGAAATAGTCACTGATAATGGAGCGCAATTCATTTCACACGAGTTTGATGCCTTTTGTGCGGACTGGGGAATTAAAGTTAGTTATTCTACTCCAAGATATCCGCAAGGAAACGGTCAAGCCGAAGCCGCGAACAAGACGATATTAAGCAATCTCAAGAAACGCTTAAGTCATCTAAAGGGAGGATGGTATGAAGAACTCCAACCCGTCCTGTGGGCTTATCGTACAACCCCTAGGCGACCTACAGGAGAAACTCCATTCTCTTTGGTTTACGGCATGGAAGCGGTAGTACCAGCTGAACTCAACGTGCCCGGACTTCGTCGAACAGAAGCACCGTTAAATGAGGAAGAAAATTCAGCGATGCTTAACGACTCACTGGATACCATAAATGAAAGGCGTGATCAAGCTCTAATTCGGATCCAGAATTACCAACAGGCAGCAGCCCGGTATTACAATTCTAAGGTTAAAAGTAGGCCGTTCTTCGTGGGAGATTATGTATTAAGGCGTGTCTTTGACAACAGAAAAGAAGAAGGTGCTGGAAAACTTGGTATTAATTGGGAGGGACCTTACATTATTACCGAGGTGGTTCGAAACGGCGTTTATAGGTTAAAAGACCTAGAAGACAATCCAGTCAAGCGACCTTGGAATGTGATCAACTTAAAGAAGTTTTATGTTTAGAAGCTACATGCATTGTTTATGTACATGAACTACGATTTGGCTTGATCCCGAAATGGGTACGTAGGCAGCTCGAAAACGAGTTCAGCTATTAATAAAGTTTTTGTTTTATTTCTTTATTAAAGGAAGAAGGTTCGGCTATGCGAACATACAAGAAATTGGAAATAAAGCGTTTATTCAAAAAAAAAAAAGGGGGTGAAGTGTCCCTCATCGTACACTTCGAACTACGAAATCCTCGTTGACGAGCAGAACACTTCAATTCCTTGACCCGCAAGATCAAGGATTGACATCATGCAGTCCGGAATTCGAGCAAAGTCAGAGATCCCAAGCTCAATCCACTCTCCGGGGTGAGATTCAAGAATGTGAAGATTTCTTGACACCGTAGTAAACCTGCGTTGCATCCGGTTAATCCTCTTCCGGAGTCTCCTCTTTTCCGACGTAAGCTTCCGGTGTTGAAGTTCAAGTGCTTCTATGAACGCCGTCGCTGTTCCTTGGTCTCTGATTGGGAGATTCCTGATCAAAGCACATGGGGCTCGGATTTGGGATCTCAAGAAGCCGCGAAGTGGAGGAGGCTGTCTGTTGGGCTCACTTGGAACATCTTCATTCGTCATTCCGATTCTGGAGAAGTCGGGCATAGATTCTGAACAGCGTAGATTGAACTCCATGCCTGCTAAAATGAAAAGAAGGATGAGAAGTAAAGGAAAATCGAACCTATAATTTATAGGAACCCCATATCCTTAGCAAGCTGCGGATTTCATCCAAGGAATGGAGTGATTCACGGAGAGATTTATGCCCTCGAATGGATCCTGCATTAAAAGACGCATCTCGAAGAATATTTGGAAAAGAAGGAAAGTAACAAATATTTCCATAAATAAAAAGGGCCGAAGCCCATTACGAGTTTTTGTTTTTTAAAAAAAAAGGATAAGTGAAGAAATTGGAGAACATTTATGGGAGAGGCTCAGGAACAGGCTCCTTCATCGCCGGTTTAGTCCTCGAAGTGGACGCCTTGTTTTTGGCATCCACTTCGGAACGATCCCGAAGGCGTTTCCGGCAGTCGCTGGCCTCCTCCTCCAAGTCCTCTTCCTCTTCATCGTCGGATGGAGTGACGAAGACGGGGGCGTTCACAGGGCCCGGGATTCCCTTAGCACGGAGGTACATCCGAAGCATCCTTGGAATCTCAGCAACGGAATCGAAATTCCGCCATTCCCACTGAAAGGGATCACTTTCCAAAGCCCTGATCTTTTTCTCCACCCGAGAAATACGAGCCTCGAGTGTTTGCCTTTTGAGGCCTAGCCGTTGCCTCTCTTCACACAAGCGACGGTGCTTGTCGGCGACCTAGCATAAAGATGAATGAATAAGATGAAACAAAGAGTTTTTTAATCAAAAAAAAAAACTTCAAATACTTACCTTGTCAATGAAGTCGCAAGCCTCTTTTTTCTCCTTTGAAGGAAAGTGAAAGACGGCATGAGGGAAGAGAACGCCGGCCGGCTCAAAGCCGTCGCCGGACAGGAAGAGTGGGCTGCCGGGATCAACGGGGGCTACTGTTTCGCTTTCCATTCTCAAAATATTTCTCAAGTGAGACTCTAGAGTCATGTTTAATAAAGCCAAGAGGTAGGTAAGCTTTTATTTATAATGATTTATGGTTTGCCTTGGAACCATAAATTCATTAATGGTAGCGTTTCCAAGTGGATTAAACCATTTTTGGAAAATCGAGAAAAGGCAATTATTACATTAAAAGACGAGCCGTTCTCTTTAAGAAGGGAAAAAGCAACCGTCGCATCAACTGCAAAAGTTACTAAGGCCCAAGCCTGACAAGTTTACCGAGTTGACTAAACCCGAAGTGGGGAACTCGCTTTAAGCCGAGCTCAGTTCTCGCATTCTAAAGAGAAAGGTCTGATCAACCTAAAAATCTCGAAAGCATTGCCACAAGGCCACAAAAGGTTAAAGCGGACTTTGCAAACCCGTATATAATTTTAACCAAACCCCCTTGGGTCGCAACCTAGAAAGGTTTAAAAGCCTCCTCAGGCAAATATCTTGTTCAAAAGAAAATAATAATAAAGCCTCCTTAGGCAAAAATAAGTATGAAATTAAGTCTTAAAAATAAAGGGACAATCCCCAATTCAAAGTGGACACAGCCACTACGGAGCAGCAGCCACCTTGGAGTCCGGCTCAACAGTCGAAGCTTCATTCGCGTCCTTGGCAGCTGCTTGATCAGATGAAGCTTCCTGACCACCCTCCACGGTACAACCAACCTCCGGAGTGACCTCCGACACCACAGGAGCTACGGGCGGGACAACGTCCTCCGCCCCACTTGAGCCTGGGAATAATAATTCCAGTCAATCAAAGGTGCAAGAAAAGGAAAGGTAATAAATGTCAGGAGCCAAGCATTACCTGCCCAGTCTAAACCTGATTCGCTTATAGGAGGCGATTCGGTGAAGAATTCCTCGAAGTCCTGAGGGTTGAAGGTCGGAGTAGGAAAAGCTGCCAAGCGACTTCGCTTTTCAGAAAGATTAGCCGATAGTTCAGTTCTCTCTTGATCCTCGGAGAAATCTGCATCATGGATTTGATCCAGCAGGATCAGATTGCTCTCGTGCTCCTTGATGTCAGATTCCAGGTCAGACCTAGCCTTCTCAGTCTGCATGAATCGGATGGCCCCTTGGATCAACTCCATCCCGCGTCCCTTGACCTCCTTTCTGGCTTTCGATGCCGACCTCGCCAACTCAGAGTCACGCAATTTGGCGATCGCCTTGTACTTCGCGTTGAGCTCGATGAGTTGGTTGTTCAGGGAATCAGCGTTTGATTCGGACTCTTGAAGCCTACCTTGAATACCAGAAAACTCTTCCTGGAGTTTGAAGTTCTGGTCGTACTGACCTTGCAGCTCCCCCTTTATCTGCGCAAGCTCGGATGTTAAATTATCGACTTTGTCCTCCAGATCATGCTTGGAGCCGGCAGAAGAACTGAGTTCGGCCTCAAGGGCGGAGAGTTTCTTCGTCAACATGTCAATCTCCTTCTCCCGGCCAATGACCAACCCTTCGTAATGTTCGATCATGTCGTTAAATTCGCTTTGAGCCTGGCGTTGTACATGAACCCGGGATGATGAGTCAGTTCGCAGAATGGCAATACAATAAAATATACATAAAAGAAAGCGGGACTAACCCGAGATGAGTGATGCGCGTGAAGCAGATAACGTTCACGAATCGCAGGGCGCCATTTGTTGAAATCTGGCAAGATCGAACCTGAACGGGTCTTGAAGCATCGGAAGACGCTGCCTTCTGTCTCCATAGCTGCGAAGAAAGAAGAATTGTAAAAATTGGAATTTTAATAAAGACAAAAATTTAAGTGTGTGTAAATCACCAAACCTGAAAGCGATTTGACTTGAGGTACAAGAGCAGGCTTCAGCCTCGAGGGAGCATCTCGAGATTCAGAATCTCCTTTTTTCGGAGACGCGCTCCGGGCGGTCTTTCCACTATCAGGCTGGGAAGAGGAAGACATATCAACCGGTCGTGGAGGACCCATTGGTTCAGAAGGAGGGGATGACCGAGGTGAGCGGTCAGTCCGGGCCCTTGACTTTTCCCTCTGCGGGGAAAGATCACTACGAGAGGACTTGTCTCTCTTTCGACGAACCAAGTTCTTAATTGGCTCGTTACTAAAATCATCTCGGGAAGAACGAGGTGAATCACGGCGAGGAGATCGATCCCTCCGAGGAGAACGTGAGTCGCGACGGTCACGACGAGGAGTTAATCTGAAGGAAGCGACAGATCGAGCTCCCTCAGTACTGCCATCATCGACCAGCAAGGTCCTACTATAGTCCTTCTTGTCTATAGAAGTCGCGAGAAACTTTTTCTTCTCCTCGCAAGCCTCAGCCATCGGCTTGGAGAGCAACTTACGCTTGGCCGCAAGGGCCCGAGATGACATTCCCTGAGTTGAGGGAGGGGGAGGAATTTGGTGAAGATGACCAGGCGGACTCATCCTGAGTCTGTGGTTAGCCTCTATGAATCGTTCGAGAGTGAAGGAATTCCAAAGGGTTTCCCCTTCAAGAATTATTTTGAAGAATTCGATGAACTCTTCAGATGGGAGATTGGAAGCGATGAAAGCTGCGAAATGAAACAACGATGTTAGTTAATAAAGATAAAGAAACAACCGGGAAAGATACGGGCGACCTAATCTCTACCAGGTTTCGCCGACCACTTCGAAGGGAGGAAATCTGCAAGATTTCCAACCGAAGCGGGAGTTTTCTTAATCAAGAACCAAGGATGATGCCAATTTTCATCCTTGTTTGGAAGATGCGAAATGATGTTCCTGTTGGCGTTAGGATATGCTGAGAAATACCCCGTTTTCTTCGACGAGCTTCTCACGCTTAGAAGCTCATTTAATTCGGCAACTCCGATAACGTAACCGGCCTCCGCCGCGATTGTTATAATGCCAAGAATTGTGCGAAGAAGATTGGGGGTTAATTGAGGAAGAGCGATTTCAAGAGCCGCTAGGTATAAAATTAGGGCTTCGGGAAGAGGAAAGGTAAGCCCGCAACCCTTGAAATAAATCTCATACACACAGAAGTAACCATCGCGATGGTTCTCTGGAGATTCTGTGGGGGAAGCTATTTGTGCTTCCGCCATAATTTCCGGCGGAATCCGGCAAAGCTCTTTCAACCGCTCGAGGGATTGAAGAGTACAAGTGGACCTATAGTGCGGACCGGCGATGTCACCGGGGCGGGTGCACTCATCATTACTAGAACGCCTCTCGTCAAAAGACGAAGACTCGGGTCTATCGGAATCAGAAGTCATTGATAAGAAAGAAAAATTCAAGATCCGGCGAAGAAGGGTTTTGGTGAAGGAACGAAGAGAGAGGTTTTGATTAAAGTACAAAAGTAAAAGAAGAGAGTAATGGTGAAAAGAAGTTACCTCAAGCTAATGATGAAACCGCCTCGGGAGTCGTGTGGGTAGTGGGAAGGTTTTTCCCGTTTTAATAGTAATTAATCAATATACGGTCATAATGATGACAGATGTCACTCGGTTAAAAATGGCTAATGCCGAAATTAAAGGAGTGATGAGATTTTCGGCGGGAAATCAGAAAGATTCTCGAGCGCAATCTTTGGTCACTTGAGCATTTAAAGTCCTCCGAATTGGAATAGCACTTCGAAGAACTTGGGGGGCTAATTGTTGGTGTCGGATCCCGCACTAGAAGTACGAGACCAACCAAAGATTGCCACGTAATCAGGATAATGGCCCGTAAAGGATGAGGCCCATTAGACCCGCGAGCCGGAGGGATGGTCGAAGTGGTTTTCACCATTTAGATAATCCGAAGTGACTGCACTGTGACGCGAGTTCGGTGTAGAAGACACGGGTAAGTCGGTTCGAAGACATTTGGGCCAGAAGAGGCGAGGCCCATGAAGATCAGAGTCAACTCAAATTCAAACGTTGAGCATTAAAGCCGAAGAATCAAAACGGACACATTTAAGAAGGAATAATTGTACTT
The DNA here is from genome assembly GCF_000004255.2 of Arabidopsis lyrata subsp. lyrata. Taxonomy (NCBI): domain Eukaryota; kingdom Viridiplantae; phylum Streptophyta; class Magnoliopsida; order Brassicales; family Brassicaceae; genus Arabidopsis; species Arabidopsis lyrata. The sequence goes on from NW_003302550.1 coordinate 23,542,279, forward strand.
AATTACTCATTTTAAATGTCGTTTAGCGATGTATAAATATAGAGGCCAATGGCCATGTAAAGGGGATCGCCCTCTCAAGAGAGAAATAATATAGCAATTTTCGTATCAATTTACGGGTCTTTGACATATTTATTTTTGTCCCTCAAGAATAATCTTTCCCACTTAACAAAATACTTGAGTGTGTGAATCCGACATCCACACGGTGGTTTATATTAAGAGATTTTGATTTGCATCCTTCTAATGGTCCTTTCCGACCTGCTTTGCATGCGTTTACTCTCCATTGGAACCTGTCCACTTCTGCGACTCAAATACCAAGCTTGGGTTCTGATGATTATTTCAATTTCGTATCCTTTACTGATATTAAAGGGTTAATGTTGGATAGAAATTTTTGTTACGGTAAGTTTTTAATTGTCTTAAACTTTTTGTTACTATATATGCTTATATATTACGCGATTTTTTTTATTTCTAAATTTAAATGTATAGATTTGATTGGGCGTATCGTGCGTGTTGGCAATTTCGAAGATGGGGAACCCATTAATAATGTGTGGAATCAGATATATGTAGAATTGGAAGATGAATCATAAGTTGTGAATATTTAAAAATGATATTTCATTTATTTTGATGATACTGTATTTATTAAAAAAAATATCTCATTAGCGGTGTGCATCTACAATGTCGACTTCCGTCTGGATACGGTCGTAAACTTCTGAGGGAATGGCAAAAACCTCGCGATGATCCAACCATATTGATAATGAGATTCGCTAGATTGGAAGTCACACGAGGTAGCACAATGTACTTTTCTAATGATTTGATCGTAGGTTCTATATCTAATATGTAAATATGTTGTTGATGAATAATTTATTGTTTCATTGTTTCAGATGGGTTGAGAGCTACCACAGCTTGTAATTGCACGAGAATAATGCTAGACCGTCCGTGTTCTGAAGTTGTGGCAATGAAACAATCATTTCGTGCTAAGGATCGGCGTAATGTTTAGTTATTCATAGCCTACGATAATGATTTACATGGATTAATTTTTCCGTCGGTATTTGAACTGTTTTTCCGATAATGATACTCGTGATATTTTCACCTTATTTTCCTATTATGAATGCTTTTCCGATGTCGTCTGATTTTTGTATTAGAACTGAAGTTATCGACCATGAATATATTGGTTAAGCTACTCTTCAAACCTAAGCTTCGATTTCGTAATATTGAAACATTTTTTATGTTTTGTTATTGTTTCGTTTTCTTGTGAATATCGTTGTTTGGGTAATGATTTAGACATCTAATATCCTTGGAGATTACCTATTCTGTATACGAGATCTGGCGGGTACTATCTTATAATAATAAATACCGGAATATTGCGGGTATTGTATTATAAATAATTCAAGATATATTTTCCAAAAACATTGAAATTTATATACGTTATCGAGTATTTTACAATAATCTTAGTAAAATACTCGACGAAGAATACGATGAATTCAATTAAAGCTTCCTAACTGGTACTTCGTTGTTCCTTTTTTTTTTTGGTTAATTATCATGTTTATTGTTTCCAAAATTATTTTTTCCTGGTTAATTCCGAAATTCAATTTAATTTTTCCAAAATTAATTAGATTTCATTAAGGGTAATTAAGTAATTACGTAAAATCAAGGATTCAACAAGAGCCGAGAGTCCGACACGTCAGCAAAAACACTTCTCAAATATTGTTATATATAGACATATATAGGTGAAATACATCTATCACCCCACGTACCACTTTAGAAGATTTTCATCGTACCTCATCATCATGTTCTTCGTCGCATGTAAACTTTTTAATATACATACCAGACTTGAAAACCTAAAATATAGCATATAACCAGAGAGAATCGACAATTTAGTGATAGAACATCATCTTTTGATCGAATCTGACATGATGGAAAGACGACTCTTAATTAATATCTTGTCCATGCCAAGTCTTCAAACCATCATATTAAATTATTGATGCTATCCTGCACCATAGAGTTCAAGCTAATAAAAGAGGGCGTTCTTTAAAATTACCTTGAATTATCTGATTGGATCATGCACGAATAATGAATATAGACTCGATGAAAGTGTATTAACTCCATTGATCGTAATGAAAAACGTGGGATTTCGTAGAAGGAGACGGAGAATGGTCGTGTGTCTTCCTTTTTTTTTTCTTTTTTTTTTCGTTTTGTTTTCCGTTTTTTTTTTGTTTTTTTCTTTCTTTCCCAACCAATCGTTTGTGATAATTATGAGTTAAAAATTAAATTTTCCTTTTTTGATAAGTAGATATTGGCAAAAAATATCAAAACAATCCTACGTATATTCTTTAAATCTGATTCATATCTCTAATAAAATTTTATTTTTTAAATATTTTATGTCGATAATGACGGAAAATCTAAACAAATGTGAGATATAGTAGTAAATCTAAATCGTTATGTTATTATTCCATCTTTATCTTAAAATAAAATGAAACGTTACTTAAAATTAATATGTATAATATTGAATAAGACAATTTTAAATTATTAATTGTTATGATATAGATTCGCTTCTTAAAAAATATATAAATCTTCCTTTTTTGTTGTAGATATTACGTTTACAAATATGAAAGAAACGAGTAAGCATGAATATATCATAAAATCAAGAGTACGACAAAACAAAGAAGATGGGTCTAAAGACCGAAACTGGACGTGGGGAGCCCACGGACAGTGGCGGTCGGGGCGTTGCTAATATGAAAGAAACGAGTAAGCATGAATATGTCATAAAATCAAGAGTACGACAAAACAAAGAAGATGGGCCTAAAGACCGAGACTGGACGTGGGAACCCATGGACAGTGGCGGCCGTCGGGGCGTTGCTAATATATTGTTGGTTTAAATATATAGATTTTTTTATATTTAATTCTATTATATATATCAAGATATAAACACTAATAATTGTTTGTGATTCAAAAACACTATTAATTGTTGATTACTAATAATATATATCAAAAGTTATAGGGTTTTACCATAATTCTATATTAATGTCGTTATAAAAATTAGACTCTTGACAAAATTAAATCAATAAATATCCCTAACTTGATAACCCTAAATATTGATTATTAATTCTGGTCTTAATCAACATACAACCCCGCGCTGGGCGCGGGGACCTCCCCTAGTTCTTTGTTAAAAGGTGTAAATATGTTATAGATGCTAGAATAACAATCTTTGATGGAGCATGCGAGCCACTTAAAAGTGTTCAATCCTGATAAACCAATCCGTCCAAATCGAATTGAATCAATCGATCCGAGAACTAAACCATTTTTAGAATGTGTGTTTCGATTTTAAAATGGATTCGTTGTATTTATATTCGAAAATTCGAATTAGAATAGTGAAAGGAAAAAAAAATCATATGAAAACTCCTTTCTGAAAAGAAAAGAAAAAACGTGGTTGGATATTGAAACCAAAAGTCTGAAAACTAAAAGATCCGAACAGAAGTCCAATCAAAATTTGGATCGCTCAGTCGCTTGAGATGCGAGAGAAGTGGATTTCTAACAATCTGCAGTTGAGATGTTAAGCGAAAATGGCCTGTTATGGGCCCGTTGGACCACCTTTACTTCTTTAGTAGGCTTTGTTTGGCGTCGTATATTACTACTATAATATATATGATCTCGTGAAAACGATTTCCTTTTTTTTTTTCTCTAAAAGTTAAAAAGACAAAATTTCAATACTTTAATTATGGTGGTAGGCTACTTGAGACAATGTCGAGAAAGAGAAAAATAACAGAAATAGACGTTTGGGACCAAGTAGAGGGGTTGTTGAAGAAGATAATTATTGAGAGTTCTCAATGTTTGGTTTATGAGTTTTCATGATGGTTCATTATTACTATTGGGCCCAACTACAACAATAAAGAAAACTTTAGTGGCATTTTCTGTTCGTAGTTAGAAGTGCAACGTATGGATACCGACAGGTTGTGTTAGAGGCACACTGTTTCATATACTTTACTCTATATTAATCAAGAACTACAGTTTTTGGATTACTTAGTCAAAAATACACAATGGAATTTTTCATAACTATGATTTAATAATCGATGAGTTTCTTTATACTTCTCTTTAATAAATAATCCATACCGTGTGTAACTTTTCTCTCTTTTTCTTTAAGGAAAATTAATCAAGCTTAGTTGATAACATGTGCAACCCGATGAAAAGTTTAGCTATAGCTATTACACGCAGCCATTTAATGTTGATGAAAGGTTTCACGATTAAATTAATTATATACACGATTCAAATAAAGACATTATTTCTTCATCTCACAACAAATAGTATCCTTGTTTTAACAAAGAAATAAAAAGTTTCATGTATTTGATGCGCATGGGTGAGTTGTGCTACGTGGACGAATATGATTGGGTGACGTATGGGGGACCCAAAGTTAAGCTCTAGTACGCCTCTCTGTGCCTTCGCCTTTTCCTTTTTTCGATTCTCTCTCATTCCAAAGATTCTCTCTTTCCTTTTTATGGAGTATTATTTATATATATAAAGAAAAATATATTTCTTTGTCAACTAACTATATAAAGAAAAAATATGAAACCAGCAAAAGTTATTTTATTGAAAAAATGTATTATCATGTATTTATTTATAGAGTTTGAATACTTAATTTCAACCAAGTATTATATAGAATAAATATTATGTGTTAAAGGTTTAAAATTTATACAACATTATTATAGGTAAGTTATTTAACTTATCATAGAATTGTTTTTGAATTCCATGTAAGATAAGTTTCATATTATAGAAAGAGATATAACCTATGACCTATTCTATTGCTGGCATTAACTGTAAAAACGAAAAAATATCACATGTCATGATAACACAGGCGTCATTTATGGCATAAATTTACATTAAAATTTTGTTTCTCTTTTAATTACATTAGTTTAGGAAGTCAAATATCCCAAGCAACCCAATAAAGAAAAAGAAGCATTTTTTATTAGGAAAAAACATTTTAAAATCGTACACAAGGGTAATTTCGTCATTTGACTAGTCTTTATCTCTCTCTCTAATCCCACTCATAACCTAAGCAAACCTTTCTTCACAACGTAAAAAGCAGAAACAGAGCTTAAACACTAATAGAGAAAAAGAGAGAGAGAGATCTAGAAGAAGAAGATGGCATGAGTATGCGAAGACGACGACGAAGCGTTAGCTACACTAGGAGAATTTCTTAAGAAGAAACTTAGCGCTTCGTTATTTTCGATCAACAACGTGCAATTCGTTTTTTTTTTTCCGGGTATGAACTCGACTTCAGTGTTTTCCGATTCGGTTTGATAAAGGTCGGATTGTGATTTTTGAGCACTCCGGTCACTATAATCGACATTTTAGAGTGTGATCGTTTGATTTTTCTGACTCGAAACTTGTTGTTCTCTGTGTTTAAGAACATGAGATTATCTCTGTGGTAATCATCATATCGTAGAAAATCACAATCGTTTAGTTTTTTCAAAAATTTGGTTGCTTTAGTTTGGCTATTGATTTTTTCTCCGATTCTGCTATTAATTCGTTTACTGTTTCTTCTTTTTGTCATTTTCTTCAGGTATTTTGTTAGATAGTTTGTGAGAGTTTGAGACGGAATTTGGTGCATACATACTTGTGGTTTGTTTGTATTTTGATGGAAAAGAAAATGGAGATTGCGGCCAAGAGTAACTCGAAACGTATGTATTCATGGTGGTGGGATAGTCACAATACCCCCAAGAATTCTAAATGGCTTCAAGAGAATCTTGCAGGTACATATGTTGTTAAGGCTAGCTACTTCTCGTGTATCTTATTTGCAATGTTCTATACGTGATTTCTTACTTTAGCTTGCGTTTTGTTTTGGCCTGTGTTGTATAGCTGATGATTTTCATTATGATTTTCTTTGGACTAACTGTGATTTTTACAAAAAATTGTTTTTTCTTGTTTTTTTGACAGATATGGATAATAATGTGAAGCAGATGATCAAGGTTCTTGAAGAAGATGCAGATTCCTTTGCCAGGCGAGCAGAGATGTATTACCGTAAACGTCCTGAGCTTATGAAATTGGTTGAAGAGTTCTACCGTGCATATCGCGCGTTAGCTGAGAGATATAATCATGCAACGGGCGTAATCCACAAGGCTCATGAGACAATAGCAGAAGCTTTCCCAAACCAAGTTCCGTTGATATTCGGTGATGAGTCACATGTTGGTGCTTTGACAAATGATGTTGATCCACAAACACCAGACATGCTTCCTCCTTTTCGAGCTCGGGGTAACCCAGATGAGTTGCAAAAAGATGGTTTTGGGTTCTCTTTATCTCATGTCCATGATGTCAAGAAGAATATAGATTTTAGTGAAGAACCTCCGTTTGTGAGTAATGGCAAAGCAAGAAGAGGACTCAATTTCAATGATGGGGATGGAAAAGGAAGAAATGATTTCAAGGCTCATATTCTATCAGGATCTGAACGGGCTAGCAAAGCTGAAGCTGAGGTTGTGGCTTTAAAAGACTCCCTTTCTAAGATGCAGGTTGAAAAAGAAGCTAGCTTAGCACAGTTTGAGAAGAATTTGGAGAGACTGTCAAATCTAGAGTCTGAAGTATCTCGTGCACAAGAAGACTCAAGGGGACTAAATGACAGAGCCGCAAGTGCAGAAGCTGAGATCCAAACGCTCAGAGAAACCCTCTACAAACTAGAGTCTGAAAAGGAATCCAGCCTTCTTCGGTATGAAAAATGCTTGCAAAAGGTAGCTAATTTGGAAGATGGACTCTCTGTAGCCCATAAGGAAGCTGGAAAAATAAATGAGCGAGCCAGCAAAGCTGAAGCTGAAGCTCTCGCTTTGAAGCAGAGCCTTGCTAAAGCAGAAACTGACAAGGAAGCTGCTCTTGTTCAATACAGGCAATGCTTGAATACGATATCTAACCTAGAAGAGAGACTGAGGAAGGCTGAGGAAGATGCAAGGCTTATCAATGAGCGGGCTGAAAAGGCTGGGATAGAAGTTGAAAACTTGAAGCAAACGGTCTCGAAATTGATCAAGGATAAGGAAGCTTCTGAACTTCAGTTCCAACAGTGCCTAAATATAATTGCGGATCTAAAAGTAAAACTACACCACGCTCAAGAAGAAACACAAAGTCTTAGCCTTGAAATAGAGGATGGAGTTGCTAAGCTAAAGTTTTCTGAGGAGAAATGTCTTGTGCTTGAGAGATCAAATCAGAATCTCCACTCTGAGCTGGATAGTCTCTTGGAGAAACTGGGGAATCAAAGTCAGAAGTTCACAGAGAAGCAAACAGAGCTGGTCAAATTGTGGAGTTGTGTACAAGAAGAGCATTTGCGTTTCCAAGAAGCTGAGACCGCGTTTCAAACCCTACAGCAATTGCACTCTCAGTCTCAAGAGGAGCTCAATAATTTGGCTGTGGAACTTCAAACCAGGTCTCAGATCATGAAAGACATGGAGATCCGAAACAGTGAGTTGCATGAGGAAATTGAGAAAACCAAGATTGAGAACAAAGGTCTCAATGAGCTCAATTTCACTTCGGTTGCAGCGATTAAAAGTTTGCAAGAGGATGTCTCAAGCTTAAAGGAAACAATACAAAAACTTGAAGCAGAGGTTGAACTAAGAGTGGACCAGAGAAATGCTTTGCAGCAAGAAATATACTGTCTTAAAGAGGAATTAAGTCAGGTAGGGAAGAAAAACCAGTCCATGATAGAACAGGTGGAATTGGTTGGGTCATCAGTCAAAGAATTGCAGGAGGAAACCTCAGCCTTAAAAGAATGCAATGAGAGAGAAAAAAGCGAAAAGAAGGCTCTTTTGAAGAAATTGGAAACTGTGAAAAAGCTTGTTGAGAAAAACCTTATGCTGGAAAAATCTATATCTGATTTGAATTCTGAATTGGAATCAATCAGAAAGAAGCTGAAGACGTTTGAGGAAGCTTGTCGGTCACTCTCAGAAGAGAAATCATGTCTTATTTCTGAAAACCAGCATAGTGCCATTGAGAACATTGTTCTTATTGAATGGCTTCGGCAACTTAAGTTAGAAGCAGTTGGTATAGCAACAGAGAAGAATGACCTTGAGGGTAAGGCAAAGAAGATTGGTGCTAAGTTAACAGATGCTGAAACTGAAAATTTGCAGCTAAAGAGAAACCTGCTTTCTATCAGATCGGAGAAACATCACTTAGAAGATGAAATTACTAATGTGAAAAATCAGTTACGTGAGAAGGAGAAGGAATTTGAAGAAATCAAAGAGGAGAAAGAAAAGCTGAATCAAGAGGTTTTCAAAGAGAGGAGCAAGGCTGAATTGTGGGAGTCTCAAGCTGCGACATTCTTCTGCGATAAGCAAATCTCGGCTGTACATGAAACATTGATTGAAGCGACGACACGGGAGTTAGCTGAAGCCTGCAAGAACCTTGAAAGTAAAAGCGCATCGAAAGATGTGAATATTGAAAAGTCTAAAAGAAGCCAAGCTATTGTCTTGTTGAATGAAAGCATTAAAGCTTTGGAGGATTATGTTTTCGTGAGTCGTGAATCTGCGGATGAAATTTCAAAGGTAGTTTATCTTAGCCATTTATCTCCACTTCTAAAGTTGATTCTTTGATAAAATTGAAACCGTTTTGAACTAATGTTCTCATCTCTTTTACCAGGGTGACGATTCAATGGATAAATTCCCCAAGTTGGAAGGTATGTGTTTGAGAATCAAAGCTGTCGCAGAGGCAATAATGGAAAAGGAGAAGCTTTTGATGCTTGAGAACACAAATGCCTACTCTATGCTTGAGGCGTCACTGAAACAAATCAAAGAATTAAAAACAGGCGGCGGAAGAAGCATGAGGAAGCAAGATGGAGGAAGTGGCAAAATGCGGAAGCAGAGTCACGAAATCGAGATGGTAATTAAAGATATTGTGCTAGATCAAACGTCTGATGGATCATCGTACGAGATTGTAAGTAAGAAAGGAAATTTGGAGTTAGATCATCACGGTTTTGTTGAGCTGAAGCCAGTGAAGACTCACAAGACAGAAACTGTGGTTAAAGCCGCCAAAGGTAAATCCTTGTCTGAAGAGTCGCTGATTGTCGATAAGTTAGAGATTTTCGATGGATTCATGGATCCGAACAGAGAAGTAAACAAGAGAAAAGTTCTAGAAAAACTTGATTCGGATTTACAGAAGCTGGAGAATCTTCAGATCACAGTAGAAGATTTGAAAAGCAAAGTCGAAACAGTGGAGAAGGAAAAGACGAAAGTAGGAGAAAACGAGTATGAAACGATCAAAGGACAGCTCGAAGAAGCAGAGGAAGCAATAGAGAAACTGTTTACTGTCAATCGAAAGCTGACCACAAAAGCCGAATCAGAGAAGGATATTGATAGAAGAAGGAGAATATACGAACATGCGAGAAGAGGATCAGAGAAGATTGGGAGGTTACAGTTGGAGATACAGAGGATTCAGTTTCTCCTGATGAAACTTGAAGGAGAGAGAGAGCATCGAGCTAGGTCGAAGATTTCAGATACCAAATCGAAAGTTCTTCTTCGAGACTATATCTATGGTGGATCCAGAAGCGTATCGATGAAGAAAAGGACGAAGAAGCGGTCTGCGTTTTGTGGTTGCGTTCAGCAGCCACTGTCTCCTTGAAGTTATTGACTGTTGTTACTTCACTCGCAAGTAACAAACAATATATTAATGTTAATTGTTTAACTGCGTGTGCGATTATGTTTTTGAACGCGGACGCGGTAGTAGTAGTGCGTTTAAATAACAGACTCTTGTTTTTTCAACTCTTATTTCTTGATGACAATAAAACCTTTTAGAAATGTGAGATTTTCAATGTGAAGAAATCTTAAACGTTGTTAGATTCCGGTACCGGCGAGTCGGGTTTAGCCGTGTGGAGCATGAAATCGCACGCCGCGACGGCTTCTGCCACCGTGAGATAAATCCGTTCTTTACCAATGCTCTCTATGAAGTTGGACTTGCTTAGCTTCTTCATCACCTCTGCTCCTGGGTTCGCTATCACTAGCTGAGAAAATTAGAAGACCAATTCGTTAAATCAAAAAATGTTTGGGGACTTGTAATAAAAAAAAAAAAAAAGGCTTTTTATACCTTAAGCTCTCTTCGTCCCATGAATTTGTTGAGTTCCTCAAGCATGCTTATACCGCTCGTGTCAATGTTCCCCACGGCTACATTCATATAATTTGATGTTACATATAAAAAAATTTAGATGTTTAATATTTTGGAATCCAACATTTCTATCAAAAATGAAACTGATGAATTGATTCAAAAAAAGCATCGTCTTGATCATGGTTGCTATTCGCAAGCTAATTCTATTAACGATTCTAATAACAAATTGTAGGATTAAAATTTTTAAAATCATATATGTAAATGTCACGAAAATAAAATGATCAAAAATTTATATTTTATGACCAAAATACTATGTTTCTACATTTGTGTCATTATTGAAATTAAAATCCTACTAGTAACGGATTAATTGTGCTAAATATGTATGTGAAGTTGTGAACAAATGATATATAGTTTTGATAGTTAATGTTTTCAAGCTAACAAGCACGATAGTTTCTTGAAGATAGTATCATTTTAAGATATTTCCCATGCTGATCAAAATGCAACCTAGCCAACAACAAAAGAAAAGTGTGGATTCAAGACCTATATATATCGTAAAGTTATTTACCACTCATATCGAGAACAATGTATTGTAGATTGATTTCTCCCCTAGTTCTCAATTTATCTTCCTCTTCATCAATCCACCTTCCAATTCTATCAAAATGTTATACATAAAAAAAAAAAAAAAAAACAGATTAATAAGTCACATATAAATAACTAAGATTCAATATTTGTATAAAGATATATATATATATATATATATATATATATATATAAATAACCTGTCTCGCAAGTAGCTAGAGTTGGCGAAGTAAATAGGGCCATCGATGTGGAGAATGAGGAGAGAAGAGAGAGTGATGGCTTGAGGGTAATGTTCAATGTTCCTAAATATTTCTGTGTTTTGAATGTTTCCCATTACATAAATCTTTGGTCTTCCAACGAACAACACTAACCTCATCACTGATACTCCCACCTATATATAATTATTCCATTATTCTATCTTGTGAGTTTTGTTGGGAGTGGCATAAGGATTAAAGGGTAAATTAATAATGAAGAAGTTAAGATATATATACGTACGGAGAGGATGAGACCAATCTCGATGGTACCAAAAACGACGCCTAAGTAAGCAGAGAGACAAACGAAGAAATCGAACTTGTCAAGTCTCCAAAGATGAATGGCTGCTTCGTAGTCGACTAGGCTGAGCATGGCGGTGATTATGATCGACGAGAGAACAACTAATGGCGTGTAGAAGAATAACGGCGTTAAGAACAGTAACGTCACCGCCACTGCAACCGCCATTACCACGTTTGATAACGCTGTTTTGCAACCCGCGTTGTAGTTCACCGCCGAACGTGAAAACGGCCCTTCAACATAATTTAATTTTTTTTTTTACATAGGCTTATAGAAATATATATATATATCAACATAAAATTTCCATTTACGTTTTTTTGTCAAATCTTTAAGAGTTTATTATCATTATGTTATAAGAATATATAATCAGCATTTGATATAAAAACAAAAACTAAAAAATCATCTCAAAACTACAACCATTCAAAGCTATACACACTTGATATATAATGACATGCAGGTTGATATATAATGACAGGCTTCCTTTTTTTGGCTAAATCGTTGGTAATTTGTTATGATAACTTTGACGCAACTATTGATTATTTTATCACCAAATTATGTTAATTAATAACCTTTTTATGTAGTGTTAACGTTAATTAAGTGATTAGTCAGACCAAACATATGCAAATGCTCTTTACTAATTAAGATAAGTAATTGTAAAGATCAAATGAAAATAATATAGTTTACCGGTAGTGAGATAGCAAGAGGAGAAGGAACCAAGAATGTTCATCATCCCAAAGGCTATCATCTCTTTGTTCCCATCTATGTTGTAATTCTTGTACATTGCAAAGCTTCTCCCCACTGCAATCCCTTCCTATTTTATTTTTTTTAAACAAAATTTATGACAATCAATTAAGGACACCATTGGTAGAGATTAGTTTTAAAAAAATTATACAAAAATATGATTTAACAAATACGTACAGCGAGAGCTATGACTCCGGTGATCATGCCGATTTTGAGAGCCAACATAACATAAGGTGACGTGAATACTAAATGTGTGATTGACGGTGGATTAATCCCTTTCTTTAGTTCCCCGATCTAGTTCCCCAACAAAATAAAATGAGTACACGCACTAGCAATTTCAAAGGAAAAACCTTTTCGTTTGGCATTATAGTTTATCTTTAACAACACATTTTGCAAAGTTGTGAAATGTTTTCTAAAATGCATGCGATGGTAAAAAGTTCAAGTCTAATTGTGAGATTTTAGCCGTAGACGCAAAAGAAAAGGAGAGGAAAAACGTACAATTTGGATGTCATGGAAATGGGCATGAAGGAAGTAAAGGAAAAGGGTCCCAAGAATGACAGAAACAAGTGGAGACATTGCAGATATCCAGAACAGCTTTGGTCTCTTCTTGCTCTTCACTTACATTAATATTTTGTTAATTTTAAATTTAAATCTAAAACGTGTATTAATCAGTACTTATACTAGATTAAATTAAGAAGTTAAACTTACAATGTATTTAGTTGTAAGAAGGAAGACGAGGAAGCAACACCCTAGCACTCCACTCTCCCATCTCCACTGCAAATTTTAAAAATAATCCATATATACATTACTAAAACTCTTTTCACATTTCAACCAAAAAAATAATTGTTTTAAAATCATTGTTTTACTGTTGAAATGAATAAGTAAACATATCATATTTATTTTTATACTGATAGACTAATTACTAAGCAAACCGAAAGGACTTTTCTCTGTCCTAATTAATTTTAACTTTTAAGAGAATGAAAAAAAAAAACAAAAAATAGTATTTAGAGAAACAAGGGAGGATATTACAAATCTTGAACATTAACTAAAATGTGGTCCGTGGAAGATGTATAATTGTGTATATTAAATAACTACTCAATTTAGTTAATTTAAAACGAAACAAGTGCCCCAATTTACGAAAATGTGTTATTTTCTCAGCCAAAAATGTAAATAAAATTATAATACTAAAATGGGAATCACTATCGATTTTAATTATATAAAAATTTGTGGACAATATTGAAACGAACCATATGAGATTGAGAAAAAATGGAGCGGAGAACAGAGACGATATCGGTGGAATGAGTGAAGTGATGGAGGCCAAGTAATCCTTTCAGTTGCTGCAGACACACCACCGTCGCAGCTCCTCCCATGAACCCTACAATCGCCGCGTGCGACAATATCTCCACCACGAACCCTAACCTGATTTTTTACATTCACTAAACCCCATCAATTTTTAGTCATAATTACTATATAACTATGTGTTTGTATTTTTGGTTAATTTATTTTTCTAGTTTTGTTCACGTGAATTTGTTTTTTTGTTTTTTTTCACGTGAAATTTGTTTGTAAACGTTAGACTAAATTTTATCATTTTTTTGTCAACAACTTTATATTACTAAGTTTTATGATCTTACTATTGTTATTAACTTATTATCCTCTGACATATTTGCCTCAGAAGTCAGAACATGGAACATAATCTCAACTTCATGTTTTTTGTTTTCTTCTTATTTTCTATTTTGTATAGAGTATCACCTTTTTACTGTTGGTAAGAAAAACAAAACAGCATGCACGAGGCAAAGATATTCAGCCGAACAAAATGTTCCCTTCTCACTTTTAAAGCATGATATAGACCACTAAAAACAACTCTTACAAGTTACAACCATAATTTTACAAAATATTTTAATTTATATATATAAACACATGCACATTCAAGCGGTCATTTTTACCATGACTATTTTTAAATTGAGTAATAATGATTCCATCATATGTAAACCAATAATAGACATCGATTTTCACGTATTATTTTTAAAAATATGGGTGTGATTTTGGAGTGTTACGTACCGTAAGAGGCCAAGACAGGTTTGCATGAGTCCGGCGAAGAAAGTGGCGGTGAAAGCTAAGTGAAGGTAAAGCTTTGGATTCTTCACTGCGTTTACCTCTTTCCCCAACATTGCCGCCGTCAACAGCGAGGCCACCGCCACTGTTCCCACCGCTAAATCTCTTGAACTTCCCATTACCGCGTATACCAATGGCGGCACCAAGCTCGAGTCTATTTATTTTCCATATGAACATAATTATATAGTTAGTTATAGTGTATATATATGAAATCACAAACACAATTATATATGAAATTTAGGACCAAACTAAATGGAAGACAATTTAAATTGTAGTTTGGTTTTCTACTCAAACAAAAAATAACTCAAAACCAAAACTGAAATGTTTTTTTTTTTTTTTTTATCATTCTTAATGAATACTTTTCTTCAAGAGTTATTGTTCTATAGTAAAATCCTCACATATAGCGAAAAAGAGACTTGCAATTGTGAAAAATAATCACAAGAGGAAGAAAGCGTACAAAGACCAAGGATTGGAGGGAGATTAGCGAGCTGAGCATAGCTAATCCCTTGAGGAATAGCAAGACTTGCAATTGTTATCCCTGAGATAACGTCTGATTTCAAATACTCCAAATTGTAACCACGAGCCCATTCCAAGATTGGGAACACGTGTCGCAACCCTAACTCGATCTTTTTCGACGTTTTCGATTCGTTCCTGATTCTACGGAACGGATCGTCGGCGAAAAGGATATCATTGAGAGTGTTCTTTAGTGATTTCAAGAAAGGTTGTGGTGGAGGGATTTCTACTTGGTGATATTGTGATGACCTTTTGCTGCTCATCTTCTAGTTTAACTATTTAATTTGGAATACAAAATATAGAATGAGAATGATCAAAAGCCAATAACTCTCATTTGGATTTTTGAAAGTGATGAGGGAGAGAGAAGGAAGATGAGGCATTTATAGGAAGGGAACATAGATGAATCATGATTGCATTTCCATTGGACCCACAAAGTTATTGGTTTTATTACTATTTTGTTAATATCTAGAGAACAAAACCGTAGTAACTTTATTTTGAAATGGTCTCAAGAAAATATTGCATGTATGAAACCAGAAATGCTTGTAATCCATAGTTTTGTTAAGCTCATGGAGAGAATACGGACCACTATTATGTATTGGCTACACATACATTTTACCGTAATGTATCATCACATTTGCATTATGGCCACAAATTCCTCAAATCCAACTAGAGAAAGCAAGATTTATCAAAGGACTTACAAAGGCTTTGTTTTTTTTTTTTTTTTTTTTTTTGACATTATTATGTATTTGTTACACATACATTTCACCCTAATGTAACATATATTTGCATTGCAGCCACAAATTTCACAAATCCAATTCAACAAAAACGCTTGTAGTTCATTAGTTTTTTTGTTATGTTGATCGAGAAAATATGGACCATTTTCTTTTTGTTTTTCCTTTTTGTTGCGGCTTAAGCCCTTTTCATCTTAAACTTCATCATAGTAAAGAATATGGGTCGAACCCTCACGCCAGAGACCACTTGCCCATCATCCTCATTGGCTTAGTGGCTACACATACATTTGACCGTAATGTATCATAATCTGCATTGCGACCACAAATTCCAAAAATCCAATTACACAGAGAAAAAAAAAAAAGAATTATCAAAGTAATTTTGAAGTTTTAAAATTTAACTCTCTGTTTTTCTACTTGTTTTTCCCACAGTACGCTAAAATTTTGACAAAAAAAAGCAGCTAAAGAGATCTTTAGACTTATGCGAAAACTAAATAATTTAAAGATAGTTGCAGCAGCATGAGCTGTTACAACTTACAAGACTTCCCAATTTGGATTGATCACTCTTGTTACCATTATTGTTTTAATTTGTCCATTTGCATTTGGACCATTTCATAATTTCAAACATTCGTTTCCCTTTTCTTCAACACACACCTCGAGGCTTCCCATGTTTTGCTTCTTCTTTTTGTTTTGATATCAAAATAGTCTTTTCTTTATATCAACATTTAAAAAAAAATCCTAAACTCAAAATTCAAAATAGCAAAATAGTCTAAATCTAAACCCCAAACTCAAAATTCTATACCTAAATCCTAACAACTCTAAAAACTTAAACCACAAATCCTAAACATTAACCTTTTAAACTTAATTTTTAACCCTAAAATGTAAACCTAATGGTCTACATATATTCAATGCAAGATTAAAAGTCACAGCCTATTTTTTAATTTAAATACAAATATTATTATTAAAAGTTTCAATTATCCCATTTTTCTTATGAGAAAAACAAAGACTTGCACTTCTCGTGATGTCCTTAGCTACACTACACACATACTTTGGCATTTTCGTTATAATCATTACATGATCCACAGTTTTTGTGTTCCCTCTACAATCACTCACATCACATGAACATATAACCACAAAAATGTACAATTTTATTTTCTTATTTAAACATTTTTAAGAGACAAGAGAAGCTAAATACTTCATCCTCATAATCATCATCTCTGTAAGGCTCTAAGTACAGTAAGAAGATACAAGAAGAGGTTGATGATGTCTAGGTAGAGCGAAACCGCTGCCCAAATATACTCATCATACGTGTGTCGTTTGATCAGATTGTCTGTATCATAGACTATGTATCCGCAGAATATTATCGATACCAAACAACCGTAGATCATCACCGATATCCGCCCTAATGGGAACAGAATCTGCACAACATAACCCAAATTAAGTTACGAAACCTGGTTATGCAATCCAAAGCTACCACATTTAATCAGCATACTCTTATCCTCTGTAGTTTATATAGTGAAATCAAGTTTAAAACTTCTATGTCTACAAATAGTACTACTAAAACTACCATATACAATAGGATTGTTCTCTGTAATGTCACATGTCTCATGTGACATCATAGTTCCTAGGCTAAACCACAACGGAAACCTGGTAATGCAACCCAAAGCAACCACAATTCATAGGTAAATTTATCATTTTATGCACTACTTATAGTGATATCAAGTTTCACCTTCTAGCCAAAAGAATACTATCAAAAGTACCACATACAAAAGTTAAGGCTCTCATTCTCTGTACTGCCTATAGTGAGAAATCACGTTTCTAATTTCTTAATGTAAAAAATGCTGCCAAAACTAGCACAGTTCATAGACTAAATCCCTTCTCTGTAATGTCTAATGTGAAATCAAGTCTCTCATTTTTTGGCCTCGAAAAATTCCTATCATAACTACCATATCCGATAGGCTTATATCTCCCGTGCTCTGTAATGTCTAATGTGAAATCAAGTTTCTAACTCTTTAGCCTAAAGAATGCTACCAAAACTTCATAAGCTAAGCCTGAAACTCTCACTGTCTCCAATGCATATGGTGAATTTCAGATAAGTAGCTTTACTTGTATTAAGGCGAAGAAAATAAGCACGGTGAGAGCGCCAAACAAGAAGGGTCCAAGGAAATTAAAGTCATATCCTTTCCTAGCAGCCCAGAAGGTGTATAATGTGAGGGAAAGCACCACAACCGATGTCAAGATCGCTGACTCGAGAATCACTTTCCCTGTTCCAACACAGAGTAAGATTTAAACATATACACATTGGAACGACAAAACATTGAGAAATGTATCAAAACCAGAATCAATCGAGTATTTAAAAAAATTGAGAGACCAAATACATATGCTAAAACTAAGTTCTTTCGAATCAACTTCGATAAAAAGTACCATTTAGAGCCAATTCCCCAACAGCAAAAACACAACTTTGTTGCCAAATGGATCCTTAACAAGAAGTAATCAAGAATCAAAATCTCAGTACAAAAGTGGTTGATCAAGTCTTACCATTGGTGAAGGCACATGTTAATCCAACAACAAAAGCCAGAGCCAAAGTGAAAATTCCCAAGAGCAAGTAATTCACCGGATGTTTCTGATGGTAATAGTACAACGGACACAACACTATACATCGGAGAGAAGCACAAATCCAAATTTTCAGCTTTGAGACTTCATCAAAACGTGATTTTTAAAACAAGTGTGTGATGATTGTACCTATTAAGGGCGTGATGATGATGACTATGTAAAGAGCTAATCCAAGTCCGGTGGTGGCGAAGAACAGAGCGATTGGATGGACGGTGACCACCGTGGCGGCGACGGCGACGGTGGCTAGAAGCTGAAAGGCGATTATAGAGTAAACCTTGCGTATAAATCCCCACCGGAGCTCGGGATTTTCAAGCATCGTTGGGTATAAAGGCCTTCTTGAGCTAAAACCTGTTTCCACGTCATCTTTCCGATACGGTAAGTTCCACTGATACATTATTAAGGAAAGCGCGGGAAAATTCGAATCCTTTCGATAACTGTATCACAATCAAGGAAAAAGAACTACGAGCGAAAGAGAGGAAAGTTGAATCGGTGCGATTCTTTGTCCTGCGAGCGAGAAAAAGCGAGAAAATTTGGATATTCCTGGGAAAAGCGGTGGAAAAAGAAAGTTCATGAAGCTCTCGGTTAAACCGGAGATCACACGTGGCAACCGGATATGAAGCATGAACCGTGACAAGGATGGTTCTGTTTCTTTGATGTGTCCAAAGGGAAAAAAAAGTGTTCTTAGTTGATTGATAATTAGCTAGATTTTCTAATAATTTATCAAACTCGTATTATATAAATAGATTTGTATAACTCTGATTTTTATTTTATAATAGTTTCGTCGATTTAATATTTGTAAAAATTGTTTCCGAGTAGAATTTATTTTAAATAAATAAAAAGTAAATAAAAATGTTTTAAAATTGGATAAAAAAACGATGTGTACGCAACAATTGAGTTTCGTGGAACGAGAAAGATTAATTTGGAATATGTCAAGTGTAGGTATCCTCGAGAGTCGAGATAAATAACATTGAAACTGAAATTGTTTATAATGATGCAGTTTTTAATTTTCACGCTAGTTTTTATAATTTTTTTGTTTGTTTCGGTGGTCAAATGACAGTTTAACTTGTTTAATGTAAATAAAATTAGAATGTAGTTTCCCAGATTAGATTACTAATCATAGGATTGGACTTAAATATATATATATTTTATCGAAAAGAATCTTTGTTTTGTAGTTGAGACACAAAAAGGCTGTCTAAACATATGCTCGATCATTTTTGTATACATTATTGTAGAATGTACAAATTATACTACCTCCGTTTTAAAATATAAGGCGTTTTGGAGAAACTTTTTTGTTTCAAAATATAAATCGTTTTCAAATTTCTATGCAAATTATATATTACTTTAATATTTTATAATTATTTTTATTATGTAGCCTCTTTTATGATTGGCTGGACTTTTAAAAAGTATATCTTCTTAATGAGCGTACTTTTAGCTAAAACCTGTTATATTTTGAAACGGAGAGAGTAATTAATAGAAAAATTGATAATTTAGTTTTTAAATTTTTTTAGCCATCTCTTGAAGAGTGGCCGAAGAAGAATCCGATAGTGGTGATTACTGTTTGTGTGGAGATCTTCAATTAAAAAAAAAAAAAAAAGAAGAAGAAGAAGAAGAGAGGATGATGATATGAGAAAAAAAACAATTGAAAAGAAGAAAAACTTTCCCTTTTACCAATGAAGCAAAAGAGCTCTGAGAATTTGGAAAAATATTTCCCACTCTCTGCTCACATCTCTCTCTCTCTCACTTCGATTCACTTTTGCTCAAACTTGTCCGAATCTCTCCATAGCACACCTCCTCTGTTTTAGGGTTTTCTCTTGAAATTGCAGAACCTCGCGCAACCACACTGGTCGTTTCTCTTCCTTTGTCTCGCTGGTTCAAAGATTCTTACTTTTTGATGTCTAAGACATCCTAGATTTGTTAGATTCTCTTTGATTTTTCTGGGTTTAGCCACTAGATTGTGTTACCACTGCTGGTAGATTGAGAAAGCTGTATGTAGTTTTGGTCTCTTAATTTCTTTGTAGGGTTTTTATCTGTTGTTTCGACTGAGTTTTGTAATTCTCATTTATGTATTTAGGTTTGTTCTATCTGCTGCACATAGAGAAATGCTTTAGCTTTAGGTGTTGGAAGATCTCATAATACCAAAGTTCAGATTTTTTTGTTTGTATAAGATTCCATTAGTTAACACATCTTCACTTAGTTTCTGGGCTGGGTAGTGTGAAATCGACAAGAAGATAGTGTTTTGATTATCCTCTGGCTATCCTGGAGATCTGGGATTTGTTTCATCTGTTATGTCAGATGAGGACTTTTTACCCATCTGATTCTTGTAAAGAATCACAGCTCGATTCCTTGAATCCACAGTCATGGCTTCAAGTTGAGAGAGGGAAGCTATCTTCCTCTGCCTCTTCATCTGCGTAAGTTTCTTCTTTCCTGCGTATCTTCTTATTGGTTATTGAGCTTGAGACGTTTTGTATATGGAGTAATATTTGGTCTTTTGTAGTCCACTATGCAGAGAATCGTTTATCAAAGTTCCTCAGCCGCAGATACTGCCGCATTATAAACCTGTCAACTACGTAGAAGTTCTAGCTCAGATTCACGAAGAACTCGAGACTTGCCCTTTGCAGGAGAGATCGATTCTGTATTTATTGCAGTATCAAGTGTTTAGAGGTCTTGGCGAGACCAAACTTAGACAGAGAAGCCTTCAGTCAGCTTGGCAAGAGGCTACTACTGTACATGAGAAAGTTGTATTTGGGTCTTGGTTGAGGTATGAGAAACAAGGAGAAGAAGTTATCACAGATTTGCTTTCTTCTTGTGGTAAATTTTCTGAAGAATTTGTGCCGCTGGATATTGCATCCTATTTCCCAGCTATTACTGCTTTTTCCCCTGAGGCA
The DNA here is from genome assembly GCF_000004255.2 of Arabidopsis lyrata subsp. lyrata. Taxonomy (NCBI): domain Eukaryota; kingdom Viridiplantae; phylum Streptophyta; class Magnoliopsida; order Brassicales; family Brassicaceae; genus Arabidopsis; species Arabidopsis lyrata. The sequence goes on from NW_003302550.1 coordinate 23,563,058, forward strand.
GCATCTGTGAAGACCAAGCGCAGTGTATCGAAAAATGTTGTGTTTAAGATAGGAGAAGATAAGATAGCTTGCCAGAGGCAAAAAATTGCCAGTCTTTCAGCTCCATTTCATGCAATGCTTTATGGGAATTTCACGGAATCACTTCTTGATGAGATAGATATGTCAGAAAATCATGTATCCTCGTCAGCTATGCGGGTTGTTAGAGATTTCAGCGTTGTGGGTGTATTAATCGGAGTTTCCAAGAACCTTCTTTTGGAAGTTTTAGTTTTCGCAAACAAGTTTTGCTGCGAGCGACTCAAAGATGCATGCGATAGAGAATTGGCATCTTTGATTTCTTCTATGGAATGTGCCATTGAGCTTATGGACTTTGCACTCGAAGAAAATTCCCCCATCCTAGCTACATCGTGTCTGCAAGTTTTTCTATATGAGATGCCCGATAGTTTGACGGATGAGCGTGTTGTCGAGGTTCTGACTCGAGTTAATAGATCTCAAGTCTCAACCATGGCAGGAAATGCTTCATTCTCCTTATACTCTTGTTTAAGTGAAGTCTCGATGCGTATAGATCCTCGGTCTGACAGAACATTGGGTTTCTTGGAGAAACTAGTTGACTTTGCAGAAAATGACCGGCAACAAGTATTGGGGTTCCATCGGTTAGGGTGTATGAGGCTATTGAGGAAAGAATACCGGGAGGCCGAAGAAGCTTTTGAATCAGCTTTTAATTTAGGCCATGTGTATTCTGCTACTGGTTTAGCAAGACTAGGATACATCCAAGGGCATCGGCTTTGGGCTTACGAGAAGCTAAGCTCGGTAATCTCCTCTGTTTCGCCACCTCTCGGGTGGATGTATCAGGAAAGGTCTTTCTATTGTGAGGGTGATAAGAAATTGGAAGATCTCGAGAAGGCAACTGAATTGGACCCGACTTTGACATATCCTTACATGTATAGAGCTGTCACTCTAATGTCGAAACAAAATGCTAAGGCTGCGCTTGAAGAAATCAATCGGATCTTGGGGTTTAAACTTGCTTTAGAATGCTTAGAAATTCGGTTTTGTCTTTATCTTGGTATGGATGACTATGAAGCGGCTCTTCGTGATATCCAGGCGGCTCTTACTCTGTGTCCGGATTATCGAATGTTCGATGGGAAAGTAGCTGGGAGGCAGCTCCGGACGCTTGTGTATGAGCATGTCGAGAATTGGACAACTGCAGATTGTTGGATGCAGCTATATGAGAAATGGTCGAATGTTGATGATATAGGTTCTCTTTCCGTAATCTATCAGATGCTCGAATCCGATGCTTGCAAAGGTGTTCTTTACTTCAGGCAATCTTTGCTTCTCCTAAGGTAATTTTTTTATAATTCAGCACTCTCGTATTCATCCTATAATATGGTTACCAAGCCATAGTGGTGTTCAATTCGTATTTTTATTCAGGTTTTAAGTTCTTGAAAAATAGTAGCTAAAGTAAGACCGGTTTAGTACGGTTTTAGTTCGAGTGAATTTTTACACTGAATTTATCTGTTTTGTTTAGAGTGTGGTATTAATCAAATATATAATTTGGTGACTTCAGTTATGTTTTTGATCGGTTTTGTCCTAACAAGACCGTTATTTAAGCATCTCATTTTCATACCTTTGTTTTGACCAGGTTGAATTGTCCCGAAGCAGCAATGCGTAGTTTACAGTTAGCCCGGGAGCATGCCTCGAGTGACCACGAGCGACTAGTTTACGAAGGATGGATCTTGTATGATACAGGTCACTGCGAAGAAGGGCTTCAAAAGGCTAAGGAATCCATTAGAATAAAGAGATCATTCGAAGCTTATTTCCTCCAAGCTTATGCCTTAGCGGAATCTAGCCTCGATCCATCGAGTTCTTCGACTGTTGTTTCACTTCTTGAAGATGCTCTTAAATGCCCCTCTGATAGGTTGCGCAAAGGTCAGGTACGGTTGTTCACCATCATCAGTACATCTATTTGTTAATCAGTGAAGAGAAAAACTATGTTTCAGGTTTATTGGAATTGGTTGCATTAAGTTCTGTTTCGGTTCGGTTTAGTCAGTATTAGTCAATTATGTTACTGCCTGGTTTTTGTGAAATGTACACTTTGGTTTTGGTTTAAATATTTTGGCTTGAGTCGATTTTGTTTTGTGTTTATGCTCAGGCGAATAGATGCATCCGATTTAGTCTTTATGAAATTGCTATTTGTTTTTGTTTTGTTTTAGGCTCTGAACAATCTTGGTAGCGTCTATGTTGATTGCGAGAAGCTAGACTTAGCTGCGGATTGCTATATAAACGCTCTTAAGGTGAGGCACACACGTGCACACCAAGGCCTAGCTCGTGTCCATTTCCTTAGAAATGACAAAGCTGCAGCCTACGAAGAAATGACCAGACTAATCGAAAAGGCTCAAAACAATGCATCCGCCTATGAGAAAAGATCCGAGTATTGTGATCGTGAACTCGCCAAATCTGATCTTGAAATGGTCACCCGGTTAGACCCTCTCCGGGTTTATCCTTATCGATATCGCGCTGCAGGTTTTTCTTCACTTGTAACCCTTAATACTCTTTTTTTTTGTCATCTCGGAAAATAATTGGCTTAACCGAAACTCGATTTTTCGTTATTCTTTTGTGGGTTTTTGATAGTGTTGATGGATAGTCGGAAGGAGAGAGAGGCTATTGCGGAGTTATCCCGAGCTATCGCGTTTAAAGCGGATCTTCATCTTCTTCACTTAAGAGCGGCTTTCCACGAGCACATTGGTGATGTCACTAGTGCGTTGCGGGACTGTCGTGCAGCACTCTCGGTCGACCCCAACCATCAGGAGATGCTCGAACTCCATAGCCGTGTTAATAGCCATGAACCTTGAACCGCAACCACACACAACAGAGCTTCGAGATGAAAGTAAAGTGTGAAAATTGTAATACTAAAAGAATCATAGTTGGAAACTTGAAACTCTCAATCACTCTTTATTCTTTGTTGTTGTTGTCGTCGTCTTCAGTAAATCTATTTTATATTTTCTCCTTTCGACCTAAACTTAAAATTTCACTGGGTCTAAAACGTGAACTTGATATAAAACTCAAGACAGAAAGGACTTTAATCTCGTCGACCCCCTCTCCTCCAAACATTCTCTATTTAGCCCCCTTTATAAAAAACATATGTTTATTTGTTTTGTTTAATTCAGAAAAATAGTAAATGACCAAAAAAATATAGACTTTTCGACATAATTACGGACCCAACCTAACTTTGGATCTATATCCATATTTGTTGGATCGGGTTTCGGATCTTTTAATTCCCCATTCTAAGGATCGAATCTCTAACCCCAATTGGCAAAAAAAAAAAAAAAACTCTAACCCAATTTTTTTTCTCATTTCTCATCTTTTTCCTTTTTCTCTCAAAGAAGAAGAACGACAACTCCAAACCAACAAAATAGACAAATTTTGGCTCCAGCGAAAGAAAACCCCCTTTTCGATTTCATTGATAAAACGTAAATCGATCTCTCGTGGGGAAGAAGAAGAAGAAGACGATGGGAACAATGAGAAAAGCATTGTACAACGTAGGATTCTGGATCCGGGAAACTGGTCAAGCACTTGATCGGCTCGGTTGTCGCCTCCAAGGCAAAAAACACTTCCGAGAACATCGTATGTCTTTTGGGTTTTGTTTGTGAAACGGATGAATTTTTGGATCAGAATTTGTTGTAATTTTCGGATTGAATTTGTTCCAATTTGTAGTTATTTATATAGAATTTGAGACTGTTTTTGAATGTTTGATATTGAATTTGTATTTGTTATTGCAGGTACTAATTACAATGGTTATTACAAGAGGAGGGGGATCTAGTTGTAGAAGCGAACCATATGCCTCTCTTAGAAGTGCCAAAAGACAAAAGCAATTAGATCCAAAGCATTCAGAGATAGCAACTGTAGTGAGGTCTGATTGTGAGACCATGGCTGCTAGTTTTAACATAGATTATGGTGATTATAGAGGTGATGGAGAGGTTGTTTTGTATCCAAGGTTGTTGGTGATAGTAGAGGTGATGGAGAGACTGTTTTTTACCCAAGGCTCTTTGGTTTCTAAGGTTTTTTATAAATCTAAGTGTTTAGGTACAATTGTTCGGATGTGTTTTGGTTTCTAAGGTTATGTATGAAGCTAATTGTTTAGGTACAACTGGTACGATCAGGTACAACTATGTTTCTGGGTTTATGTTTTTTTGGTTTAAAAACCTATCTAATTATGTATGTATCTTTGAATCTGAATCTTAATATTTTTATGTATGAATCTATGTATTGAATATAATCTAAGAGTTTAGAACTAAAAAAAAAAAATCTTAATTTTTCAAAAAATCTGACAAATATGTAGGTTGTAAGGGCTTTTATTAAAAAAAACAGTTAAATATCTGAAAATATCTAAAAGAATCTACAGATATCTCAAAATATCTAAAAAAATCTGACAAATAGCTTACCTTGGCGCCGTTATTTTGAAAATAATAATTAAAAATAGCACAAATTTGTTCATAGTTGTACAGTTGTACCCGGTTGCACATTTTTTTCATAGTTGTACAATATAGAGAATTTAGTAAATCTAGTTGTTATCAACTCTAGTTTAATTTTTGTGCGTGGAACCGATGGTATTGCCTCATAAAAATACCATTACTTTGTATCTGTGTATTTATATTTATCAAAATACAAGTATTTCAAAAATTTATAAAATTTTAGTTCAAAACTACAAAGTAACCATGAAAGTATAAGGTTGTTAGTGTATGAATGTGGGATTTTATGTCAAAAACTTGTTGTGTAGTTTGATTACCATCGTGTATGCATGTTTTTAAGTTTTTCAATTTGGTTTTAATTTTTCATATTATAAAATTGGCCAAGACAATAGACCTTAGTTGTACCTGTTGTACTTAGTTGTACCAAGACTGAACAACTTAATTTGCACAGCTACGACAAAGCAATCAACCATAGTTGTACCGACTAAAACTTAGTTGTACAACACATAACATATAAGTTTCATAAACAAAACCAATACAAACAATATCGTTTCTTAAATTATCCTAATAAATAGCACTCATAAAACTTAGTTGTATAACACAGAACATATAAGTTTCATAAACAAAACCAATACAAACAATATCGTTTTTTTAATTATCCTAATAAATAGCACTCATAAATCAACATTGGTCACCCGCATCGTCTCCATCAACGTCACCGTCATTGGTAGACCACCTGCATCGTCTCCATCAAAGCTTATGACTGAATTCTTTTTCATTGTCCCTGAAAATGAAAGAGAGAAAAACGGCATATAATTTCACAACTTTCGTAGCAGACCATCAACATAGTTGTACACATTTGTCCCAGTTGCACCAAACTTAGGGTTTCCGTAAATATTCTACTTAGTTGTACCTAATAGTTTCAGTTGTCCCAAATCTGCAATCCTAAAATATTTTAACAAATAACCCTATTCAAGCTACGAATTCAACTTTTCTCAATCATACTACACTAAGAAAACAAGTATACTTACCTTACAATATGGTGGGAATAGAAGAAGAAGAAGAGAAGAGATATGTCTTTGGAGATGCATAATCGTAAGCTTTAATGGTAAGCTTCAATGGTGGATGAAGAAGAAGAAGAAGAAAAAGAAAAGACGAGATAAGAATTTGGAGATGCTTGAATCGTAAGAAGAAGAAGAATTCGCTTTTAGTTTGGAGATGCTTGAATCGTAAGAAGAAGAAGATAAAAATCTTTTAATGGTGGATGGAGAAGAAGAAGAAGAAGAAGAAGAACGTTGGAGCTGCTGAAGAAGAACGTCGGAGCTGCTGAAGATGAAGAAGAGGAAGAAGAAAAAGAAGAAGAAGAGAAGAGACGTAGGAAGGATTTATATCGTTGAAGGTGGGTTGATTTGATAGGTTGATTTGTTAGGTTTAGATTTTAATGAGAGAAGAGAGAGAATGTTTTTGATTGGTTGAATAAAGAATTTGTTGGTATTAAATTAAATGTAGAATTAAATAGATAAAAGAAAGGATAATGGGTAAAATTGGTTTATGAAAAAATTGGGAAGGAAAGAGGGTAGTGAGAATAAAGAGGGGTTTTTCAAAGAATGATTCTCCCCAAAGGGGCCAATGAGATTAAAATCCAGACAGAAAGTAGTTAAAATGGGGGTACTATGTCAAGCTCTCGTTGTACCTTTTATAATATCCGCCCAAATTAAGATAAATGTTCTAAAATATGTTAATTATATAATTTCTGTACATCTTTATTTTATTAAAATTATGATTTTCAATTTTATATACATATATCATAATTTTAATATATATATATATATATATATATATATATATGTGTGTGTGTGTGTAAAAACAAATATTTCTCATGATGAATTTTTTTTACTATTAATCCTTTTTTTAGGTGGCTAATTGTCTTAATATTTTTATAAGAATATTAAATTCCATGTAAATTTTAACCCTTTTGGAAAATTTGTGATATGCGGAAGCCTCGGCCCAATATATTTGGGAGCTTTAGGGCAAAAAAATTTTTTTTGGCCTATTATTATATATACTCCGGGCCGTCGCACCTCTGCCCACCCCTCTAAGCTGGGCAGCGGAAGCTACACAAATTATCATACCTAGATTAAACATTAAACATTTGATGGGATCATATATGAGAGTATGAGACCACATAATTGCAAAGCACAAAATCGTCCAACACTAGTGATGATCGTTAGTTCACAAGTCATTCTATTTTAGACTGGTTTCAACAATGTTATTTCTGCATATTCACTTAAAATTTTGTTATGAATAGAGATGTCAGACGTTATTTTGTTAGATCGCGATGAGACCGTTTATTAGTTCTCTTTCTTCTAAATGATAAGGTTCTGCATGCGACGAATCACCTATATCATATCGATCTAAATACTTTACCAAATGGTTTAGTTGCGGACGGTCGATATACAAATGACAGAGATGAATTAACGCAATTTGTTACTAGAGTTCGAAAATTCCTCAGATGAATTCTCTTGTACTCAAAAATATACATTACTTCGCTTTATTGGTTACAAGAATTCGAATATTCATGTATAATTATATCTTGTATAGATTATACATTTAAGAATATTTCACAATTCAAAAAAGCCTTTTTGAAAAGAATTTTTTTTTTTAAAAGAAGAATATTCGATGTTGCATGGTTTTAGTTACGCTCGTGTCTCATGATGGTCACACGTTTTTCTTAGCCCAAAGGAATCCCATCATAAACTGAAATTTACTAAAACAGACACGCCTAATCCTTATTTTATGAATTTAATGGACATGCACAAAGACACGTCTAGGGACAAAATCGGCTTAACAAAATCTTTGTGTTTTGATTGGAATATTTTTTATAGAAAAATTTCAAGAGATAAAAAGTTAAAGAACGGATGAAAGAGTGCGAAAAATTCTTGTTGGTGGGGTAAGTATTTTCTTTTGGACATTGAACACTTTTCAAAGGATAAATGAGAATATTAATCAAAAACTTAAAAAGGTAAACTAAAAAAAAAGAGAGGAAGATAGAACAAAGTCATCCACAAGAGTAAATCATAGGAAGACGAAACAAAAATTCAACAAAGTAACATATTCCATTTTGATATTCAACGCCAAAATGCTTTAAGGGCAATGGTTACTTTGTATATCCATTGTGTGTATGTATTTTTCTCCCCTACAATTCTCTATTATCTTTGTGTGAGTGATTCAAACTTAAGTTCGGCTAGGAGGTATGGAGGATGTTGAGTTCATGTTTTCGAATTTAAACTTAGAGTAGAGAAATAGAACAATAAAGTTGTTTAATTCTTCTTTCGAACGAGATAGCTTTAAACCTAGATCAATTCGTTTTTTTAAAAAAAAATCTTTTTAAGATTGTTTGATGAATCTTTGAAATTTATATTGTTTTAGAGAGAAAAAAAATCAAGTTTATCTTGCAGTATTGTTTCAATCGGACCGAGCATTAAAATACTAGATATAAAAAATAATGGAGCAAATCTAATTGATTCATTTCATAGCTTATGATAAGTTTCATTCAAATCAGTGTGCCTTTTAAAATTTTTTTGGGTATCTTATAAGAAACTATGAGGAAAAAGGAGATAAAGTTTTAGCAGCCTTAGTAGAAGAAAGTAACATCACTCAAATTCATAATAACACCACAAGTAAAATAAAAATAATATTGAAAGACGAATTTAGAAGAAAGTTATAGCTTTTTTTACATGAAATAAAATCGAACTAGAAAAAGAGCACAATTGAACAAAAAGTCAAACAATTTCATCTTGGAAACTTAATTTTCCAGTATATAGTTTCCTATTAGGTATTCCTCAATGGTTATATTACTAAATATAGTTCTTCTATTATGAGAACAACGTTTATTTTGGCTAAGGTAATTGTGTTTTAGATTCTCTTACAAACTAAAACAAAACAAAAAAACGTTTCCTTTATTCAAAACCCAATAAATTGAAAAGAGGCACTTTTCTTGATAAAAATTATTAAAAAGTAATTATTACTTCCATTTAAGGAAATTAGGCCTGTTAAGTCTCATCTCACAATATTTTCCATTAATTGCACAAATTGATAGCTTACTTTTTTCTTTTCTTTCTGGGGCTACTCTTCTTTTTAGTAGACAATTTTAAGTAAATGCTTATAGTCTGGTCATGTAATCATCACTCTTCTCTGTAATGCAGAACACTTAAAAAATAACATAAATATAATCACAGTATCTCTCTTTCAACATAAAAAAAAAATAAAATCCAGGAGATAAAAGAATAAATAGTTAAAAAAACATTTGAAAAGAAAGTCAAAGTCTCACTTTCAAACCCAATCTCTCTCTCTCTTCTCTTCTGTGGTATTTATCTGCACATAGAAAAACTATAATACAAAAATGGGAATCAAACAGTCTTTGCATTTATTGTAAGCACACACATATATATGATAGTGACATTGGAGAATAATCCATCATGGTCGTCCTCTTGCTTTTGAGACTATACATATACATGTGCATTATACATACTCAAGAAACTAAATTATTAATTTTTGTGTACACTTACTTCCTACTCTCTAGGTACTTGCATCAAAGTTCTTTATTTTAAGAGATCAGAATAAACCAAAGTTTGGATCTTTTTATAGTTTTCTTCCAAGTTTTGTTTTTGTTTTTTCTTTGGTTGGAGTTTTCTTCTTCATATAGCTAGCCATGGATATGTTTTCATCTCATTCCTTGTCCTATAAACTAAGCTCTTTGTCTAGCGAAGCAAGTGCTTCTTCTGGTAACAACACACTCAGTACCATCCAAGAATTCAGTGGCTTTAACAATGTGATTTCTAGTGTTTGTACACACACAGAGACTCACAAGACTAAGAAAAGGAGAGGCCTTCCTGGAAATCCTGGTAAGAAAATACTTTATTTCATTTGGGTTCTTGAAAACAAATTGAATCCGGATACTGTTTTCATCTGGTTTTTGATTCCTGGTAGAATCTTGGAACCTTCACTTTTTTCATATGGGTTTTTGAGTACTAGCTAGTAGAATCTGCTAACTTTTCATATGGGTTATTTTATTACTAGAAGAATCTAGGAACTTTTTCATATGGGTTTTGCACAAAAGTCTTCCTTTTTTTTGTATAATTAGGGTTTGTAAGAATATCATCTTTATACCAAGATTATGTGTTTGAGACTTTTTTTCATGTGAAAATGGTTTATTAAATGGCAGATCCAGATGCAGAGGTGATCGCATTATCACCAAAGACACTTCTTGCAACAAACAGATTCGTTTGTGAGATATGCAACAAAGGGTTCCAAAGAGATCAGAATCTACAGCTTCACAGGAGAGGCCACAATCTTCCATGGAAGCTGAAACAGAAGAACAGCAAAGAACAACAAAAGAAGAAAGTTTATGTGTGCCCAGAGACAAACTGTGTTCATCATCATCCATCTAGAGCTCTTGGTGATCTCACAGGGATCAAGAAACACTTTTGCAGGAAACATGGAGAGAAGAAATGGAAATGTGAAAAGTGTTCAAAGTTCTATGCTGTTCAATCTGATTGGAAAGCTCATACCAAGATCTGTGGTACAAGAGAGTATAGATGTGACTGTGGCACTCTTTTCTCGAGGTAAGTCTTTTTAATTTTTTTTTTTTTTTTTGGTTTCTTCTTATGTGAAGATCTTTCTTTGTTCCTTGTTATCGTTTTCTTCATATTTTTACTGATGTTTCCGTGACAAATCTAAATTATTGTCTATCTAGGAGTCCATAATTTTTCTTGGAGTAGTTTGATATATATAGATGAATTTAATGCTTTCGTGTGACTGATTTCAATTGTCTTCTTTTGGTTATGTTCTTTGACAAATCTGCTAGTGTCTGTCCATGGAATATAGTTCGATTGCAATTAAATGCAGTGGCAAAATTCATGGATTAAGACATTATATTTACATGTTGGCCATTAATGCGTGTATATATAATAGTAAAAAAAATTATGTATAAGTCCATAAGTAGATTCATCACATAAATCAATTTACACTTTTTTAGAGCTAATGTGTATGTATTTTTGTAATATGAATCAATTTTTGTCCAACAAAAAATGTTTTTTTTTTTTTTTATGCTTTCTTACTGTATGTAAATTTTGTATTGCGTTAATGAGGAGATACAAAGAAGCCTGCAGGTGAATCTTCTCCTTCATCATCATAATGTTGAAAAAGAATCTTGATTTGATTTATATTTATTTTTGTAAAAAAATTGCATTGGTCCATCATGACATAATAGGCTTCAAAAGCTTTTCTTTGAATTTTGAAACTTCTATCTCTCTGAATGGTCCACTTCAAACTATTTCACTTCTTGCAGTTGCATCGTTATTGATCATACATTCATAAATTGTTATAACATCTCATCCATAAATTGTTTATCGACTATCTAATATTCGTTTATTTTTGTGATATACTTTTATAAACAGGAAAGACAGTTTCATAACGCATAGAGCGTTTTGTGATGCATTAGCAGAAGAAAGTGCAAGAATCCACTCAACTTCTTCCTCCAATCTCACAAACCCTAACCCTATTTTCCACGACCATCATCACTTTATGGTCAACAAATCTTCTTCCTTACTCTTCACGTCATCACCTCTTTACAACGAACCATCACATTCCACGGCCGCTCTTTCGACGTCTTCCACGGCAGCTCTTTCCGCGACGGCTCTCCTCCAAAAGGCCACCGCTCTCAGCTCCTCCACATTCGGCGGCGGAGGACAGACTCGATCAATTGGTCATCACCGACATTTAACGACGGTCAACGAGCTTCTTGGTGTTGATCGTGTCATGGTGACGTCATCTTCTTCGTCTGAGTACGACCAGCTAGTTGTTGATGGGCTAACGTCCACGTGGCAGAAAGCTGACCGTTTGACCAGAGACTTTCTTGGACTCACGGGTCATGGAATGCACGTTAGCGTGAGACCCGGTGATATGCTAGAGTACGCAGGTGGAGTGGCGTTTCCTATGTCGGCGTACGATACCGAATCTCATCATCACTCGTTTCAGAAGGCTTACGATCATCTGGGATTCTCAGGGCCCCATCGTATCTAAAAGGGCAAAACTGGAATCTTATTACTTCCTTTATTTTGTTGCTCTAAAATTACTTAAATACCATCGGCAACAAAAAAAAAAAAAGACAAAGAGCATTTCTTTTTGGTTTATCTTTCTAGGGATTACTGTTTTTCTAATTGTTACACCTTTGGAATTTGGATTTTCTAGTAAATTATATATTTTCAATATTAAAACATTAAAAGTTTTTTTTTTCATAAGTTTTACATTGAACATTATACATTTCCAAATTTTTTTTAAAAAAAAACAAAATTTGGATCCGTAACGGTCCCACAAAACTGCACTTCTCTAGGGATTGACGAATGTGTCCTCTCAAAGCCAGCTTCTTTGATTGTGATAGATACTATACAAATTCATCATATCCATGTACATGTAATATGCACTTGTTGAAGATATAAATATAAAACATATAATTCGTCGTCAATCTTATATACATTGAGAAATACGTAGTTATTGCTAGTATATGGGTCGAGATTCATCATTAACTCAAATTTGGCAATAGGTGGCGACAAAAATATTTATTGTTGTTAACAAGTTTTCTATCGTAATCACTAATCAGTGACAAGGATTTTGTATTATTGATGGTCATTTATGTTGCCACTACGGCATTAGTAACGAACAACAACATGCATGTATCATCATTTTCATTGCATACTGTGATGAATAGTCGTTATACCCATCACAAACTTATCAATTCATTTTTAATAACGACGGTTTACGTATCTAATCAAAAGGAGCACCTAAAGAAGGAGGGTGAGGAGGAATCAAATAAAAAAGATACGTATAAAACTACGAGGAAAAATATAAAGTAGAAAAGATTAAAGAAACGAATTAGGTCAAAGAGCTTGTTGATGAGGACACGCATGAACATGCGAACACTTTAAACCAAAAACGAAAACAAAAACAAGAACATGCGACCACTAAAAAGTTAAAAAGATAAATTAAAAGAACATTGTTAACGGCATCAATATAGTTTCCTTGTATGTTTTTTGAGCTCTTAGTCCCCATTCTATACAACTTCTTTTTGCTTTTTTTTTTTTTTGGCTTGTGATTCTACATTAGAGAAAAATAATTCGTATATAACTTATTCTACAACATACATGATTATAAAAAAAAAAAATATTAGTGTTCAAAATATTATCTTTAACTCAAGAAGTCAAGCTAGTTCAAATCTTTATGCAAGTAATTTCTTAATAGTAATATTAGATGAACCCAAATGGTAATTTAAAAATGAACGGGGTTAGAATATGAAATAGAAACATTTCAGGGGCCATAATAAAAAACAATTCGGAACGTTATTAATTGAGTTTAAATATCTATTTTAGGGAAATTAATTAACGAAAATCGCGTGAGTGAGGGAGAAAGTGAGACGACTTTGACTATGTTTGAAGCGAGAAACAAGGCGCGGAGAAACGAAAGAAGACGATGAAGAACACAGCACAAAATCACAAAAACCAAACGACGAAATTGATTAATTCTTTCGTTAATCGATCAACGAAATAGTTTTCTTGTTCGCTAAAATCTCGATTTTCTGCGTTCTCCTGTCAAAATCTGTTTCCGCATTCTTCTCAGATTATCAAGGACGAAGGAGAAATTCAATTGGTGGTTGTGGTGTGAATCGCGTTAATCGCAATTCGGATCTCATATTTTGTTCTTGCGACCAAACCCTAATCTCACACATTGCACAATCTTACAGAGTTTTGATGTCTGTGTTGTTGTTCGTCTTAATTGATTCCGTTTCCTTATTGTTTGATCGAAGAAACGGGTTGATTTCTGAGCCCCGACTCGGATCTGGTTCGCGTCGGACCGAGTCAGGATTGTTCATCGGATGAATGTGTCTGGAAACGAAACTGTAGAACGATGATGAAATGGGGAACATTGCTTAAGGACTTAAAGGATAAGGTCGGAGCCGCCGAGTTAATCGCCGTCAGTGACCCCACTACTCCACCGTCCTCTTCCTCAGCTGCTTCTCCGTCCTCTAGTTACGCCGCCTCAGCTCAACATGACTTCAATTTATTATCTCCTACAAGGTATTTTACTTTTAATACTTGTTCCAAAAAAGTATGTAATTGTGAAAGGCAATTTAGTCTATTTATTGACTGATCAATGTTGGCATAAGTAATCAATTATTGTCCTCTTTACTCCTTGAAAAGCCGAGATAAACTTAAGTTGGAATTGGACTTCAAGAGATTCTGGGAAGAGTTTCGTTCATCAAGCTCTGAACAGGTTCGTGTATGCTTTTATCATATGCACCTTTGTGTTATGTACTACTCCCTCTGTTTTTTAAAAGTTGTCGTTTTAATTGTATTTGGACAAATTAAGAAAAGGTATACAATGACTATATTAACCTCATAAAAATGACAAGTAATTATTTACAAATAATTTGTGTTCAATAAAATGAGGGTAATTTGGGTAGTTATTGGCATAAATTACATTATTACCTTAAAACGACAACTAATTTAAAACAAAAAAAAGCTCTAAAACGACAACTATTGGAAAACGGAGGGAGTATCATTTATTGTGCTCAGATAAAAACTACTGGAAAAATCACTACTGCTAATCATTCATATATGTCATAGCAGGAGAAAGAGGCCGCCTTGAATCTCAGTGTCAATACGTTTTGTAGACTAGTGAAGCAGCATGCTAACGTAGATCAGTTAGTTACCATGTAAGCCATTTCTAACATTTCTCTCTTTTTCTATTTTGTATGGATTCATATTCAGCTAGTTTAAGCCTTTCCAAGGGAAAATTTGCATGTCAACTAGAAGATAAATGTCTCTGACTCTCCACATGATTTAAGCTTTTTATAAAGGGATCGCATATTTCGTATCTTGGACGTTTTTCTTCGGTAGAGTGTCTTCTGTACTTTTTTTCCTGCCCAGATATCAGATATGAGATTATCATCCATATTGAGAATTTAATTTCAATTTCAGGTTAGTAGAACCACATATATTCTCTTTCGTCATTGGGAGAGCATTTGTGGCAGATGTTGAAAAGTTAAAGATTTGCAGCAAGACAAGGTCATTGGATGTGGATAAATTAATAAAGTTTTTTTCTGAAGTCACCGAGGTCTGCCTTTCCTTCCCAGTACAGTGAATCAGGATATGTTACCTTCTCTTATTTGTTTTCATGATTTTGTTGTTCCCCCCAGGAGGGTTTAAGTCATGGTGCAAACCTTTTAACTGCTATTGAAGTCCTTGCATCTGGGGTACCTTTTTGACTTTTACATGTCTTCCAGTTTTTCTCTTAGTTAAATACACAAAGCTCAACTATGAGTTTTGACTGTCTACCAATTTTTATTATTGAGATCTAATATCTGATAGCTAACTGGTAGTTATTCACTTATTCTCACATGGTTTTTGGAGGCCGTGGAAAACCTTTCAGGGTGATGGCTCTTTGATGGCTTATATGATAAATACTGTATTGGTTTATATACTCAACCTTTTATGTGTTTTCTTTTCAGCCTTTCGACAAACAATCTCTACTGGATTCTGGGATATTATGTTGTTTAATACACACTCTCAATGCGTTTCTGACATATAGTGTAGCCACTGAAGGTGAAAAAACTGAAAAGGTAAATATGGGAGATGTAGTACTTTCCAAGTTAGACACTTGAGGTTCTGTTTCAGTGGTTTTATTCAGAATCATGTTCAACACATTTTTTCTACAATATAACTGTTTCATGCTAGCCAAAGTTTACACTCTGCAATGCCTTATCTTTTGAGACTTTAACGCATCCTCATTCTTGCAGGTTGAGGGGAGTGTTGTCCATATCATGAAAGCATTGGCAAGCCATCCTTCTGCTGCACAGAGTTTGATTGAAGATGACTCCCTTCAGCTGCTTTTCAATATGGTTGCCAATGGTTCTCTCATGGCTTTCTCTCGATATAAAGAAGGCCTGGTTTCATCCCATAACATACAGCTTCACATACATGCAATGCAGGTAATTTGTTACTCACTTGTTCTACAAATCGAGCAATGAGCAATGTGTTTTGAAACTGAAACAGCTGTGAAGTGCTCTGTAGCATGACCATGAAACTTGAGCGAATGTTGTGATGCTTAAAGGTCCATTTGTGATTCCCTTTCGCGTCTCTTTCAGATTCTTCGGCTTCTTCTTGTCAATGACAATGGTAGCACGGCAAGCTACATACGCAAACACCATCTGGTATGCCATTGGATTTTTCAGAAAGCCTCACTGTAGAATATCAATTCTTGTGTGTTTTATGCTAATGTTCAAGCTATCTGAGGTCTCCCGTGATAAATAATTTGGTTTTTAGGAGACTTATGTTAATTTACTTGAAGAGTATGAGACTAAAGCTAATGATAAGTATTGGTTTTGTGCATATACTCTTGTTTGTCACAATCTCAGCATTGCCATATGATAGCTGCATTCTGGTGTTTAAAAGGTTTCTTTTTTGATGCTTACAGTAATGTTCAAATCATTTGACAGATTTTGTAAGAATGCTTGTCCTTGGTTTGTGAACTTAAGATCTATGTTAGGAAGCTAGATCCCTAGGAAAACTTCTGCAGATAGATTCTGTAACTAAGGACAACTATTTGGATTCTGTTCAGCGTGAAAAAAGTATGCACCTTATTTGTTTCTGCTAAATATGAACGGTGCTTTTTAAAACAAACTTTTGGTACAAGTTAGTGGTATGACTGGTTCCTCTGTTTCGACACTTCCGAACTAATTTTTTTGCTGAGTTCATCTGCAGATAAAAGCTCTCCTAATGGTTGTCAAAGAATTTGATCCGGATTGTGGGGACTCAGCTTATACAATGGGCATTGTGGATTTGTTACTTGAATGTGTGGAACTCTCATACAGACCTGGTAATTTCGCTTAAAATACATAAGAACTCAAAATATGTCAATGCCTGTGGAGAGTAAAAATATTCGGTAGTCACCTTTTCACTTTTGGGTTGGTAAAATGCTCTGAATATGGTTGCTAACTTTTTCAAATTTTGACTAATGTAGAAACTGGTGGAGTCAGGCTAAAAGAGGACATACGAAATGCACATGGTTACCATTTCCTTGTACAGTTTGCCCTGATTCTATCTTCCATGCCAAAAGACATTGTTTTTGCGTTCAATCATTCATCTCCACCCAAAAATAGCGGTTCCGATGACTCTGAAAAACAGCCACCCCTCTCATTGAATAGTAGGCAAAATGATGAGTTTGCTTCAAAAAATTTCTCCCCTTCACTTTCCAGATTGCTTGATGTTCTTGTCACCTTGGCTCAGACTGGTCCCATTGAGTCATCTGGAACAAGTACATCACTATTGTCCCACGCTAAGCCCACTGGGTATCGCAGAAGTCAAACACCATCTGGTAACAATCAGTATGATGACGCATGGGAACAGGGAAGTGGTAAAGTTAAAGACCTTGAAGCTGTCCAAATGTTGCAAGACATCTTTCTGAAAGCAGAGAACAAGGATCTTCAGGCTGAAGTGTTAAACCGAATGTTCAAGATATTCACGAGCCATTTGGAAAACTATAGAATGTGCCAAGAATTAAGGACAGTTCCACTTCTCGTGCTGAACATGGGTGGTTTTCCTTCCTCACTGCAAGAGTTAATCCTCAAAATTCTTGAATATGCTGTCACAGTTGTAAATTGTGTTCCAGAGCAAGAACTATTGTCACTTTGTTTCTTGTTGCAACAGCCAATCAATTCTGAGTTGAAGCATACCATACTTTCTTTCTTTGTAAAGCTCACATCTTTTGATCAACAGTACAAGAAAGTCCTAGGTGAAGTTGGTGTTTTGGAAGTCTTACAAGATGATCTGAAGCAGCACAAGCTTCTCAGGGGTCCAGATCAGTATAGTGGAGTTTCTAATCATTTGGATCGGGTACCTAGCTCACCTAGCTTCAAACAACACCTGGATAATAAGGATGCCATCATTTCATCACCAAAGCTGATGGAATCTGGTTCTGGAAACTTACCTATCTTTGAAGTTGAAAGAACTATAACTGTTGGTTGGGATTGTATGATCTCTTTACTAAAGAAATCTGAAGCTAATCAGGAAGCTTTTCGTTCTGCCAATGGTGTGACTATTATTCTTCCCTTCTTGATGTCTGATGAACATCGTACCAGTGTGTTGAGGATTTTGTCATTATTAATCACAGAAGACATTAAACAGGTAAGCCTACATCCAAGGAACATGTAGCTCGATTATTTATATATTACTGTATCTTCTTGTTTCTCTGATCAACAAAGTCAAATTCTATTAGCTTGGCAAGGCTTTTTATTCTTTAGATCATGCCGCCACTATTGAGGTTTCTGTTGCTGAAGTATCATAAATCCTTGAGTTTTTGTAAAGGGTAAATCGTGTCTTACCCATTGTCCAACCAGGTCCATCATGAAGAGTTAGAAGCTGTTATCGATGTGTTGAAGAGTGGAATGGTCACCCGAGTCTCTGGGCATCAATACAAGCTTCACTATGAAGCCAGATGTGATATCATGGGTGCTCTGTGGCGTATTATTGGGGTTAATGGCTCTGCTCAAAGAGTCTTTGGTGAAGCCACCGGTTTTTCTCTTCTAGTGACCACCCTTCATACGTTCCAAGGGGAAGAAGAGTGTAGGGATGAGTCTCATTTGATGGTTTACATCAAATTGTTCAAACATCTATTGCGTCTCATGACAACTGCAGTCTGTGAGAATGCTATCAATAGGATGAAACTGCACAGTGTCATTATATCTCAGACATTTTATGATCTTCTGGTGGAGTCTGGTTTGCTGTGTGTTGATCTTGAAAGACAGGTGATACAACTGTTGTTAGAACTTGCACTTGAAATTTTGCTTCCACCGTTTTTGACTTCAGAATCTATGGCATCAGCGGAGACGGCAGAAAGTGAAAAAGCAAGCTTTCTTGTAAATACCCCGTCTGGCCAATTTAATCCTGACAAGCAGAAGATCTATAATGCAGGTGCTGTTAGAGTTGTGATCCGTTCACTGTTGCTTTTTACTCCAAAAATGCAGTTGGAATTTCTGAATCTTCTAGAAAGGCTTGCACGTGCCAGCCCATTCAACCAGGAAAACCTCACGTCAGCTGGTAAGAACTTTGTCTTAGTGTTCCCCTTGGGCTCATTATTATTGGCTAAGTAAACTTTTAAATCATATCATTGCTGTTTATTCTCTTCTTCACTCTTGTTGCCTTCCTCTCTTAATGAATTATAATGGAGCAGGTTGCGTAGAACTCTTGCTAGAGATTATCCACCCCTTTCTTCCGGGTTCATCCCCATTTCTTTCTCATGCTTTAAAGATTGTTGAAGTTCTTGGGGCGTATAGGTAGTCGACCATAGCTAAAATTTTATAATACATAGTCTTAAAGTGATTACATTTGTTTGTAGGCCGATCTTACTCAAAATATGGTCTTATTCTGGTGCAGATTGTCCCCATCCGAGCTCAAAATGCTGTGTAGATATGTCATGCAAATGAGGGTTATGAATTCGGGCCCCTCACTAGTTGGTATGATGGAAAAGCTAATTCTCATGGAAGACACAGGATTGGAACATGTTTCCCTTGCTCCTTTTGTAGAAATGGACATGAGCAAAACTGGGCATGCTTCTGTTCAGGTGTCCCTGGGAGAAAGATCTTGGCCTCCTGCTGCTGGTTATTCATTTGTTTGCTGGTTCCAGTTTCGTAATTTTTTGACAACCCAAGGAAAAGAATCAGAAGTCTATAAAGCTGGTGGTTCATCAAAGACGCCCATTTTGAGTGGGCAGCAAAGTGATCAAAATGTTTTCCGGATATTTTCTGTTAATGCCATAAGTAATGAAAGTCCATCCTATGCAGAACTTTATTTTCAAGAAGATGGTATTCTGACCCTTGCCACTAGCAATTCAAATTCTTTGTCATTTTCTGGATTAGAAACTGAGGAGGGCAAGTGGCATCACCTCGCTGTTGTTCATAGTAAGCCGAGTGCTCTTGCTGGACTCTTTCAGGCTAGCGTTGCTTATGTTTATATTGATGGAAAACTAAGGCACATGGGTAAACTGGGGTATTCCCCTTCACCTGTTGGAAAATCTTTGCAAGTAATAGTTGGAACTCCAGCTACTTGTGCCAGGGTTAGCAATTTGACATGGAAATTACGCTCATGTTATCTCTTTGAGGAGGTGCTCACGTCAGGCTGCATTGGTTTCATGTACATTCTCGGTAGAGGGTATACAGGTCTTTTTCAGGATGCATATCTCTTACGTTTCGTGCCTAATCAGGCTTGTGGTGGGGGAAGCATGGCTATCCTTGATTTGTTAGACACTGACATGTCGTCATCGTCTAGTATCCAAAAATTTGACGACAGTAATAGACAAGGGGATTTTAAGGCACACGGTAGTGGGATTGTATGGGATCTCGAGAGGTTAGGAAATCTTTCAATTAAGCTACCTGGTAAGAAACTTATTTTTGCATTTGATGGAACATGCTCAGAGTTCATGCGAGCGACTGGAAGTTTTTCCCTCCTCAATCTTGTTGACCCATTGTCCGCTGCTGCCTCTCTTATTGGAGGTATACAACAATCATATATACTTTCGTTCATGTTTAACTAGTTTTAGTTTCAGTTTTGCTTCATTCTACGTTTCTCAATTATATAGGAATACCGCGTTTCGGGTGCCTGGTGGGAAATGTGAGTATCTGCAGACAAAATGTGATTGGCAATAGTATCCGCCCTGTGGGAGGAATGGCTGTTGTACTTGCACTTGTTGAGGCTGCCGAATCTAGAGATATGCTACATATGGCTCTTTCATTGCTTGCCTGTGCGCTTCATCAGAATTCCCAGAATGTAAAGGATATGGAAACATACAGAGGCTATCACTTACTAGCTCTGTTTTTACGTCCCAAGATGACGCTCTTTGACATGCAATGTTTGGAGATATTTTTCCAAATTTCTGCATGTGAAGCTTTCTTTTCAGAGCCAAAGAAGTTGGAGAGTGGACAAAGTACTATTAGCATGTCACCTACGGAGATTATACCTGAAAACAACTATGAGGATCCTAGTCTGTCAAAGTTTCAATATGAAACTTCTTCAGTTGGATCCCATGGAGATATGGATGATTTTTCGGGGCCCAAAGATTCCTTTAGTCATTTATCTGAGCTTGAAATGGGAGATAGTGTTGAAACTTCGAACTGCATTGTCTTATCCGATGCAGATATGGTGGAACATGTCCTCTTGGACTGGACCCTCTGGGTGACAGCCCCTGTTTCCATTCAGATTGCCTTACTTGGCTTTCTAGAGAATCTCATCTCAATGCTCTGGTACAGGAGTCACAATCTTACAATTCTGCGTCAAATCAATCTGGTGAAACATTTGTTAGTAACACTTCAACGAGGGGATGTGGAAGTTCTTGTCCTAGAAAAATTAGTAATTCTTCTTGGATGCATCTTAGAAGACATGTTCCTTACTTCTGAGCTTGAAGATGTGGTTAGGTTTGTGATTATGACATTTAATCCACCTGAAATAAAGTCACGAAACTCATCAATGCGCGAGTCAATGGGAAAGCATGTTATTGTGAGAAATTTGGTTTTGGAAATGCTTATTGATCTCCAGGTAACCATAAAAGCAGAAGAACTGCTGGAGCAGTGGCATAAGATAGTTTCATCAAAATTAATAACGTACTTCCTTGATGGAGCTGTGCATCCTAGTAGTATGAGATGGATTATGACCCTTCTCGGTGTTTGTCTTACTTCTTCCCCAAACTTTTCTCTTAAATTTTTTGCAAGTGGGGGTTATCAGGGGCTGATACGGGTACTTCAAAGCTTTTATGATTCTCCAGACATATATTACATTTTGTTCTGTTTGATTTTCGGAAAACCTGTTTATCCAAGACTACCAGAGGTCCGAATGTTAGACTTTCATGCACTAATGCCGGATGATGGAAGCCATGTGGAATTGAAGTTTGTAGATCTGTTGGATTCAGTGGTTGCCATGGCTAAATCTACTTTTGACAGATTGATCATGCAATCAATGCTTGCCCACCAGTCTGGGAACCTTTCACAGGTGAGCGCTAGCCTTGTAGAGGGCAATACAGATATGACTGGAGAGCTTCAAGGGGAAGCTTTAATGCATAAAACATATGCGGCACGGTTGATGGGTGGTGAAGCATCAGCTCCTGCCACTGCAACGTCTGTTATCCGTTTCATGGTTGATCTAGCAAAGATGTGCCCTCAATTTTCTGCTGCTTGCAGAAGCACAGAATTTCTCCAAAAGTGTGCTGATCTTTACTTTTCTTGTGTCAGGTTTGCATCATATGCCTTTTGCATAAATGTACATTTTTCAGTACCACATACTAAACAGATATTTACATTCAGGATTCAAATTTTTTTCTGCGTCCCTTTTATATAGTCGTGGCATAGATGCATTGGAGACCGTATTTTCTTCCACTAATAATCTTGTCCTGCATATGTCAGAAGGTCCTAGATAAGACCAGGGTTTTTTTTTTTTGTAGTTACTGTGAGTTGCAAGATGTTTTGCAAATCTTGACCAAAAGCTGGGTCGTGTTGCAGGGCTTCTCATGCTGTTAAGATGGCCAAACAGCTCTCAATGAAAGCAGAGGAACAGAATATAAGCGGTGGTGATGATAGCAGTGCAGAAGGGACTTTCTGTAGATTGCGTCACCAGGACCAGTCCACAAAAACCTCCATCAGTGCTGGAAGCTTCCCTCAAGAGCAGGCCAGTGTGAGTTCTGAAGACATGTCTTTCCCTTCGGATTATGTGTCTGTTGATAAGGTGGAGAACATTCTTACAACACCTCCAGGAGAATCAAACAAATCATTTCAAGGTCGTGAATATGTTATGAAAGAAGATGGTGATCATGTTGGCCCTGTGTCAGTCTCCAGTGAAAGGAAATCTCTAGATCTAACAGGTAGTTCAAGTCAAGTTCAGCCAATAGATTCTCAAAGTTCTGAATCTTTCTCGATGTTAGAATCTCCTCTTTTATCTGAAAAATCAAGTCTCGAAGTTCCATTCATTCCATCCCCATCTCCGGCTGTATCCTGGCTAGGCTCGAACTATATTGAATCAAAAAGTTCTACAATTTCCACTCCTCATCCGTCGCATATCTCAGTTAGTGAATTTGATGCATCTTCAGATCAATCATCAGGTTCACAAGGTTCATCTGCTGCCCATACATTATTTAAAATTAGCCCAAAAGTTCTCCTCGAAACTGATGAGTCTGGGTATGGTGGTGGGCCGTGTTCTGCTGGAGCAAGTGCGGTGTTAGATTTTATGGCAGAGGTATGTGCTGACATAATGACTGATCAGATCAAAGCAGTACAGGCTTTGGAAAGCATTTTAGAAATGCTTCCTTTATATGTGGATCCTGAATGTGTTCTAGTATTTCAAGGCTTATGCCTTAGCAGAGTCATGAACTATCTTGAAAGGCGTTTCTTGCGTGATGATGAAGAGGATGACAAAAAACTAGACAAAAGAAAATGGTCTGCAAACTTGGATGCATTTTGCTGGATGATTGTGGATCGTGTCTATATGGGCGCTTTTCCTCAACCAACTGGAGTCCTTAGAACCCTTGAATTTTTATTATCAATCCTGCAATTGGCTAATAAAGATGGTAGGGTTGAAGAAGTCACTTCTTCAGGGAAGGGTTTGTTATCCATTGGAAGAGCAACCAGGCAACTAGATGCTTATGTGCACTCAATCCTGAAGAACACAAATAGAACAATACTATATTGTTTCCTACCATCGTTCTTGATAACTATTGGAGAGGAGGACCTACCATCACGTCTGGGCTTGCTTGCTGAATCTACCAAGAAGCAAACTTCAAAGTTAAGTGTCGAGGAATCTGGAATTGATATCTCAGCAGTTCTTCAATTGTTGGTAGCAAACAAAAATATCATATTATGCCCAAGCAATCTTGATACAGATTTGAATTGCTGTCTGTGTGTGAATTTAATCTCTCTACTCCATGACCAGAGAAAGAATGTGCAAAACATGGCATCTAATATAATCAAATATTTGCTGGTTCACCGAAAATCTGCTTTGGAGGATTTGCTTGTCAAAAAACCACACCGAGGACAAAAATTTGATGTACTACACGGGGGTTTTGATAGATTGCTGACTGGAAATCTTCCAGAATTCTCTAAGTGGCTGAAGAGCTCCGAACAAATTATAAGTAAAGTACTGGAGCAGGGTGCTGCAGTTATGTGGATACAGTACATGGCTGGCTCGGCAAAATTTCCTGATGTTAGAATGAAAGGCATGGATGGTCGCCGCACGAGAGAGATGGGGAGAAAATCACGAGATACGTCGAAGTTAGACCTGAAACACTGGGAGCAGGTAAATGAGCAAAGATATGCACTTGAAGTTGTGCGTGATGCAATGTCGGCTGAGCTTAGAGTTGTCCGGCAAAATAAATATGGTTTGATTCTTCATGCCGAGAGTGTCTGGCAAAGTCACCTCCAACATCTTGTACATGAGCGTGGTATATTCCCATTGCGTATTTCCCGTGGAACTGAAGATCATAAATGGCAACTCTGTCCTATTGAAGGTCCATACAGAATGCGTAAAAAACTTGAACGATGTAAACTGAAAATTGATAGCATCCATAATTTACTAGAAGGGAAGTTGGAACTTAGAGAAATAGAGCTACTCAAATCCGAAAATGAAGATGTTCTAGTTATTTCTGATATGGATTCTGAGCCAGCTTTCCTGCTAAGTGAACTTTACAGCGAGTCCTTTTCCGAGGAGGCTGATGATCTAAAGGATGTTCGCTCTGCTAGAAATGGATGGAACAGTGATCGATCAAGTAGTAAAAATGAGGCGAGTCTTCATAATGCTCTTTCTTTTGGTGGCAAGTCTAGTACTACAGCAGCATCTGTACCAATAAGCGACAACACAGATGAAAAATCAGAGACTGGATCTCCAATAAAGTCATCATCTTCTGGTAAAATGGATGAAATCAGAGCTGTGGAGGAAGAATCAGAGAAGGAATTGAACGATAATGGTGCGTATCTAATCAGACCTTATCTGGAACATCTTGAAAAGATTAGGTTCCGATATAACTGTGAGAGAGTTGTTGGTTTGGACAAACATGATGGGATCTTCTTAATAGGGGAACTCTGCCTATATGTGATAGAGAACTTTTACATTGATGATCATGGGTGTATCTGTGAGAAGGAATGTGAAGACGAGCTATCCGTTATTGATCAGGCTCTAGGTGTGAAAAAACAATTTACCGGAAGCTTGGAATCCCAGTCCAAGTCTAGCACATTATGGAGTACAACAATAAAAATCGGCGCTGTAGGGGGAAGAGCATGGGCATATGGTGGTGGAGCTTGGGGGAAGGAAAAAGTGCGTGTGACTGGTAACTTGCCACATCCTTGGCGTATGTGGAAGCTGGATAGTGTTCATGAGATTTTAAAACGTGATTACGAGCTACGTCCAGTTGCTGTTGAGATATTTAGCATGGATGGATGTAATGATCTCCTTGTGTTTCACAAGAAAGAGAGGGAAGAAGTCTTCAGAAATCTCCTTGCCATGAATCTTCCAAGGAACAGCATGTATGGCATCTTGTAGCTTTTCATCTCAGCATATTCCCTTTTTCTCATTTTACTTTTTAGTCATGAATAAAAATGTCAAGTTAAGCTCAAGAGCCTGAGGCCCTTCCTAAATCTATGAAGATGTTGTTTATTCTGTTTGTTTTTCTTTTCAGGCTTGATACAACCATA
Source organism: Arabidopsis lyrata subsp. lyrata (assembly GCF_000004255.2). Classification (NCBI taxonomy): domain Eukaryota; kingdom Viridiplantae; phylum Streptophyta; class Magnoliopsida; order Brassicales; family Brassicaceae; genus Arabidopsis; species Arabidopsis lyrata. The sequence goes on from NW_003302550.1 coordinate 23,588,294, forward strand.
TCAGGATCAGCGAAACAGGAAAGTAAAGAGGGTAGCCGTATTTTCAAATTGATGGCAAAGTCTTTCACGAAAAGATGGCAAAATGGGGAGATCAGCAATTTCCAATACCTAATGCATCTCAACACCCTAGCAGGACGTGGATACAGTGATCTCACACAGTATCCAGTATTTCCGTGGATTCTAGCAGATTATGATAGCGAGAGTCTTGATTTGTCAGATCCAAATAATTTTCGCAAGCTTGACAAACCAATGGGTTGCCAGACGCCTGAAGGAGAAGAAGAATTTAGTAAACGGTTTGTGATGTGCATCTTAAACTTGATTTAGAGCTTTTATTTTGTGTTCTTCACCATACGATTTTCCCTTTTTAATTAGTTATGCTTTCATCATGTTGTAATCATATCCAAGAACTGCTTCTCATGTTTTCCTTCTCCCTTTCTCATTTCAGATATGAGAGCTGGGATGATCCAGAGGTTCCAAAATTTCATTACGGTTCTCACTATTCAAGTGCTGGCATTGTTTTGTTTTACCTTATTCGCCTCGCACCATTCAGTGCTGAAAATCAGAAGCTGCAGGGTGGTCAATTTGATCATGCTGATCGACTTTTCAATAGTATTAGAGAGACTTGGCTTAGTGCAGCTGGAAAAGGAAATACATCAGATGTGAAAGAACTAATTCCTGAATTTTTCTACATGCCTGAATTCTTAGAAAATAGATTTAACCTTGATTTGGGTGAAAAACAGTCAGGGGAAAAGGTAGCTTAAGTTGTTCTAATGGTTCTTATGTTCCTTTTACTTCTCTGTTTCCCTTTTATGAGCAAGTTCCTTGTATAATGTCAGGTGAGTGATGTAGTTTTACCTCCTTGGGCTAGAGGGAGCGTTCGTGAATTCATCCGCAAGCACAGAGAAGCTTTGGAGTCTGATTATGTTTCAGAGAATCTGCATCACTGGATAGATCTCATCTTTGGGCACAAACAGAGAGGAAAGGTACATTAAATGTTCTCCTTTTGGTAGTCAACAGAGAATCGAACTATCATGTCTTAGAGATGTTGCTTCTTAAAATATCGAATCATGAGGCTGTTTATTTTCAGGCTGCAGAAAATGCTGTTAATGTTTTCTATCATTACACCTATGAGGGGAATGTGGATGTAGATGCAGTTACGGATCCTGCCATGAAAGCATCCATACTAGCACAGATTAATCATTTTGGACAAACGCCGAAGCAACTGTTCCAGAAACCTCATGTTAAAAGAAGGACAGACAGAAAATTCCCTCCGCACCCTCTGAAACACTCGATGCATCTTGTTCCTCGCGATATACGTAAATGCTCATCATCTGTAAACCAGATCATCACTTTCAATGATAAGTTGCTTGTTGCCGGATCCAACTGTTTCCTGAAACCCAGAGGCTATAAGAAATACATAAGATGGGGTTTCCCAGACAGGACCTTGAGATTTATGAGCTATGATCAGGACAAGCTCTTATCCACCCATGAAAATCTCCATGAAGGCAACCAGATCCAGTGTGCTGGTGTTAGTCATGACGGGCGCATTGTGGTCACTGGAGCAGACGATGGTCTAGTCTCTGTGTGGAGAGTCAGCAAGGATGGCCCACGTGGTTCACGACGTTTACAGTTAGAGAAATCCCTTTGTGCACACACAGCCAAGGTCACTTGTCTACGTGTAAGTCAACCTTACATGATGATTGCAAGCAGTTCAGATGACTGTACAGTTATCATATGGGATCTCAGTTCTTTAAATTTTGTGAGGCAGCTTCCGAATTTTCCGGTTCCCGTTTCAGCAGTCTACATAAATGACCTTACAGGAGAAATCGTAACTGCTGCTGGAAGTGTACTTGCTGTTTGGAGCATCAATGGCGATTGCCTTGCTGTGGTTAACACATCACAATTACTATCTGATTTGATTGTATCAGTAGCAGGATCAACGTTTTCTGACTGGCTGGAAACAACATGGTACGTGACTGGTCATCAAAGCGGGGCAGTTAAAGTGTGGCGGATGGTACATTGTACTGATCCGGTGAGTGCCGGTAGTAAAACACCTAGTAACAGAACAGAAGGACTAAATTTGGGGAATCAGAAGCCAGAATACAAATTGCTTTTACACAAGGAGTTGAAATTCCATAAGCAAGCGGTCACAGCTCTGCATCTCACGACCGACCTGAAGCAATTACTGAGCGGCGATTCAGCTGGACATTTGCTTTCATGGACAGTACCAGAGGAGATATTAAAAGCTTCACTCAGAAAAGTTTCATAGTTTAGAATCAAAAGCATCATCTAAAACTAGGACTAGAATCTAGAGCAATCACTGATGATCAGGAGACTTAAGGACAAATCACTGAAGCACCTAGGAGGTAGATCAAAGTCAAAATGTAAGACCTCAGGGCAAAGTCTTTCCTTTGTGGAGTCTCTTACCTCGCATCTGATTCTTTTTCCTCTGATTTGCAGAGTAAATGTTGTTGCTAAATGGAGAAAAAACAAAGCAAGACAGAATCCCGTGGATCTGACAATAACTTAATAGGGAATTGTGTGTATATAAGTACTAGACTATTCTGCATAGAATAAGCTGAGCAAATATAGTATTAGAGAGCCCCATATATATTTTTCTCAGATGAAATTATGTAATCATTTATATTGTTGTTATTAGTAGCTTAGGGACTTTTAAATTGGATTATTGCTTCAACATCAATGGTTATGTCTTATGTTAATAACCTGTTGTCATTATGTTTGGTGCTTTGTTTCTTATGAAGACAAATATTAGAAGTACAGAAATTTGGGGATAGTATTACATTTTCTAATTTTGGGGAACTTTAGAATCTGAAAGTAGGAGAAAACATTACGTTTGAAGGGAAATTGAAGCGGTTGCTACCTTATATAAATTTTAAATATATAAACATATATTCTATTTTCGTGGGGTTTCGAATCCTAGTATACTAAGACAAAAATACTCGTATAAACCCAAATTAAAAAGAAAAAAAAAATCAACTCAAAATAGTAAACAAGTGTTTTAACTTTTCAACGTCAATCACAGAACAAATCAATGAAAAGCACAAGATACATTAGACAGGAGTTTCGAACCTCCCAACCATTTATCCATAACATACTCTTTCACTTTCTTCTCATCATTTCCAAACACATTACACATCGCCTTAACATAGTGAGCTGGAAACTTTCCGGTTATCCTCACATAGAACATGACGGCACGAGCCATGTCTCTGCACAAATTGTCCCTAAGAGAGTCGAAGATTGACGTCTTGTGTTCGAGTGAAGAGCTTGGTGGTTGTGACCTGTTGATGTTTCTTCGTATGCAAGATTCCTGGGGGTTTAAGGGAGGAGCAGCAGAGATAGCGAGGAAGGTCGCAAAGAAGACTACGACGAGGATGCCCATGGAAGTCTTCATTGCTTTAGGCTTCTCTTGTTGTTTCTGTGAAGATTACAAGTGCATAGAAATTTTTATATAGTAGTAATGAGAGATTTAAAACTTGTTTCGCATTAAACAAAAGCTCAGTTTACTATGTTAAAAATTGGGGGTTTCATCAGTTTCACTTATGTATCAGTTTGGTTGTTTTCATAGGTTTTGTTCACAAATTTCATAATTTTATACTTTGTTATTAAATAATTTATGTGTTGTAGAACAGTAGAAGAGTTTTGGAATGTTAAAATTCGAAAGATAATCATTCCAGAAGCAAGTATAAAAGACTTGCCTTTGACAAAAAAAAAAAAGTATAAAAGACACATCTTATGTTTCTGGTATTTTCTTATATTCTTTTAAGTTTACAAAGTAAGTAAATGACCAGAATAAAGAGTTTACACACAATATAATGTTAGAGTGACAACAAAAAAGAAGCTAACACCTTTCTTTCAAGCTCTTCAATGGTGATTGTATGTTTTTATAATTTCAATAGCGAGGCGTGTAAGAATAAGGTCCCATGGAGTATGGAAGCTGATAAAGTTGTTGCTGTTGGTTTTGTCCGAAATTCATGTGACCTTGTCTTCCATTTCTGTTGTACTGATCCCACATTATTTGTTCTTCCATTAACAATCTTTGTTTTTTCTCCATATCATTCATTTGCACGTATGCTGGTGGGGCTACCTCTAGCGACGCCGCAAATGGGTCCACCATTACCGGACTTTTGCTTCCGATTCTGTTTCCGTTGGCTGGCGCTGGCAATGCCAACATTGAGGCTGCATCACCATTTAGATACAAAATCAAAACCAATTTGAAGTACTGAAAATAATTTGTGGGATTTAACTCTTTTAAACTAATATAAAAATTGAAAAATGATTTTCATTTTAAATTTTGTTTACCTGCTGGTCTTCCTGCAGAACCAAAAGCCACACTACTCGCACTTCCACTACTTCCATAAGCCGTAGACGTTTTAACCGCAGCATTAACCGCACCGTACTGATACATTCCATCAAGCAACAAAGTATCAAATCCTCCTCCAAGCTCATTCTTTTGTCCCGACAATCTCGTTGCCGATTTCACCAAGTCTGTCTCCCAATCCGCCGAATTATCGTTAAATGCTTCCCACCCCGGTCCAGATGCACTCTCAGTGGATACCGCTCCATCAAATAATGCTAACGCCAAACTATCACCAACCGTTCCTGCCGTTTCACCCGCTTCATCTGTTAAATCCAGCAAATCACCCTCTTGACCTTGTCTTGAAACCACTTCCTCAGAATCTTTCTTTGTTTCCATTTTTTCTTCTTCTTCTTCGTGTTTCGGTGCTGGTAATGCTTTAATGGAGTTTAAATCTTCTTGATTTTCTTGAATTTCCTCTGTTTTGTTCTCCTCCTCCTCAGATTTGTTAGACTTGTTTGATGATGATTTTGTTGATTGTGCAGCTAAAGCTGATTTATCTCTTATAAACTCATCCATGAGATCAAGTTTCTTCTGTGTGATCTTTTCCAATTCTGGATACTCTGAAGATCTTGCAACTCCCATGTTCTTACACCATCCGTAAAACGGATCTAACTCGTCAAACTGTTTAGAAACTCTACAGAAGATTTCATAGACTTTGATCGAATCATGAATGTCTAATTCCATGAATCGATCTATTAATACTCCCATGATCTCTGTTATGTTGTAGTATAACTGAAAACTCTCTTTTACTATCGGATACAAAGCCACAATCACCACTCTGTTGTTCTTTGCATTACCTGTAGCAGAGACCTAACTTGTTAACCAAGAAAGCCAAAAGTGGTAAAACGTGGGTTTCAAGGAAAGAGACTGGCTTGAAACTTTGACGCTCACCATAACATTTCTAATTGAAAGTAGTTAATTAATTATTACCTGTTGGACGACAAGCCAAGAACCGATCAAGAAGCTGTTGTAAATGTTGTACTCTGACGAAAATTTTCTCTGTTTTCATCTCTGTGACCGTTTTCGATTTAACCACAAAAGCTTTTGACCGAATGTTGGTACTGGTCTCTCGATGATCATCATCCTCGCCGGAATCACCATCACCACCACTGCGTTTCCCTCTCCTTCCTTGCATCCGGTAATCAAGACGTTCATCCAAATACAAAGCATAAGTCCGAACAAAAGCAGAGTAATCCCACGAATCAGACTGACTCGCATCTCTGAAATCAGACATGTTAAGCAATCTCGTTCCTCGTCTCGTCGCGAAGAATATCTCTTGCTCGTAGGCTCGATCGCCATCTGTTAGCAACCGTTGGATCAAAATCAAGGTTTTGAGAGCAACCGACCAGTTCTTGGTCTTGTTGAGCCGTCTCGAGAGAATTGTCACACAAGCGCTTACGTAGTTGCGTGAGTATGAAGTTAGGCTTAAGATCTCTCTGATGTATTTCTCCTCCGCTGGATAATCATCATGTCGTGTCGCTTTCACGACAGCTACTTCAAGTTCCGTTAAAGAACTGCTTCGACCTCCGACTTTGGCTAATCCTACGCTTGTTTGATCTTTCACGGCTCCTATTGCACGTTTTAGCTTACTTGAACCCATTTTGACTAACGTACACCGTAAAACAGAGGAAGAGAGAGAGGAGAAGAACGACGACTTTTTTCTTTTACTTGTTTGTCGTCGTCGTCTCTTTTTCTCCTCTGTTTTTTTTTTCCTTTGTTTTTTTCTGAAAGAGAAAATGTGGATGCTTGATCGATTTTCCATGGAAATCGCCGAGGTAGTCGGAATTTAATGATGGGGGAAATTAGAAAAGCCATGTGGGATATGATTTGACCTTTCTTTTTTTAAAATTTGATAAAAACAGATATCACTCTATTATTAGCTATAGATAGAAAGACGATTCTCAAATAAGAATCTTGTAATGTTATAAGACAGAGCTTATATAAGCCATGAGACTGTATTTTCACAAATGTTTTCTCATGATTCGTAACTTATACAACACTATGATATAGCGTGAAACTCGCTTCAAGTTTCATCAGTCCCCGCATTTTTTCGGCCTGTAAAATGAGCAAAAAAGGGGGAAACAGGAATCTGATATGTATATAAACAGGGATCATAGAACTTTCAAATGGTTTTAAATTTGTTCAATGGTCTTAAAAGAAAGAGCCATGTTTTAACTTACCATGCTAATTCGTTCTGAGGTTCAGTAGTCCACCCATACGGGTTGGCGCTTGGAGCAACATGGTGATTTTGCCCATCTCTTATTCTCTGCAACGGAGAGCTGGTTTGGGAGTTTAGTGATGGAGGAGGAACGAAATTGTTTCCGAGTCTTGGAGGTAGAATGGTTGGGATCCCGATGTTAGGATTTGACATATGGTTTAGGTTTGAGTGTGGTTGAAAAGCTGGAATAGTGCTACAAGAATCCATCCTGCTGTTACCAGTTAATGGCATTCTGTTGTTGTTATGTCCACTTGATCTCCCGAGAAGCATCGGATTCATTCCTGTTACTCTCTTCACGGTTTCTTCCGCCATTTTCACCTTAACATAACATAAAAATTACTATAACTGTATACCAAAAAAAAAAAACATAAGGGTAGTTCAGAAGACTTAAGTCTTCTTACCTTAGCTCTTAATGTCTCAATGTCAGCTTTAAGTATTCTATTGCCAACAGCAGCTTCATCATACTTGTGATTCATGTTGCTCAGTTGCTTAAGGAGTGACGAATGTTCACCCTTTAGCTCATTAACCTATCAAAATAGAAATTAGGTCTCATTAATAACATTCGACACAAAATTAAGGTGTTGAGAGGATATGATACAAAACCTGTGTTTCGAGATCACTAGTTTGCTCCTGCTTTCTCCTTCTAGATCGCCTAGCTGACTCACGATTTGACAGCATCCTACAAATATTTAAGGAAGAACAAGGCTCCATAACTAACTGTTTCCCTATAGACGTAATCTTCAAAAGACAAGAAATTGGTCATTACCTTCTAGATTTTTTTACGTCCTCTGGCTTCAAGGAACCAGTGGTTTCATTCTCTTCATCAAGGTCATCGTCATCAGAATATTCTCTCGACGATCCACTAGTAACCTGCTTCATTGGTACACCAGATTTTTTCACCTCAGCTGGTAAGGAAGAAGTAACACCAAGTTCTCCTGGGGTCATCAAAGAACCTACCACGATTAAAATTTTACTACGCGTAAGACTCTATCTAAAAGAGAAATGGGAGCGCTGAAATTATGATTTGCCACCTTATAGCCGTTCCTGTTTAAAAGAAATATTGAACTAACCACCAGAATCCATCTCAATCCCAATCCTATTGTTCTTCCAGGAAGCAGATTAATTTCAAGGAGCAAGTCACAAAAAGATTGAAACTTGGTGGATAAAAACTAGGCACGTGAACCAACAAAAGTACCATTTCCTATTTCTACAGCACGATTCCTTTATCTTGGCATCTAAATTTACAAACACAGAACAGAGAAACGAATCTGCAGTCGCTAATCTACATGGTGAAAGTAAGAAGAGGCTCTTAGTCTCTTACCTTGATGAGTAAGAGGACTGGATTGAACTGGTTGAAATAGAGTTTCTGGAGAACTAGTGGAATCTTCAGGCTTCACAGACCCAGCCTAAGGAGAGAAGAACATCAGAGCTTCAGATTCAGATAAAAAGCGCACATATAGATAAATGAAATAGAAGATTAACAAACCCTAACAGCAGCGCACTCGGTCTCAAGCTTATCCTTAAGAACACGATGATGATAATCATCGGAATCAACAATCACCGTCGTCGTCGGAGCAGCAGCACAATCCCAATTCCCCGAATCGCGAGCGCGAAGTCGACTAACATCTTCGAAATCATTCTGTCCAGAAACAGAAGGAAGAGATTGCGCCGACGAAACTCCGACGATCGCGTTGTTTGCAAGTGGCTCAGAGCTCACCGCCGACGAAGAAATCTCTTCGAGAAACATCTCGAAAGTCCATTCGGGTTGACTGTGGCTGACTTCATCAGCCGTAACAGGCTTGGAAGAGTCGGGATTGAGAGGAATCGGAGGAGTTTCCCAAAAAGGATCGGAGAAATCGTCAATGGAGAAGATACTGTTCATCGCTCTCTTTCTCTTTTCACTTTCTGATTCTTCTTTTGTCGCTTCTTTGCCTATTTGCTGCATTAGGTCCACCCACAATAGAATATTCTCTATTTTTATTACCTACAAAAATAAATAAATACATTTCTATTTAATTTCCTTACATATTCTGAATTTCTGATTTTTGAGTAGTTATTATAATATTAATTAAATATCTATTGTACAACGTCCACTAATGTTTGAGATTATGATATATTCAAATTTCAATGACTAGTTTAATTTTGATTGAACAAAGAAGTTAACTTTAAACCATTAGAATCTATTTTAATTTATAAAAAAAAAACATACACATATTGAGTTAAAAAAAAAAAAACACATATATTAGTCAGTAGAAATTACTCCCTCGTGATGTTTAAAGTTTTTATATACAATAAAAAAATCACAAAAATCTCATTTAATTTATTTTTTATATAAAAATCATTAATTACAACTAATTCAACTAATAGAAAACATATTGTAGAATATAATTGATAAAAAATATTAAATTTATTTAATTTTGTATAAAGAGTTGAAAACATCATTTAAAATAAAACAAAAAAATCTCTAAAACATCACTTAAAATGATACAGAGAGAGAATGCAATATCATCGAAAGCTTAATAAATAAATCACTAGCCTATATTACAAGTTTACAACATACCGGCTTAATGAAACAGGAAGACATATAAATAGAAAAAAATTTCAATCTAAAAGTTTAAATTCTTAAGAATTACAATAATTGGGGCTTTTGCAAAAATGCCACTTTTTCAATGCCACTTTTCAAAAATACCCCTTTTTAAAAATCTTATAAAAAATGCTCTTAAAAATATAAGATTTACCCAAATATGTATGTAATATTAATAAAACATACACAAACTACATTTCTATGTATCTAAAATCTTATAAATACTTTATAAATACCTTATAAATGCATTTTAAATACTTTTAAAATATCTTGTAAAACCTTTGAAAAACATTAAAAATCCTTTAAAATAATTTGTAAAACCTTTAAAAACACCTTATAAAACCTTATAAATACTTGGATCGAGTCTTCAAGTAGTAGTTACAATCCATAAGTACCTTATAAACCTAATAAAACTTTATAAAAATTTCAGATTTAAAAAGGGGCATTTTTGAAAATGGACATATTAAAGGAGCATTTTTGAAAAAGGGCACACCAAAAGGGGTATTTTTAACAATTTCCCATAATTTAAGCAAAAACTTCTAAAAATACTTAACGAACTAGATAATTTTTTCGCGCCATATGTAAATTAACAGTCATTTTCAAAGAAACATATAAAAATAATTTTCATATATATGTAATTCACTCTCTATTCCTTTTTATGGACATAAATCATAAGACCTTAATAGATATGTCACCAATAACACAAATTACTATGCAGGCTTATATTAGGCTATATTACAATAGAGAACGAACCTAAAGAAAACAAAAAACCATATAGATATTTTTCACGCAATCCCCATTTTTAATTATTGCAAAATTACAAGAATCTACACACATACCATACACACAAGAAAAAAAAAAACTTTCAAAAATAGTAAACAAAATTATAATGCCAAAGCTTTCTCTTTTTTTTTTTACTGACTCTCCTTCTTCTCCAAGGCTAATTGGTCATTGTTGATCAGAACAGAATCACCACTCTCATCCTCTGATTCATTCACATTTGTCTTCCTCCGCGGTGACCTTCCCTGTTCTATACCTCCTCCTCCTCCTCCACTGGAGTTTCTCCGATCATCTTTAGAGATTAAGTCCTCAGCTTCAAGCATGTGAATGATATGACCCATTTTAGGCCTCTTTTGAGCATTAGGATCAACACATCTTAACGCTACCAAAAGGGTACGCTTCAATGACCTTAACGACGGTTTATCCACCATCCTCGGATCCAAAACTCCTTCCGCATCTCGATTCGTCACCATTCTCTTCAACCATTCCACAAGATTCACTTCCCCCGGAGCCCGGCTATAATCCACAGGACTCCTCCCTGAAATAATCTCCATAACCAGAACACCGAAGCTATAAACATCGCTCCTCTCATTCAACATCCCAGTACTAGCATATTCAGGAGCCACATACCCAAACGTACCCATCACACGAGTAGTCACATAGCTCATCTCTGAACCCAAGAGCTTAGCTAACCCAAAGTCGGAAACTTTCGAGTTCCATTGCTTGTCAAGCAAGATATTACTCGATTTAATATCTCGATGAACAACTTTAGGCTCGAGACCTTCGTGTAAATACATTAAACCTTTAGCTGTCCCAAGAACAATGTTCATCCTAATCTCCCAAGTCAGAGGACTCTTAAATCCCAACCCACCACCGTGAATCCATTGTTCTAAATTCCCATTATCGACATATTCGTAAACTAACATCCTATGAGCTCCTTCAACGCAATAACCAAGCAACCTCACCAGATTCTTATGTCTCACTCGACCAATCGCTTCGACTTCGACTTTAAATTCTTTCTCAGCTTGTCCTCTGTTGTTGAGCAGATTCTTTATAGCCACCATTGATTTATCCTCAAGAACACCTCTATACACAATCCCATAACCTCCTTGTCCGATCACATTCTCGTCAGCGAATCCATTAGTAGAAACCTCAAGCTCTCTCAACGTATACCAATGTCCCCAGCCTAAATGAGAAACCTCAGGACCTGACGACATAAGTAAACCCTGATCACCCGACCCGGAACCAGTCCAACCTCCTCTCTCCGGGTACGAAATCCGATGATCTTTTCCAATTTCGATGTGAATTTTGCTATCGTCTTCTCTTTGTTTAGCCACAGCTTGGTTTTGGTGTGTCTCCGGTGTCGGGTCGGGTTGAATTGGAGGTCGAGATGGGTCGACCTGAATCTCCTTAGAAACAACGGGAACAATCGTATGGTTAGATTTAGAAGAAGACTCAAGAGCTTTGTTCTTGTTGCTTCGTCTGTAAATGAACCAGAGAGAGATGAGAACAAGTAAAAGAACGATCGCGGCTCCAACGCAAACGCCGAGAACAACCCATAAACGTAAACCAAATATAGAAGTGTGTCTCGAGAGCTGATTGTTGACAGAGTGAGAATCCGCCATTGCAGCTCACTGACTCTTGTTCTTCTTCTTCCTCTCTCTCTCTGTCTCTTTAGATTTTGCTTTTGTTCTGCTTCACATATAATAATCATCACAGGAGGTTTTTCTGAAGTAGAGACAAGAAAAGAGACGTTGAAAAGACAAAATTACCCTCCAAGAGGCAAGCTGGCTTTGATGGGACTTGCACTCATATCATTATTTTACTATATAATTACACTTTTGCCACTTTAACTGTTAAAGAGCAATTATTAAAGGAGGGTAGTATTGTTATTAAAGGTAGAAGTCAGGGGTAATGTGGTCAACTGAATCGTGTTCTGACTTCAAGTTTTTTTTTGCGCGTGGGTCTTTTGGCAGTGATTACAAATCTATCTATCAAATCAAATCGAAGAAGGAGAAGAACAGAGACAAAGAGGTAATGAGTAAAATCTAGGAGCTTTTGCTTTATCTTCGGATCTAAGATCAGGAATTGATTAGGGTTTTTACCCAATTTCGATAATTGTCTTCTTCGCTGGATTGATTTAGGTTCTGGATTTGTTTATCTTGTGTAGTTGAATCAAATATGGCTGGGAGAGCTCCGATCCCTGCTCGCAACTCTGCCCTTATCGCAATGATCGCCGATGAGGTAATATCGTTACCAAAAAACTCATCTTTTCAATTTGTTGATGAAGGATTTGAGGTTCCATTAGTTTGATTCTTTAGATAAGGTTGATTTTTCATTTGCATCTTTTGTGTTGAGTTTTGAATCTCTGAGATGTGATCTGAACTAAATCAATGTGTTGTGTGTGTGTGTGTGTATATAGATTTGTTCATCCGTAAATTGCTTGACTTTTTGGATTTGTTTGTAAAATTTGTAATCTTTTTGGTAGTGAATTCATTCCCTAGAATAGCTTTTTCGTAGTTGTGTGCATCTCTTGATTTTGGATCAGACCAAATCTGCAGATGATCTGATCTGCTGTCACTGAATTTTGATTCCATATGATGCACGAATCAGGAAACTAAGGAGTAGAAATCTTGTTTAAATTCTTCCTAGAAACTGTATTATCATTGAATAATAGGGGATTGTGGTTTTTTTGTGTTAGTCTCAACTGTTCTGGCTAAGATTTGGATTTACTCAATTGTATTCTACCAGAAAATTATGTCTAGTCTCTTATTTTAGACTTAACTTGCAAGTTCTTCCTTGTACAACGACTTGTTACTGGCGACACTTTTTTTGTCAGCTGGTGTTAGCATTTTTTGGAACTATCCGTTGGTATAACCCTTTCGCCATCTCCAGTTTCTCTTACTTGACTTAAATTTTGTGTACAGGACACTGTAGTTGGATTTTTGATGGCTGGAGTTGGTAATGTTGACATAAGGAGGAAGACAAATTACCTCATCGTGGATTCAAGTATGTTTTTCTAACTCATTATGATCTTTAGGAAAGATTATCTTTTCAATCATGTATCAAGTTATGTCACTTATCTCAAGGTGGTATCTTTTTGACAAAATCAAGTTAGTTGAAGTTTTCCATCAAATGAATTTCATGTGATCTTGTTAGGAGATAACTTTCCTAACTTCTATTTCTGTAGAATTGTGTAAATTACTGGCTAATCTTCTAAATTAATTGATTTTTCCTTTCTTTCAATTTTTTTTTTTTTTTTGTCTTTTAGAGACAACTGTGAGACAAATTGAGGATGCTTTCAAGGAATTCTCAGCGAGGGATGATATCGCTATCATTCTTTTAAGCCAATATGTAAGTGGTTTCTTCCAAGTCTAGTTTACTTGTACTTGTTACTCATCTTAACTGCTGTGTCTGTGCTGTGTTATTTAAGTAGTTACCAAAGAAGTCATGACTTGTACTCCTCCACTTTATTGAGCCCCTTATGTTTACTGCCATTAATGACTATCTTCCTTGCTTGCAAACACCCTTTTAGTCATGGATCAAGGTCCCCATTATGTAGGGTAGTTTTGCTATCATTAACAATTAGTATATTAATGGATCCATATGTGTGAGAAACGCAAGGTGAAGCCACTTTGCATCAGCCCTTTGAGACATCATTCATGAGCTTGAATTAGCATGAGTCTATTTCTATGTGCGCTATACTACTTTCAAGTCTGATTTTTTCTACAGTGCCAAAAACTTAATGAGAAAATTTAATACTTGTAGATTGCCAATATGATCCGGTTCTTGGTGGATAGCTACAATAAGCCAGTTCCTGCAATCTTGGAGATCCCTTCCAAGGACCATCCCTATGATCCTGCTCATGATTCAGTTCTCTCCCGTGTCAAGTACCTCTTCTCTGCTGAATCTGTGTCACAGCGTTAATCATATGCATTCTGCAAGCTCACTGAGCCTATATCATTTGTTTGTTTTTGATATTCTTGTATTTCTCCTTCGGAACCCGAAAAATCTACAATAATGTATAACTCTTGATTTTTATTTGGAGATGGGTGTTATATTATTAAGAAGCAATGGTAGCTTCATCTGCTTCTTTGCATTAAAATAAGAAGAATCATTGCGTATTCAAGAGATAAGAGCAAATTTTAAAGATTTAGTGAAGACTTCTAGCTCCTCAAGTCCTTGCTCAGGTGATTCAGACTCGCCCAAGATCTTAACCATCGCGCTACCAACAATGACTCCATCTGCTCCCCATTCAGCTACCTGTAATGTGAAATAAACCAAGTCCGGTTAACAAATTCAATTTCCAAGATATTGCTAACCCAGTGTATGTGCAGCCCAACCTGTTTCACATGCTCAGGTTTTGATATGCCAAATCCAACGGCTACTGGCTTGCTTGTTGCCTCTTTGATTTGTTGTAAAAGAGATTGAACTTTTTCGTTAACAGACTCTCTTGTACCAGTAACCCCTACTGAACTTACCTGAAAAGAGCTCGATAACATTTACGAATAAGAACACGAAATTTAGACGCAACACTTACTGATCTAAAGAATCATGGAACTGTGATTCTTACGAGATAGATGAATCCTTCAGATGCTTCAACAATGGCGTTCATTCGTTCTTTCGGGGTTGTGGGTGTTGTGAGCAGTACCTTGATGACAACATAGTAAAAATGGTAAAGGAAAGAAAACAGTTTGCTATTAAAGATGCTATCATTTGATTTTACTGACAGGTAGAGGAAAACATCATACGAGTTCAATCTGATGCTTTCGAGCTTCGTTCCGCAGAGCCTCAGTTTCCTCGAGTGGAACATCAGGAACAAGAAGGCCTATAAGGAGACACCATGTTATGTAATAAACTGTTAATGTAGAGAAGACAGGAACTAAGAATAAGTGGGAGCAAATGACGTCAAAACTCTGAGCCCTGAGACAACATGAGCATTTTCTTTTACTTGGGAGAAAACTTAAAAATGTTAATGTACCATGGACTCCAGCATTCTTAATAACAGTCATATAGTTGTCAATTCCTCGCCGCAGGATCGGATTGTAATACGTAAACAATGCAATTGGACAAGATAACTGAGGAATAACCTGAAGAAGTTTGGAATAAAAAGAGTCTCTTTTTAAGAAAACTAAAACCAAGAGTATCAAAAATCACTATATGTTCAACATTGAGAGTTGTAATTTCATCATCTATAAGCTATATTAAATGCTAAGAGAGGAAAAGGTAAACAAAACCACACACACCTCTTTGAGCATAGTGATAATGGAGTTAAAGTTGGTTCCTTTAAGTAACGAACGTCTCGCAGCAGCCTAGAAACAATAAAAAGAGAAGCTTTAAGGTTTAGAAGAAGATGACTGAAATGGTGCGGCTTTTGAGGATCGAACCTGGATTGCAGGACCATCAGCTAATGGATCAGAGTATGGAACACCGAGTTCGATTATGTCGGAACCACACGAATCAAGCACTTTAAGAGCTTTTGCTGTAGTAGAAAGATCAGGATCACCAGCAGTGATATATGGAATCAGAGCCACCTATAAAATTGTTTTCAACAACAAATCGAAAATCCCCAGATCAGAATTTGTAGAACGAATCAGAACAAAAGAGTTGGGAAAATAAAAATTGAAACTTTGGAAATTTGATGAAGAGATGTTGTTGCTTACTTTGCCTTGTGATTTTAACTTAGCGAAAGTTTCTGATAGACCAACCGTGGCGGGAGGATTCTTGAGAAGATCCTCCATTTCAAGCTTTCAAAGATGATAATGAGTGTAGCTTTGATTTTGATTTGGAGCTGAGTAGAGAGAGTGGCTTTGACTCTCGTGCAAAACTAAATCTTAATTTAGAGCCGGTTTAATCAATCCAAACCGAACTAAAATAAACCGATCTGAAAATCAAACCGAAGGAATATAGATCCGGTTTAACACCAATCAATCTGTTTGCATACAAATCCAAAGTCTTCATTCTTCAAACTTACTTTCCAACACTGAAAAAAAAACAACTCCAACTGAATAACATTTGGTTTTCCATTGGTTTCATATTTTATAACCCAAAACCAAAATAATTGAACCGAAGATCTAGAATGAGCATCACACTAACTACAATGTTCCAAATAATACAACATATACAAAACAGATTCAATTCCCAATTCTAATCCAAAGATGGTAACTTTGTAACAAAACAAAAAATCAAGTCACTATGGCTTTTATGTATAACAACAAAACCGGACCTTGAAGCTAAATCTGATGATGATCTTCTAAATGGAAAAGATAATATCTTTGCTCAGTTGTTATGCTCAGGCGTAATCTCATTGTTTGTGTCCCCTGCGTTGTTTCTTGTTAACCTGCCGAGCTGAATTCCTGCAAAACCTGCACCAGGACCAGCAGCAGGAACAGAACCAGAACCAGAATCAGGACCAGGACCAGCCTGAGAGCTTCCTTCGTTTCCATTACTAGCTGCAGCTTTTAGGTCTCTCTTTTGCTTCACTTTCTGTGCCCAACCTACAAGACCAACCTGCACATTCTCCTCGAATATAGCTTTCTTGAAGCTACTTCCCATCTGTTTTAACATAAGAAGAGGGTCAAATTTTCAGAAAGAATCCAAAAGATTCTGAAGCTTTTTTAGTAGAATTTAGATTCTTACCTGTGAGACAATGGCGTAAAGAGGCAGTGTACTGTAACTGCAAAGCACTTGGATGAAGACCCTACAGAGAACAAGAAAGATGTCAGTATGCAATGAGATATTTTCAACCAAACAATATGAGAAAGAAAGAAAAAAAGTAGAATCGTTTTGCTTACCCGATGACCAATCTTGGAACAATGTATCTCACCTGTCCCATAATGCACGAGTCGAAGCCATATGTAACCTAAAATAAGAGTCATCAGTCGTAACCATTTTCGGTAAAATCTTGAAAATTTGTTTTTTAACTTTTCTCTTAAAGAACCAGACTTACCCAAATCCAAAAGAAAAACGCAATCTCAAAAGCATTCTGGAAGAGGATAAAATGGATCAAGTAGAGAACAATTTGAGGTTTGCTGAACCAGAAATGCTCATCTGAGGGTTTCACCACTAAGTCTCCTTCAATGGCTACATGTTTCTCTGCAACTTCATGTGCTAACTGTGCAATCACATGCTCCAACTTTGTTCCCACAGCAAGAAGCAGCTTCATATTTTCAAAATAAAAGGAACAAAATTAAGTTTAATAGAAAGAAGATTTTTAGCACATTCCAAGGAAGTGAAATGAGGACAAAAACAAATGACTCACAGCAAAGGGAATAAATGCTATCCAGAAATATGTGTGCCATCCTGCAAGATAAAGATTTGTAGCTTCGATATAAAAGGACTCCAATTTATATTTGGAAAAACGTAACAAAAATTTCTTTTCAAAGATATAAGAAAATGATTTAAGTTTTGTGAAGCATACCGTTAACATTTAGCAGCAGGAAGATGACGACAAAGATCCAAAGATACCAACTAATACCAACAACTTGTTTGAAATCATCCTCTAGAGCGCGCATCATATACTTGTGGAAATTGAGCTTGGGGTTTCCCTTACAATGTGTCTGTAAAAAAAACCATATAGATGTTTAGTCTAAAAGATCAAAAGCATATGTTCTTTATTACAAATTTTCAACTTTTGTAAATAATCAAGATTTTACCATAATGAAACCAAGACGTAAAGTCACGTAATCTGATTTCGTCACTGATCCATAGAATTGCTTGAAAAAGGATTGCTGTCATGTAAACAACATAATCTCAAGATTGGGTAGTTCCAAAGGACAAATAACCAATATAAAACTAGCATATAATTTAAAAATACCATACCGTCCATCCGAGGATGACTGAATCTTTGCCAATACCAAGAAAGTGCTCTTTAATAAAAGCATGGTTGTGTACATGAGTGACCCTTCTTTTCCTGAGAGCTGCAACAAGGAACAGTAGATAATCAAACAATACGTACAATATTCCGCTAGCATATAATTATTCATGAATTTTGCAATTTAGTACCTGTTTCGGGGTCAAACTTCTCATCTGCGATCGAATCCTCCCATTTCTTCCATTGGTGAATCTGCATTAACATAGATAAACCAGAGTTTTCACACCTGAGAACTTAATTTATATATATACATTTAGTGTAGAAAATTGCTATATGGTTTGCGCTCACCCTTGTGCTTCCAAAAACCACAGTAAGGACACAGAATGTCACATGGGATATGGCGAGGACGAAGATGAAGATATGTAGATGGTGCAATGCCTCAACCGAAAGCAATGGTACTTTATGCTGAAAACAAGAGGGCGAGAAGTAAGTACGGATTCAATCAAGTAATAGCAAGAGAAACACCTAACAAGACTATAAGGAGGCTCTAAAGGTATTATAATTTTACCTTTTGGCTACAATAACCAGCTTCAGCAGCAGCATGTTCAGCAAGTAGACGCCTAGTGGTTCCAACAATAGGGAGAAAAGTCTGAAAATGTTCTTTAGCTGTAACGTTTTTATGTTCATTTGCCTCAGCTTCTCGTCTTGAATCAAGTGAACATGGAAGCATATGCAGAAGCACATCTTCTTTCACACAGAATTTGGAAATGAGTCCTTGGAATACCGTCAGTAACAAGGATATGAACCCTAACAACATCAGCTCTGCAGTTCCCAACACGATTTATCAAAGAGCCACAAAAAGCAAAACAATAAAAGTAGTGAGAGATCTGAACTTGTAAGCATTTATAATCTGATACAGTCACATCTCACTTACGATTTAAAGAAACAGTTGGTCCACAATTTACCCTAATAGCATCAAATCTGTAATTCTAAACAGATTTGTCATATATCAACGAACAGTAGGAAAAGGTTCAAACTTTTACGACTCAAACTGCTTATAATTTGATATAACCACATTTCAATTAAAAAATAATAACTCTAGCAACACATCAACACTGCAATCCAAAGAAGATTTGTCACAGATCAGTAAATGTGCAACACAGCAAGTAGTAAAGAGTTTAACTTTAAAGACTTAAGCTGCTTCAAAATCTGACATAGCTACATTTGACTTAAAGATCTATCGAACAATCAATTTGCAGATTTTGTAAACTACGAACCTTAACAAAAAAAAAGGCACTGTGTCATAACCCAGAAAAACAAAAACTGAAGAACAATTTCGGTGGAAACTAAACAGTCACTGTTTCTCAATAGGAATGACCAACACAAAAGATCCGTGGAACCCACTCACAAAACAAAAAAAAAAGGGGGTTTTGATTTTGTATTTTGGTGTGTGGGTGGGTACCTTCTTTAACCTTTTGAAGGGCTTCGTAAAGAGGTTTTTGCTTCTTCTTCTTAAGAACAGTACCGAAATAGTGAAGCAAACGCTCCACCGCCAGTGAAATCGCGACGATTACCGTACAAACTGCGGCGACGACCCACGTCGGAGTGAATTCAAGAGACATCCCTTCTCCTCCGGGACCCATTTTTACTTCTGTCAGAAGAGAAAAGAGAGAATTTAGAGATATAAAAGTTGAATCTGGGAACACAAAATCGGACAAAGGAAGAGTCTTTATTATGTACCACACTGGAATGTCGGGTCGAGGAAGAGAAGATGAAGAAATCAGAAATGAGTGAGAGACAGACTTTTTCTGAGTTTTTTTTTTAATTTTATTGTCCCTCTGTGTTGATTTGTCTCAATAAGTAATAGTACTAATAGCTTGATTAATGGTAAATAATCTTTAAAGCTTATGTAATTGATAACGACCTTAATATAGAAAGAAATTACAACTCTTTCCACATTTTCGTAGTAGTAGTATTAAAAAACTGTGCGGCAAATTAGGAAACGCGTTTTCCACTTTCCAGTTTCCATATTCTTTGTTCGTTTCGTTTCTATTCCGTGTTTAATTAAAGCGTTAACATTATCAATGGTTTTTTTAATCTGTAATAAAATCACATATTCGATCGAGTTCACATTTCTTTGACAGTTGTATATAATTATGAATTTATGATTTATGAGGAGGTCGTGATAGTATGTGATTTTAGACCTTTAAATTCCAACTCATTTGAGCGGTTGTTGTCAATTAATTGCATGTGGTCAACTTTCAGACTCATCTATTGTCTGAGAATCATACCGTTGTTCAAAACAGTAATGCTAATTTATCTATTCTATACTATTGGATTGGATTGGATTGGATTGGATTGGATTAACGTGAATTCAAATTATAGCACAAAGTTGTTAGAAAAAGCGTCAGAGAACAATGTGAACTCTGGTTTCTTGGTATCAAGCATTGATGTCTACCTAATTGATTTGGTTTGAGCGATCTTAAATTAAAATTTGATTTTTATTCCCACTACATAAATTTTCACAAGCATTTAGAAGAATGATGAATTTATTACAATTAGAAATTCTTTTCTTTTTCATAAATTGGACCTCCAAACTAGATATTTATTTTAATTTAAAAGTATGGTTATGAGAAGGAAAAAAATCTATATAATTTAAAAATTCTTAACTTGTATAATAGAATACAAAAATTCTAATAAAGTTCTTAAGATCTTATAATTTAAATTATATACCTTTTTGTTATCTATATAGTAAAAGAAAATCATTTATGATTATGTGTCATACAATTATTTTTCATTTATTTAATTTTACAATCATTATTTCTAAATATTTTGATTCTACTATATGTTATCCATCTTAATAAATTTATGATATTTTGGAACTTTGTAGATTGTGTGCTAATTTTAGTAAAAGAATCTATATATGAGAATTGCCCAATATGTTACTATCTTAATAATTTAATAGATTATATTTTACTAAACTATTTAAAAAAATAAATAGCAAAAGATGTACGTGTGCATAAATTCTTACATAGTATATAAACTTAAAAGCCAAAATGTAAGATTGTTTTTGAAAATAAAAAATAAACAAAAAATGAGTCGTCGAAAAAAAAGGAAAACTAAAGAAAAAAAAAAAACCTACGAAGACTTGAGCCCAAAAAGAAAAGAACAAATACAGAATAAAAAGCCCATATTTTAAGAAATAGTTAAGAAGGCCCAGTTATGATAAAATCCAGCCCATTTGTATTATTTTAAATTTGTTTCTGGAAGGCAAATAAGAAAATGGCAAAAACGAAATAATCTGAAAAAGTAAGGTCCTTTACCAGAAAGATCATTTTTTATAAACAGAGCATAAAGTTTTCACTTTTCTTCTGCTCCTCCTTTCTCGTCTGTCTTCTTCGTCCTCATTCGTTTTAAAGCATCAAACAAAAAAATAAAAAAAAAGTCTGTAGCTTTCGCATGTAAATCTCTCCTTGAAGGCTTCTAACTCGTTAATCGTAACTCACAGTGACTCGTTCGAGTCAAAGTCTCTGTCTTTAACTCTAAACCATGGCTAGTAACAACCCTCACGACAACCTTTCTGACCAAACTCCGTCTGATGATTTCTTCGAGCAAATCCTCGGTCTTCCTAACTTCTCAGCCTCTTCTGCCGCCGGTTTATCTGGAGTTGACGGTGGATTAGGTGGCGGAGCACCGCCGATGATGCTGCAGTTGGGTTCCGGAGATGAAGGAAGTCAAATGGGTGGCTTAGGAGGAAGTGGACCAACTGGGTTTCACAATCAGATGTTTCCTTTAGGGTTAAGTCTTGATCAAGGGAAAGGACCTGGCTTTCTTAGACCTGAAGGAGGACATGGAAGTGGGAAAAGATTCTCAGATGATGTTGTTGATAATCGATGTTCTTCTATGAAACCTGTATGTTCAGTTCTCGGTTTCTTATATTGTTTTTTTTACTTTCTGTTTGGTGTTTGTTTAATAGAAATGGAACTTTTTTGGTAACTTTTGTTTTTGATTTGTGGTAAGTAGTTGAAAGAGTCAGTCTTGGGATTTACTTATGGATTTTGAGATTTTTAGCAATCTTGATGATTTGCTTTATGTGCTTTTTTTTTTTTTGGCTCAGATTTGTTGAATCAAATTGATTTTGGTTTGTTTAGTAGAACTATAAGTTTGAAATTTTTATACTACATAGCTCTTGTTGCTCTATGAGCAACTTCTCACAAGTTCATGTAGCTGTCTGGCTGATCTTGCCTTCTAAGTTGGTTAAATGAGTAATCTTAAGGGTCTTACTTAAATCGTTTTCTTCATATGATCATTAATTGGCCTTGCAAATTGATTCAGATGTAAGTGTTTTCTCTTACAACTAATGGAGTCAATTCTTGTGCAAATGGTTTATTTTCGTCTGTTCTTACTTCTTTTGTGTGTTGTCTGGTAGGTTTTCCACGGGCAGCCTATGCAACAGCCAGCACCATCGGCACCACATCAGCCTACATCAATCCGCCCTAGGGTTCGAGCTAGGCGTGGTCAGGCTACTGATCCACACAGCATCGCTGAGCGGGTAAAGTTTGATACACTTTACTTCAGATTCTCCTTTACATTTCTCTATGATATACAGGTTGTTGGTAGTTGAAAGATGTAGACTTTATTTGTTATCATCTTGTAGTGATATCTTGGTTTTATGGAGGGATAAGCTGATAGTTTGTTTTACTTTGCCACAGCTACGTAGGGAAAGAATAGCAGAACGGATCAGGGCGCTGCAGGAACTCGTACCTACTGTGAACAAGGTCGGTATCTTTCTCCTGGAGCCTTACCTGTAAATAATCTAAGGCATGGGAACATTTCATATTTCTGTTATTTGAAGTTCTAGAAGGCTTAACACTTTCTGTTTCTCCCATCTTTGTTTGCAGACCGATAGAGCTGCTATGATCGATGAGATTGTCGATTATGTAAAGTTTCTCAGGCTCCAAGTTAAGGTATATTCTCTCTTCTACAATTTTAAACTAGAACTTTTCTTTCCTGTGAATTGTCTTTTTACTACCTATGCAATATGTTTAATCTGTTCGTTCATAAGATTAGAGATCTAAAAATCATATCTTTCAAATTCTCTGGATGGATTTCTGGTCTTAATTCTGGTCCCACCATTACCTACCCTTCAACCAAATTTCAATCTGATTAGATCTGTTTTTTAATGTGAAAGAATAAACAAGTCCAAAATGCTTTTGTTTTCTTTGGCATTTAGTCTTTTTTCACTTTTTGTTTTGTCATAGGGAGCCTAATCACAGTTTAGGATTATAATACCATATTCAACAATAATTATAATCATCATGTTCACATTATTAATATAATCTGGTAGATCAAATGCTTCTTATTGTATATCAAAATGCAGTCGGTTACTTAAAGCTCTCGCAAGCGAAAAAGGAAGTCTCTTTACTTTAAAAGATAATGGAGACACTAAAGAAACAGAATGCAATGATGGATTTCTGATAAGATATTACATCTTTTGTTTTAAAATATAAAATGTGTTTCTTGTGAAATCTTCCATGCTCATCTAAAAGTAAAGCTTTTTTAATATAATTTTCATGGGCTAAAGCTTATCCCTTTCAATGATATCTATCTCTCTTTGTCAACTTTGGTAGGTTTTGAGCATGAGCCGACTTGGTGGAGCCGGCGCGGTTGCTCCACTTGTTACTGATATGCCTCTTTCATCATCAGTTGAGGTAACTAAAAACTCTTTAAGAGAAAAAGGAGAAAAGGTAAAAACTTTAGTAATGGGGTTTTGATTCAAATTTTGCTTAAAATCTCAACAGGATGAAACGGGTGATGGTGGAAGGACTCCGCAACCCGCATGGGAGAAATGGTCTAACGATGGGACTGAACGTCAAGTGGCTAAACTGATGGAAGAAAATGTTGGAGCTGCGATGCAGCTTCTTCAATCAAAGGCTCTTTGTATGATGCCAATCTCATTGGCAATGGCAATTTACCATTCTCAGCCTCCGGATACATCTTCAGTGGTCAAGCCAGAGACGAATCCTCCACAGTAGGATCTGTGCAATAAAAGAGTTTGTACAGCAATCCAACGGTCCAACATGGGTTTTGCTTCTGCTCTAATGACTCTGGTTTCTTCTCTACTCTCACACCCACTTGAAAGGTAAAAAAGGTGAAACAGGCTTTGTAGATGGAATCAATGTAGGATTTGCAGTAGAGGGAAAAAATTGTCAAAAAGCTCACTTGATTAAGTATTATTATTATCATTTTACCTTTATTTTAGGTGGACTTTGATGAAAGCAACTTTTTGTTTTCAAGACTTTAGTGGGAGGTTGAGGAAGGAGCTTGCAGTGGTATTATTATTAGTAGTAGTAGTGGGAAGGTGTGGGACCTTGTTGAGTTATGTTCAAATTGAAGAAAAATAAGTATTTGTAATTTGTCACCCCTTGTATTATTATTTATTTTGTATGACTTTGGAGCAATAAAATAATCAAATAATAATTGTTAGTTTGCTCTAGTAACCTTCTTTTGTTAACATTGGAAACATAAAGCAAAGATTTTAGGAGAAAAAGACCATGGATTGTGCTTCTTTTTTGAGTTTTTAAGTGTTTAATTTTCAACTTCCAAATCTGAAATGCTAAAATATATACATTTTGGACAGAACATGTAGCAATTTAAACGTTTACATTTGTATAGAATAGTGAAGATAAAATACAATTTTTTATGGGAAAATTGGATATAAAGATAAATAATTAAATTATCGTCCATCTATGCATTCTATATTCTTAATTGGTCATATATGTTTTTAAATTGGTCATATATGCTTTGATATAATTAAAATCCCATTTATATCCTCTTTTTTTTTTTTGTTAAATCTTGCTAAACTATAAAATTCCAAAATTAATTAGATTACTTTCTAAAAATGATTTGGAGAAAATATATGACAAAAATAATATTTAATTACTTTCTAAGTTTTTTTTTTTTGGCGTAGATAATTTCAAATCTTCTTCCGCTTTAATTTTTTTTTACGGCAACTTCTTCTTTGATTTTCTCTTTTGGGACTGCCCATCGATATGTTGGACGATGTCAACATATACATGCACATCAAAGGCATGTAGATGATCTACGGGAAATAACATCTGCTCATGTATTCATGACCGAATGACAAAGTATGAACCTCCACAGCTAGATTCTAATATAATAGAGATTAAGTAAAAAACAAACCCACAATGATTTATGCAACTTTTTTACATGTCAATTCACTTTTACATAAGTCACTTTCATATATTACGCCTATAATAAACCACAATTTTTTACAAATGTGGTACTTTTGTTAGTTTATAATTGAGTTTGGTTATATTACGTATTTTGTATTTTGTGTAAGTAGAACAACACATTTTACTCATGTTACATATTTTTCAAGAAAAAGTTGCGTAGTTTCGTAATCTTAACTTTTTATATTCGATTTCCGTATTTTATAATTTATTTTCCTTTTAAAAAAAACATTCTAAATTAAATAGAATTTGTTTTCTATTTTTTTGTAGAATATATAGAAAAATATAAGAATGAGTTTTCTAACAATTTTAGAATATGGGTAAATCAGTAAATGTTAGAAAACATATTCTAATTTTTCTAGAAGAAAGAGCAAAGTACATAGAATATGTATTCTAAATTTCGTAGAATTTAGCATTCTAAATACAGTAGAACAAAAATGCGTTCTAAATTTTCTAGAACATGTAGAGTGTATAGAATACATTATCTAAATTTTATAGAACATTTTTTATTTTATTTTTAAATTTTACAGAACATGTACAATATATAGAATACACATTCTAAATTTAAAAGGCGTAGTCTAAACTTTGTAGATTATATTTTATTCATACAAAACGGTAACAAAAATGATATATTTTTGATTTTATAAGTAACCCCATGACTTCTTTATCATTTGCTTACAAACTATTTTGAATTTTATTTGAAAAATTGGCTTAATCAATTAAAAATGGTATATTAGGAATATGTGACATTTGAATATAGAATGCATAGGTGGATAATAGTTTAATTATTTATCCTTTATATCCAAATTTCCCTTTTTTTATTATCTTGTTAGTTTTTGGACAAAAAAAAACCAAAAAAAAAAAAAACTCATCGAAGCTTTAAAGTTATTGATATGATTATGTGATTCATTAAATATTCTTTTTTAGACAAAAGTTAGGAAAATCTTGGTCTTTTAAAGTAACACATACAAGTTTTTTTTATTAGAATTTCACATAAATCTTGGAAGTGAGATCGTAATAAACGAGGATGATTTTGGCAATTTGTTTAAAATGGGTCTAAATTCCAAACCAAGAAGACTACAAAGAGTATGCAAACTCAATTTGATGCTACAGGCGTCAAACATCGCTATAGCCTTTGCGTTATTGAACCACATAAAACTGCGGCGAACAGAACTTAGCTTAGCATGCATCAAGGTCACGGAATTGCGGTGGCTTAGGCTCACCAAGGAGTGTCGTATTTCCTCCTTCTGGTCCACACTTGATCCTCTTCGGGTTCTGAGTTCCATGCTGAGAAACAAAGATTAACATCATGAGAAGTTGGATTTGGGGTTTGACTTAAAGGGTGTGTTCAATCTAGGTTATACTGAACCAATCCAAAAATGCATTAAAAAATTAATCTGAAAACCAAACCAACAGGAAAAAAAAAAAAACACTTTGTTTTCATTTTTGCTATACACAAAACAAACAGTAACCAAAAATAAAATAAATTGTTTCAAACCTCAATCATTTTCCAAATTGTCTCCTAAACAAAACTCAATCGAAATCGGAAACTCCAAAATCAAACAAAGTGAACCGAAACCTGATTGGGCACCCCTTTAGACCGTTAGGCAACCAGATTGTTTTACCCAACCGTTTCAATGTGATAGTATGAGAAAAACATCAGGCAAGTATACAAATGCAATGGGTTAGTTTAATGCCTTACCGGTGGCTTTTCTCCTTTTCTCAGCTTTTCAACAATCTCTACGACTTTCTCAGGTGTGACATCTTCCTGTGTATTGTAGCATAAGATAGTGTTAATACGAATTTACTCTTTGTCGATGTAATCGTATAAACAAACAATAATGCGGGAGAAAGAAAAGTTATTGGATGAGGTTTGACATACGAAATAGTTGTATGTATATCCTTCTGATCCATTCGAATAGTCTGCCACAGTGATCATGGGTGCATTAACACAACAACCCTGTAACAAAACCAAATACATGAGATGAGATTTCATGTGAAAGTATTAATATCGGCAGATGGTTCTGCATGAATTTACAATTTACAGAAAGTAAAGAGATGATGCAAAATCCATACCATGCATTCCATCTCTCCAACAGAGAACAAACCATCCTTGGTGACTTCTGCAAAAACACAATACCAAATATTGTTATGACTGAACATCAACATATGATTTTGTTTATGAAAGGAAGCTCATAGAGCTTTACCACCGCGTTTCACTCCCAAATGGTCTAGCAAAGCTGATTCGATGTCTCGTGAACCACGGATCATGCATGGTGTTGTGCCACAAACTAGAAGGTGGTACTTTCCAACCTATAAAAGAAAATGAAGGATGAGTTTGTGATGCGTGTTTTGACGAGCACAATAGAGACTTGAGTTTATGGGTAGTAGGTACTTCTTACTTTTGCCCTGTTGAACATTGAGTAAAATGTTGCAACCTCATAAACACGGATAGGAGCAACTTCTATAACTTTAGCAACCTGAAACATTTGTTGTATCGTTATGCTGGTAAAATCACATCAACGGGTGTTGTGTTCCAAAAAATGAGGTGCAAAAAATCAAGTCTAACGGCAACAATCAAACAAAAGTGGAAAATGTCAAAAGAAAGATATTTATAAAGACCCACTTCAGAATCTTCAATCAGTAAGAGAAAAGCTGAAAAATACTTAACAAAGACATACTGCATTCATAGCTGAAACAGGGAGCCAGCCTCCATGCTGCTGTTGTGCAAGATCTAGAAGAGGAATAACTGCGGACTGCTTGTAATTGGATGGATAGTAAGAGAGTATCTCCTTAACCTACACAAGTTGGACAAAATGTTAGAATGTCCCAAAATCTGGATGCATGGGAAAATCAAATTCACTGTATACGTAAGATTACTGCAGCGAAACATGAAAGATGCAGTAAACTGGAACCAAATGCACAAGAATGTATTAGTACTTTTAATTCCATAAAACCGGTATTAGTAATTCCTGGATAATCTTTCTCCCACACAACACAAGAAAATCCGTGTTGGCCATTTGGGTCCTTTACTCAAAGTCTCCCCTAAATCAGTTCCAGAGTAGCCAATTCTAAGTATACAAGCACAAATAGGCAATCCAAAATATCAAATAACCCAGTCCTTGCTGTTTAATATTCTTTCGAGGAATGCTAACTCAGAGGACCATAAATAATGCCTAATCAGGGGGCAGGGACTATGTTAACTAGGGTGGTCTAACAAAGCCATTTCCTTTTACTCAAAATGGGGAACGAGGGCTAAAGATTCCAACATTTTCCCGTAGGAGTATAAATTATTTCCACCATTACTAACATTTCACCAGAAAATTCAGTAACTAATGTGACAATCTACATCACCAAATTAGTTCATGTCTGTATTGACCTCTACTGAATAAAATCCCCAATTCGTTCAACACACTGTAAGATTTTCATCATTACCACAGAAGGAAGCGATTTTATTCACTGACCTTAGATTGGTTTGCCTCGGAAAACTCCCATGGAAGATCGGGTTTGTTATCAGGAGAATCCAGATGCTATAAGTAATCAACAAAAATCAAATGCCGACAAATTTCAAATAAAATTAGACAAAATTGAACCATAGATAAACGAGATTATCCAACACTCACGTAGTTTAAGGCCGTCGATAAGCTACGAGACACCTGTAAGAGAGAAATGACCCCGAGGATGAGATCGGGAAACGACCAGAGAAAAACCGAGAGGAAGCAAGGAATTTGAGAATACCTGAGAGGTTGGTTGACGGAAAACTTGGCGGATCTCGAGAAGACGCTTAGCAGCGAGCCTAGCCAGCATTTTCGACAACTTAAGAGGACGAGAGACGCACACGAAGCTTTTTTGATCTGAGAGACAAGGAGAAGCAGAGAAACCAAGGAGCTAGACTCGGTATCTCACTAATCAAATCACCTGGCGCAGGATTGACTAAAGCCTCTCGGGGCCTGCTAAAATAAGCCTGAGTCCAATTCATTATAGGCCTATTACTATTGGGTTACGATTTAGGCCTTTTTTAATAAATGGACTGATACATACGAGCAGGTTTCATTTTATAAATTATAAATAATCCCAGACATGTATACATAAACCTTGCTGGTTGATAATTTGCATCCTCCTCCATCATATATGGGAAATATGGCCATGCCATGATTCTTTGTTATCATCAGAAAAGAGAAAACATCTGCTCAATGGAGTAAATGACTCAGCACCTCAAAACATATATGAACAGAATCTCTCCTTGTCGTATATATCTCTGTCTAGGCTCCAAATATCGTCTTGATGATCCGTTCATAATTCATATTAACCCAACCAAAAAAAAAAAAAAAAAAAACACATCTCCATCACCCACCTATTTTTTATATTGTCATTAACCTTTACCCTATCCGTCTTTATAGCCTAGGAAAACGGTTTAAATATAAAACATTCGTCCTAAGCACAATCTCACGATTCTGATGATTTTTAATTTCGGCGCTTGATTCCTTCTGTTCATCTTTGTCACATTAGCGTTCGATTGGAAGAAATCTCATAAGATTTGTTACCATTTTCCCATCCGCCAATATAACAAACAAAGATACATAAAACTTAAATAATATGGATCAATGATGAATATATTTTGAAAGCAGAGATTCAATCATTAAGGCCATTTCTCCATCTCCATTCAATATCCAAGAAACAAAACCCCACAAGGTAAAATTTGCATCCCAAAAAAAAAAAACACGACTGAATTTTTTTCAAGAGAAGAAAAATAGCGATAATGAAGCGATAATTTTTTTAGGATAGTATCCATATGGACTTCTAATATACAAAGCAGATCCTCCGATGCATTACCTTTCATGAGCCAACCACTTCCATAGTTGTTTTGCCCTAAGCCAAGTACCTGAACATGTTCGGATTCTCCTTGTCCCTCTCCAAATAATCTCTGGTTATTAAATCCTCCATGCGTTTCTTGATCGCCTTGATATCAGGCTGCCACAAAATTACAAATCCAATGAGTTTCATAAACTCATCACTACCTGCATTTTCAAATGTCTCTGTATATCTGTCTAGTTTACCTTGAACATTCGGCTAAGTTGCTCAACACACTCAGAAACAAGCTGTTGATGTCCCAATACTTTCCTGCTCTTCATGATCCTGACAATGGCAGCATCAATTGCGTAGCGTCTGTCTTTATCGACATCTTCAACGACTTTCTTCCTTTCATCAACTGGGGGAAGAGGGATCTGTGATGCAAATCACAGAACTTGATGTTAGTGATGAACAAATATGTAAAACATGACAGAAACTTGCAGAATTTTGAGTAATAATATTAACGTCACAAACCTTGATTCTGCGCATCCTATCGGTGAATTTTGAGTTGAACTCAAAGACATCAGTCTGGGAGACAGTCTTGGTACTTGGCTCCTTAAGGAGAATCTTGTACTTAGCACATGACAAGGAATGAAGCAACCTAACTAGATCTTCATGGCTTAGGTTTAGTTGAGCCAAGATCTCAGTGTAATTTAACTTGTCAGTTGTGTTGAAGAGTAGAAGCACAGCAGCCTATAGAGACGGAGAACGTGGCATCAGAGGCCATTTAAAATATATATCAGTATTTTCTCAGAAACAAAAGGTACCTGGTAAGTAGACACAATTAACTCGATGGACTTTTGATCAAACTTCCCGTTGATGTGACAAGTTCCCAGTGAATAGATCCAGGTAAGCTTCCTGTGTTTCGTTTTCGTTTCATAAAACCCTTTGAAGACTTCAACACACTTGATCTGAAACAAAGAATCAACGAATTAGATCTATCAGCAGCAAACTTTCTCCTTTTCAGGTATATAAGCAAATCAATAGAGTTTTTACCATTTCACTAGGTAGATTTATGTCAAATGATTTGTAACTTGGCCAGAAACCAGTGGTAAGAACAGTGACAGTCAAATCAATCCCAGGGTTTGCAGCAGGGTTATTGCCTAGATAATCCTCGAAACTGTTTTGGTTTTCTCTAGCCAATGTCAAATCCGTAACCTGCAACCAACGGATTAAAATTATACAGAAAACATAAGTCATCAGAGCAAGCACCGCTTTAAAATAAGAAACACAGGGACACTCAAACTAACCATGCCCTCCATCTTAGAAGTAAACTGTCCACCACATTGTTGCTTGAGCTTTGTAAGGATACTTCTCTCATGATCATCATTAGCACTGCGATCAAATAAGAGCCTACGGGCCAGCTTCTTCCTGCAATCAACCATAAACAAAACAGCTTGCAACTCAGTAATACAAGTTTTGTCTATCCAATACTATATTGTTGCAAGGCATCTCCACAAAAAGCTAGTAAAAACAAAACATTACAAGAAAAACAAAGAGTAGAAGCAAAAAGCGGATCCACAGATAAAGAAAGATTGGAGTGGGAGATAAACCTGTAGAACTCAGCAAAAAGATCCTTGTCACTTATGTATGCAAGCAGTTTGACCACCTGCAACAACATTATAAAATTCAGACTGATATCAGGAGACTTGAAAAAGAAATAACAGTTTGACAAAAGTACCTTCTCAAGCGTATCTTCAATAGCTTCATCACTCAGTTTTTCACTTCCCCCCTTCTTGAGAATATTGTCGCAAAAGGTTGCAAGTAGTTCTGCACTTGAGCTTCCAGCTACCGTTTTGTTACAGAAAATCTCAAATGCCTCTTTCAAAGCCTTTTCAAGAAACTTATGTTAGTAACATAACATAACATGAATAAGATAGACAAATGACAAGTGCGGAGAAAAAACATTAGACCTTATGGAAGAGGGTGTGGTTCTGGAAACATTCGGTGACATATACCATGTATTTATCATGAAGTTCAATCACTTTTCTGATAAGAACCTGAAAAAAATGAAAGGGTAGTGAATCGTGAACAATTTTTTACCAAAAAAGAAGTGAATCGCTAATCTCCAAAATATCTCTGACTACTATATCTATAATCGGTTTGTAATTTTACCTGTTCCTGGACGCTAGCAGTATTTGCAGCCTGTGGATTAAAAAACGATCTTAGCAATCACAAACGAAGCAAACAAAACAGAAGAGTTTTCTGAATAAACAAGTAAAATAATATGAACCTGATTTGTAGCCGTGTCTTCGGCCTGTTGGACGAGAGTGTTACCCTCTGCTGTGACATGCTGTATATGAATTACAAGTTACAGTTAATGTCATAAAGCAATTAAGAGACTGAAAGTACACCATGAAGAAAAGATTATCCATTTGCTAATCGTAAACAAAAGAATGAAGATAGGTAATAAACCTGCTTAAAGATGTTTGCAACAGGTTCCAAACCTCGCACAATTTTATGGTAAAGCCTGTACATCCTGGAGAGATCGTCGACCTGAAAGTAGACAAATATACTCCATCAAATAAAGAATTAAGACACTAACTACTTAACAATAAAAACAAATATACTTGCTCTACCTTGTCATCTCTTAGCAATGCACGGCACCCTGAGTGCTCTTTTTCTAGAAGTTGACTTGCATACACTACCAGCAATTCATGTTGTACTTTCTGCATACAAAAGATAGCTAATAAGTCAAACAGATATCAATCTTTAAAACAATAAATGCCAGGACTACACAGTTAAGAAGAGCCTAAAAAGAATTTCTTTACAAATAAAAATTCAAAATCAAGGCTTATGCAATATATATGGTTTCTTCATCAAATGTTTAAGTATAACCATAATTACATAATGCATAATAACCAACCTCAACAAGCTTTGGCTCACTGCTTGAGTGAAGGTAGTGAGTCACCCTCTCCCTCTCCTTCTTTAGACATTCTTCAGACTGTAACATGAAAGCACATAAGTTAACAAATACATCTAACTACTATGAAATGGAAACAAAGTTTAGAAAATGATATCACGAGTCATGCCTTCAACATGTAATCAGGGCAAGAATCTTCCTGAATCCAGCTTGATGCCTTGCGAGAATAGTAAGATGATGTATCTTGAAGCATGAAGCTTTCAAAATCTTCTTCGTATCTTTCCATCTGTCCCATTCCAATCTCTACATAGATATCTAACACGTTTTTCAGTAGAGCCCTATCAATCTGCTCGCCCTCCCGTTCTTTATCAACCTGACAGAAGAACAGGTTATGTTAAACCTTGAATCAGGTAAAAACCAGAGTTGAATGTAACTGCACAACATTATCGATGCCATACTTACAAGTGCTATTACAGCTTCTTTGACCTTAGAATGCAACTCATTATAAACCTGAAGCAAACAAAATCAAGGAAAAGTTAAAAATATTTCAATTCAAAGGAAACTATAAAGTCACAAGAATGAATGCAATACCAGGTCACGGAAGCATGTCAAGCCGACTTCATTCAGTGGTGGAAGTGATCTCCGAGCAATGAAGTAACGGTCAAGATAGTAGAAGAAGCGGGATAGCCATCTAACCATAACTTTATGGTTCGACCATCTTTTTACCAGCTCCCGCAGCATGTATTCATCATGCTTCTCCCTCAAAGCAGGTAAAACCTAAACATAGAAAACAAGAGAGGAAACAATCAAAACTGTTTGCCCAACGTAAGGATC
Organism: Arabidopsis lyrata subsp. lyrata; assembly: GCF_000004255.2. Classification (NCBI taxonomy): domain Eukaryota; kingdom Viridiplantae; phylum Streptophyta; class Magnoliopsida; order Brassicales; family Brassicaceae; genus Arabidopsis; species Arabidopsis lyrata. Next base: position 23,621,868 of record NW_003302550.1, read on the forward strand.
AAGAGGGTACATAACTTCTTGACATATGAAACCATGCAAAAAAAGTAACATCTTACGATTCAGACAATGAGTAAAGCTATTAAAAACTTCACGAGGAGTTTATCAAAAAGAAACTAAAAATCAATCAGACTCACTGTTGAGTTAATATATTCCTCAAATGCTTCACGGTACTTGTCGTAAAGCTGCTGTGAGTAATCATGAGGAGGTTTCTGGGTGCACATGTTATAGATAGTCCTGAGAATCACATAAAAATCCCATCATAAGTACCAGTTACAAACAACTAACCAGTGTAAGGTAATAAACAAGTATAAAACCTACGTGTAAAGCATCATATATTGCTCAGAGTCAAATGCTGGCTCAGGCAATCCTTCCAGAATCCGTTTCAGCTTGGTAATCCCAGTCTGCATATAGTCCCATCCTTGCTCCAAGTCAATAGTCTTGCGCTCCATGTTGACAAACAACTTTTCAAGCTCTCCTCAACCTAAGCCAGCCAAAGAACCAAGGAGAAAACCAAAATTTAAAACAGCAACATTATTCATTCTTCAGAGGTTATAAAAACACATTAACAACCACATTATCGAATTGGAAACAAGTATTATCACCCAAATCAAACCCAGACTATCAGATTGTACGAAAACGAGGCCAGATGCATCAAGAGATACTCGAGAAACAAACCATCCATGAAATAATCACGAAATTACACAGTAGAAATGCAATCCAGAGAGACCGATGTAACCCTAACAACTCCGATCCCACAAAAACTCAAAATAAAAACCTAGATAGACGAACGAACAACAAAATCATCCAAAAATCAATAGTCGTATGGAACAAAACAAGCGAGAAATCGAAACATGTAGTGATATCCCGAGATCTTAAACCCTAATAATCAGAAAAAGGCATCGCCGTACCCTAAACAGACCTTGACGATTACCGATTCCCGATTATACAGGATCGGCGAGAGCTGCTGCGATCGAAAAAGAAGCGAGAGAGAAACAAAACCCTAAGAATCGTTCAGAGAAAAGCGTAGAATAGAGAGAAAGAGAGACGAGACCTTTGAGAAGGGCGGTGAAAAGATATCTCAGGAAACAAACTCGTTCTCTTCTATTATTATTTTTCAGGTCTTATAGATTTTTTATTTTTTATGTTAAAAAATTTATTAATATAAAACAAATTTAATTTCTTACCTTTTCACAGATCTGCTTCAAAACGCTGCGTTTAGAGTTTTCTTTTATTTACTTTTATGCCCCTTTATTTTGCCGTAAACCCTAACCCGATTCGACTTTTCGACAATCCGAAATTTAGGTAACCATGTTCATTGAATTTATCGTTCCACACATTCGAATCACTGAGTCCTAGGTAGAGACGAATTCCCTGATGCACATTTTGAATTCGGTTTGCGTATTGGTCTTCGAGTTTTCCGTCGGCGGCCATGGACGCGTTCAAGGAGGAGATAGAAATCGGGAGCTCGGTGGAGTCTTTAATGGAGCTATTGGATTCACAGAAGGTGCTTTTCCATAGCCAGATCGATCAGCTCCAAGATGTCGTCGTTGCGCAATGCAAACTTACCGGCGTTAACCCCCTTGCACAAGAAATGGTCGGTTATTGATGTTTTTTGTTGATATCGAAAGTTCGTGTTTTTTTTTTAATGGGGTAATAGTGTTTTTGGTATATGGGCAAAGCTGAGAAGGACAAGTCATTCGGATTTTGGTATAAATTCTCTTAAGTGTATTGAGTCTAGCAAAAATTAGAGGTGTTTTTGGTTTGAATTCATATAGCTCGACCTCTCCGTTTCTTCTGTGAACTGTAATGGTGATGGTTCGACTGTTTACATGTCACTTCGCCCGCCAAGTAATCATTTGTTCATCTTTGTTAAAGACATTGATCTGTTTTGTTTCTATTTTTGCAGGCTGCTGGTGCTCTGTCCATTAAAATTGGTGAGTCATCTTAGGATTCGTGAGATCTTTTGGCATAATTACGTATATCACAGAGAATGTTTCAATTCATTGTTGATCTCTAGATGCCTAGTATCTGATGAATTTGTGAATATTCCAGGAAAGCGGCCAAGAGACTTGTTGAATCCAAAGGCTGTTAAGTATCTACAAGCAGTTTTTGCAATTAAAGATGCTATTAGTAAGAGGGAATCTCGGGAGATAAGTGCTCTATTTGGCATCACAGTCGCCCAGGTATCGTTCTTCTTCTTGATATATATTCTGTTTGGATATGCTTTTTACATTCAATGTCAGATTTGATATGTCATGTTGAGGTACTCACTAGACTTTGGTGGTATCTCTATTTTTTGCTCAATGGCAGGTTCGAGAATTTTTTGTTACTCAAAAGACAAGAGTAAGGAAACAGGTAAGGCTTTCAAGGGAGAAGGTAATTGTGTCCAATACGCATGCTTTACAAGAAGATGGTGTTCTGGAAAATAGCAATGCCACAAATCATGTTGATCCCGTACCTTTGAACTCTACACATCCGGAGGCATGTTCAATAAGTTGGGGTGAAGGTGAAACAGTGGCATTTATGCCACCGGAGGATATTCCACCTGACATCAGTGATTCAGACAAATACTTTGTTGAGAATATATTTTCTCTGCTGCGTAAAGAGGAAACATTTTCAGGCCAGGTGAAATTAATGGAGTGGATCATGCAAATACAAGATGCTTCTGTGCTGATCTGGTACTAATTGAGGGTTCTCTTTCACTCACTGTCTTGTGTTATTATATTGTTATTATTATTCCCGTCTTGACTCTTGACAGTCATTTCTATGTGTGCAAAGGTTTTTATCAAAAGGAGGGGTTTTGATACTTACAACATGGTTGAGTCAAGCTGCTAGTGAAGAGCAAACAAGTGTCTTACTTCTTATCCTGAAGGTACATGATTAATTTACTTGCCTGTAAAAATATTCAAAATGTTGTATTATGGATAATTGATATTTAACATGCAGGTTCTCTGTCATTTGCCTCTCCACAAAGCATCTCCTGAAAATATGTCAGCCATACTACAAAGCGTTAATGGACTTCGTTTCTATAGGACGTCAGGTGTAATTTCCGAAAAACTTAAATGCTGTGTAGCTTTCATTAATGCCAAAGTTCTTGTGATTTATTCGATTTCATCATCTGATTTGAAGATCAGACATATCAAACAGGGCAAAAGGTTTGTTATCAAGGTGGACTAAGTTATTTGCGAAAATCCAAGCTATGAAGAAACAAAATCGTAACAGTTCGCAAATTGATTCGCAGAGTCAATTGCTTCTGAAACAGAGGCAAGTTGTGACTTTATGTGTCAACTAGATACTTTTTCTTACCTCCCATTTTGTTGTTTAGTGGCATTTTACTCATAGACTTCTGTCTTTGTTATGCAGTATTGCTGAAATCATGGGTGATAGTAGCAATCCTGTAAGTGGGGCAAAACATGATTCTATTTCTATTTCTATTACGTGCTCCATATCAGTTCCCTAAAACCTTTTTTCGTGTTGTAACAGGAAGATATTCTTAGTCTCTCAAATGGAAGGTCAGAGAATGTCAGGTATCAGTTTGGTTGTTAAATTCCATCTTAAATAGTTTCCCTTTTGATTGTTAGGTGGTTTCATAATTATTGGTTATCTTTTGGTCCAGGAGGTTTGAATCGTCACAGGGTCCAAAACTGTTGCTTACTTCTGCAGATGATTCCACCAAGAAACAAATGCTTGGTTCAAATCCATCATGTATCCTTGCGTTTGCCCTCTTTTATAAAAGCACCAGTTGATTTACATTTTTCTCAATGCATTGGATAAGTTAGCATATTGAACTCATTGGCTACTTCTGTTATTGAGTCGGTATTATACATATGAAACCTGCTATGTCAAGAGAGCAACCAAATACTTCGCATCATGTTATGGTCCTTTTCCTAGCTCCGGATAATCCTTCGCTTCAAAGTTAGTTTCCTTAGCTTGCAGCAGATAACAAAGAACGCAGGAAAGTACAGATGGTGGAACAACCAGGCCAAAAAGCTGCTGGAAAGAGTCCTCAGACAGTAAGAATAGGAACTTCAGGTCGAAGCCGCCCTATGTCTGCTGATGATATTCAGAAAGCAAAGATGCGTGCCCTTTATATGCAAAGCAAGAACAGTAAAAAGGATCCTTTACCAAGTGCTATTGGTGATTCGAGAGCTGTAGTTCCTGAGAAGCCCTTGGCTCTTCAGTCCGCCAAGGATTCTCTACCTAGTCAGAACAATGAAGCTAAGTCTGAAGATACACCTGTACTTTCAGCTGTTCAGCCCGTCAATGAACCTTTGGCTGGTCAGGCCGTCAATGGACCTTTGGCTGGTCAGCCCGTCAATGGACCTTTGGCTGTTCAGCCCGTCAATGGACCTTCGGGTGGTCAGCCCGTCAATGGACCTTCGGCTGTAATTGTCCCGGTACAAGCTGATGAGATTAAAAAACCTTCAACACCTCCTAAAAGCATTTCTAGTAAGGTGGGAGTTATGATGAAAATGAGTTCACAAACTATTCTCAAGAATTGCAAGAGAAAACAGATTGATTGGCATGTACCACTAGGTATGTCATTCTTTGGATTTATATCTCGTTGACCACTTATGGAATAAGCTGAATGTGACTTTTCAGGGATGTTTCATTAGTTCATTTTTATTTTGGTGGTTATTTAGGTCTCATTCTAATGCCTAGTTTTTTTCAGGAATGGAACTTGACGAACTCTGGAGAGTGGCCGCTGGTGGTAATAGCAAGGAGGCTGATGTTCAGAGAAACAGAAACCGGCGAGAAAGAGAAACATTGTATCAGTCTCTTCAAACTATACCGTTGAACCCTAAGGAACCATGGGACAGGGAAATGGACTATGATGACAGTTTGACCCCTGAAATTCCATCTCAACAGCCACCAGAAGAAAGTTTAACGGAACCACAGGATTCACTTGATGAACGAAGAACTGCTGCTGGTGCTGCCACAACCTCTTCATCTCTAAGCAGTCCCGAACCTGATCTCGAGTTATTAGCTGCGTTACTTAAGAACCCAGATCTTGTTTATGCACTGACTTCGGGAAAGCCCAGGAATTTAGCCGGACAAGATATGATAAAACTTCTTGATGTGATTAAGACTGGTGCACCACACTCAAGCAGTAGCTCAAATAAACAGGTTGAAGAAAGGGTCGAAGTTTCTCTTCCATCTCCCACTCCATCAACTAATCCTGGAATGGTGCGTTACTCCAAAACCTATGCACCCCAAATTCCTCGCACATATCTTGAACCCCAATAATAGATCATGTTACCAAATTGAATCTCATGATAATTAGTGATTAAAAAAACCACGACACAGAGAAAAAGGAAAAGAACTACAACAGGCTCTAGCTATCACCAAACTGGATTATGAATTCCAGCTGTTAGATCTAACCTGATGAATACAATAATACCCTCATTAGAAGATGTTGATGTTCACTATTTCTTAACTTATAACTGATTTAAGTGTGTTGTTCCATTTTTACAGAGTGGATGGGGACAAGAAGGGATTCGGAATCCATTTTCAAGGCAAAACCAAGTTGGTGCTGCAGTTGCTAGATCGGGTGCTCAGCTTCGTGTTGCTTCAATGCAATGGCATCAAACAAATGAACAATCGATCCCACGACATGCTCCATCAGCATATAGTAACTCGATCACATTGGCTCACACAGAAAGAGAACAACAACAATATATGCAAGCAAAACTTCATCACAATTTACATCTTCAACAACAACAACCAATCTCAACAACCTCGTATGCAGTTAGGGAACCGGTAGGACAAATGGGGACTGCTACATCGGGTTCATGGAGGTCCCAGCAGAGTCAGAACAGTTACTACTCACATCAAGAAAATGAGATTGCATCGGCTTCACAAGTTTCTTCATACCAAGGGAATAACCAGTACATGAGTAGCAATCCAGGATATGAATCTTGGAGTCCTGATAATAGCCCAAGTAGGAACCATCCTAACATGAGGGGACAACAACAACAACAAGCAGCATCAAGGAAACATGATTCTTCTACTCATCCTTATTGGAACCAAAACAAAAGATGGCGTTAAACCATATATATGAGAACTTTGGTCCTCAATATTTGTTTGTCAAGGTTGAATTAGCATTTTACTCTCTTCAGACACAGATTTTCATTATTAACTCGCAACAGATTCACAAGAGATAAGAAACTAAAAGAAAGAACGGATAAAAAGTTGTTACTGTCTCAATTGGCTTCAAGGCTTTTCAAATAAGTCTTCATCATTATTCGACTAATTCGAAATCTGAACCAATTTTGTAACAGAAACACGGTTTAAGCCGGATTACTTGTGTAATTGGAAAATTTGGTATACAATGTCAATTTTTAGTGAATCTTGTCTGTTTTTGCCCAAAAAAAAAAAAAAAAAAAAAAAAAAAAAAAAGTGAATCTTGTCTGTATCTGAATCAGTTCTGTAACCGGTCAAACTGGTTTACTTCTGTAATTGGAAATTGTGGTATACAGTTTCTGTAAAGATTGTTCTTATTGGTACCACACAATTTTGGATGATGTTTTCACAAATTGCCGGGTTTTCTTTAACTAACTAATAGTCTAAAACAAGCATCTTCGGATTAAAACTTGGTTAAGGCCATTAAAGATCATACAATCTAAAATTGCAAAATACAAAGTTAATAGCCGGTTCATGTTATCGTTCTTACTTCTTACGGTTTCATGGAACAGGATAGGTCAAATTTAAATTGTCCCCTCGAATTTCCGGATTGAATATATGATACTCGTTACGGAATTAACCACAATTTTGTTGGTAATAATAAATTGTTCTAAATTCGTTCACAAGTCTGAAGTCTCTAATCGTCTCTAAACCCGTAATAGACATGAGCCATTATCTAATTATGTTCATAATCTTGCACCTTGGAAAGAAAAAGAAACAGAATTATAAGATTCAAAAAAAAAAAATGAAGGAAAGGAGATGAATGAGAGAGAGCCAAGGATCAGATAATTGTAGTCTGAGTTTTGGTCGACACAATAAATTAATATATCCGAATAATCGTTATCATCAATTCATTGGCTCTTTCTCATCGTCAAAACACAAAGAAGCAAACCAAGAAAACTGAATTAGAAGTGAAGGCTCAGAAGGATCCATTGGTAAAATTTTCTAATCAGAGTATTCCTCATAAAATAGGTAGTTTTTCATCATCACTGCCTTCACTCTATACCCTAATTTCGCCAAAACACGAATTGAAAAAACAAAACCAAAAACTATTCAAATCTCCAAAGAGAATCACAATTGAAAACTGTCGAACCTAATTAAACTACGAAAAGAGAGAGAGAGATATCGAAACATGAATAAGAAAAATCGTACAACAAGCTACTTAGCAGAATCATCGTTCATTAGAATGAGTTGATTGAGAAGAGACATTACAGGCGGCAATATATAAGACAATGGAGGAAGCTAGGGTTTACGTTTTAGAAAGACTTGGGTCGGCCCCGTTAACCCAGGAAGTTTGGGCCTTGTAAATTTCATAAAACTCGGCCCATTAAGTATCTAGTTTTGGGTCTGACCCGTCGTTATATTCGACCCGGAAAGCTTTTCAATGTTCATACATGATGCCACGTAGACCGAGACGAAGAGAAAAGGGAGTTGAGAGAAATTTTCCGGGAAAAGGCAAGAAAATATCAGACAAAAACGATTATTCTGGGTCCATTTTTCAAAGGTTTTTTAAATACGCACCGTTTAGTCAAAGCGATAATGGGGAAATTTCTTCGACGACTTTCTCGAGAAACAAGTATTCAGAGAGAGTGGGTTCGAGAGAAAAAAAAAAAAAAGGGAAACCAAACCCTAATCGAGCTTCTCTTCTCGGAAATGTCGCACTTCCGCCACTTTTGACTCCTCCGTTCATCCGCGGCGATCTGAATCACCATCAATCTGATTTCGTTTCTGTGTAAAGAAAGGTATACGCATTTGATTTCTGTATCTCCTCATTTGGTTCGTTTCATTGCGTTAGGGTTCTACTACTGAGCAGCTGATTTGAGTGAGTTTCATCAGAGCTCTTCTTCGAATGTTGTTGATTCATCATTTATAAATTTTCTTTGGCTTCCTCTTGTCATGAAATTGAATCAGGAATGGATCAATATGGGATTCCAGTACAGAGAAAAGAGATGAAGCATAAGGGGAGAAATGTTGTATGGTCTGTTGGAATGGATAAGTGTTTGATTGAAGCTTTGGCTCTCCAGGCTAAAAACGGGAACAAAGTCGACAAATGTTTCAACGATAACGCATACACTGCTGCTTGTGTTGCCGTTAATGCTCGTTTCAATCTTAACTTGACTAGCCAGAAAGCAATCAATCGCCTCAAGACCATCAAGAAAAGGTACAAAGTGATGAGAGATATACTTAGTCGGGACGGATTCTGGTGGAACTCAACCACTAAAATGATCGATTGCGAAAGTGATGAGCTCTGGAGAAGATATATTGCTGTAAGTATATATATATATATCTCATAATCCTTGCTCTTTCACTAAAAGATCATCCTTCTTTGTGCACCATTATCAGCTTACAAATGGTTGGAACAGGTATACCCAGACGCAAAAGCATTTAGGGGAAAGCAAATTGAGATGTACGAAGAACTTAGAACAGTATGCGGTGACTATCAAACTCCAGGTAAATATAACAAAGTTAAGAAGGAAAGCAGTCATCATCTTAACCGCTTTGAAGAAGACTCTGTTTCATTCCCTTTAGCAGCAAGTTCTGAAGAACATAGCGATACAGATGGAACAGAGTCATACGCAGGAGCAAGTGAGTATATCCATGAAGAGTCTCAAGATCTTCCTCCTCCTCCTCGAGATCCTTTAAGACGACCTTTTAAACGTTCTCGAAACTCGGATCCATTTCAAGAAGCAATGTTAGCGCTTGCTTCTAGCATTCGCCGCCTAGCTGATGCAGTGGATCAAAGCAAAACTTTGATTAACACAGAGGAATTGTTGGAAGCAGTGATGGAGATTGATGGATTGGAAGAAGCAAAACAGATGTATGCATTTGAGTATCTGAATAGTGATCCAGTCAAAGCTAGAGCTTTCATGGCTTATAATAATAGGATGAGGAAGATGTTTTTGTTGCGGCAGTTTTGGTGGTGGAAGTAAAATATTGGTTTGCTTCTATGGCCTAAAGAATCCTCCTCTTCTTTTTGGGTAATGTAGATGTCTTTTGAAGTTTGTATTTGTTAATGTTAAAAGTTGGAAATATTTGTTGAGGCCAATTTGGTTTTGTTGTGAAGTCATTTCGTCTAGTTGAGGCAATTAGGATTTCAAACCAAATGATTCAGTTTAACAATTTTTCCTTTTTTTGGTAATATGAGGGAGACAATGTCTCCCTTCTTTATTGAAACTAAATTAAAAAAACTTACAAACGAACACTTCGTGGGCGCGTAGATCCACTAATATCCTCTAACAAAATAGAACGAACAACCTTAAGACTAACATCAAAATAATGAAAACCTAAAAGAAGTGTAAACGCATAGTTCGCTAACAATTTTTCCTTAGTATAAAGTTTAGCAAGTTCTCTTCTAGAAATTCTCAAATGTGTTATAAAGCATCATGGCAATTTTATTTTGTCTAAAGATGGTTATTTTGGTTTTTAAACTTGACATATTCTCTAATGTAAAGTTTAAACTCCAAATACTAAACCTTAAAATCTTAAAATTAAACCCTATGTTATGAATAAGTGTTTAATTATGGTGAATATAAAATTTAAATAATAGAAAAACTTTTATACATGTTGAAGGTTTGAGATTTGTGATACGGAATAATAAAGAACGCGAGGAGATAAAAAATTTGTTGTAATTTCTTTTGTAATTGAGTTGTGAAGTGTTACAATGATCGATTCATTGTTCTATATCTTATATATTAAAGGAGAAGTCAAAAGTGCTCACGTTCGCTCTCAGAATATGAGCAGTCGTTTTTACCCCCTTCCCTTTAATTAGATTAAATTAGTTAAATTTCCATTTTGTTAAAAAAAAAACGAAATTCTGAAAAAAGAAAATAAACGATTTTCGTTTCTTTAACCCTAATTTGTTCATTCGCTTATTGGGCTTATACTTTTACGGGTATAATTTACACCGTCATATGTAAAACTCTAAAACTTTATGCTGAAAAATCCTATAAATATAGGATGCCTCCCTTGAAACTCATACATCACGGCTTGATTTTTATGCATAGCAATTATGGTTTATAGTACTTTTTTGTACCTCAAATTTGGTCCTTTCTATGATGCATCGTCGTCGATTTTTTTTTCTTCTTTATATGTTATGGTCACTTGGAAAGTAAGATCTCAAAGATCTTTGCCAATTCGTGATGAGTTGTTTACGCGAGGTTTATAGTTTGGTCGATTACATGTTTTGATTTTCGTAGCTGTTTGGTTTTATATATGCATGATAATTCTCATGACGACTTTGATTAGCACTTCTTTCTTTCCTCAGGTACAAGCATAAACATTTTGGATCATGGAATTGCAAACGAAGCTCAAACCAAACTGAGGTATGTCCCTAATCTTGCTTGATTTATGCGTTTTTTACCAAAAACAAAATTAATTTTATTGCTCTACTATTGCGTGATCATATAGTTACGATCATCAATCAATCGACTGTGCGGCCTTATTATCTTTGGTACAATCTGTATTCTTTTACGTGTTGCCTTTTTTTATAACGCATTGTTTTATTGTTTTAAATTTATTTATGTGATATGTAAACTTTAAATCTGTTCAGTATGATGTGTTCTATATTATGGAATCTATGAAGATTATTCATCGGTCGCGACGTGGTCCGGATCGTATGAAAAAGAGGGCACAAGTCGATATGGACTGGAAGATGTGTTTCCGGACTTATAATTATCATTATCGTGTTATTGATATCTCGATGTATTTTTAGGTTTTGGTTATGATATCTTGTTTACTATACTAAATTCGTATTAGTAAACGAAATCTTTTCCGTATTAATGAATGAAATATTTTTGAATATGTTGAGCTTATCGTCTTGGGAATAATATTACCCATATTCTGATTCTAATTTTTTTACCGGAAAAATATTCGCTATTGAGAATATTAATACTCCGAATATATATGCGATGGTTTATACCTAATCGACGGCATGACACTTTATATCGGTATATCATGTGAACTATAGCGTATTTGAAACTATCTTATTCGTTTAGCTATACCCAATTTACCCGTTCTTAGAGAAATAAAGCACGATTAACCTTAAAACGTATGCTGTTAATAATGATGAAATATCGCATCCGTTTATTTTAAATGTTATTAATAATTTGAGTTACATAAATCAAGTTGAAACACATATATATCAATAATAACTATAGCAATATATATCTCATTTTCTTTTTTATATGATCTTTGTGGTTGATTTGATATGATCTTAACAAATAGACTATATTATGGTATGTATTACTTGAGGTTATCCTATACAATTTTATTATACACATAATCATTATTTTTGTAATTAGAGATTATACTATATAATATTATTATACAAACAAAATTGTTAAGATAATAACTACTTATTATGTTTTACTACCAAATCTTTCGAGATTGTATTTAATATTGATATATACAAATATCGGAAACTTTTAAACAATTATTATAAACACAAATTATTACGATAAGAACTACTTATTCTGTTTTACTACCAAATTTTTCGAGATTGTATTGAATATTGATATACAAATATTCTATACTATTAAACAGTTTTCTATTTTTCCGTTTTGCTGATTATAGAAATTTCCGTATTATAATTATTATATATGTCTATATGTTTTGCTCATAGGAAGTTAGATGTTTCCATTTTTTTTTTTGGCTAGAATGAATATGTGAATATATGAATGTTGATATTTTAGCGGAATAATCTGTGGATATCGTTTACGGTTTTTCCTCTTTATGTAATTATATGTTCCATATTATGTTAGTTTCTTTTTTAAAAAAGTATTTAAATGTTATACTAAATATTCTCAGTATTTTATTTGGTAACCGCGAAGTTTGGAGATGAATATAATGTTTTTGTAATATTTACCGATTTTTTTGTGATTGTGTGTGTATCACGACGATTTTAAAATGTTATTTTTCTATAATTATATGACTTTGGTTGAGTCTATCCGTATATATCTCTACCATATACCACCGTGATTAGCGACTAGACATACTCGATTTTTTGTTCCCAGTGTAAGGATCTTTATTAGATAATGACTACAACTTCGTTATGATATTCTTGCTTTATGTAACGATTTAGCCCTTTCTGATCCTTCTCATTACTTAATTTTTCCAGGTGATGAGGTACAGGATGTTTGACGATGTTTCAATCTTGAATTCTTCTAAGACTGATTGGCTTATCCGGGTGCGGGTTCTGAATGTCTGGCACCATGAAGAGCGTGGACTTGGCACAAGTCTAGAAGTAATCCTGTCCGATAGTAAGGTTTGTGAATTAATGTTTTTTTCCTTATATTATGATTGTTGGATTTCTGTTCTAATCATCCTTTTTATGTTTTTCTCTTTTTGTTGGTTTTTTTTGGAAGGGTACAAAGGTGCAGGCTTCGTTTAGAGGATGTGCTTACCATCGTTATGCTTCTAAGATTACTTCTGGTGATTGGTTTGATTTTAAAGATTTTAAGGTTGTTGAGCAGTATGGTTCGTGCAGGGCCACTAATCATCGATACAAAATAATTGTTCTGTACTCAACTGAAATCGATATAGCGTCTGTTATGCGCGATGATTGTTTCTTTGATTTCGTTGATTTTAAAAAAGATAACGGATGGCGTTCATTCTGATGATTACTTGGTTGGTAAGTATTTTAAGATAACGTTTAAATTTATTTGTTAATGGATTAAACATAATTGTGATACTAACATTTATATAAATAATTCTCAGATGTTATCGGGCAAGTCATTCATGTTAGTGAATTTCTAACTTTGGATCGTTTGGATGGTTATAAAAAGGACAACGGTTCCGAGGATGGTGACTCTCTACCAAAATTTTTTTATCTTAAAAGATTGATTAAGACGTACCTAAAGCCTCCTGGAGATATCGTCAAAACTGTGAGTACCGGGTCGTTGGATGGTTACAACAGTGATGATGTCGAAGAGCTGACCGGTGACGGCGATAGTGACGAAGCGTCGTGTACCGAAGACAAAGGTCGTGTAGAAGATGGTCCTGAATATCAGATTGAGAACGATGAACAAGATACTGACACTGACGAGGTCAACGATCGCATTGCGAGTACTGACGATGATGCTTCTGAGGTAAGCGAGGACGAGTACGATTTTGTAGATGACTATGACGAATGCGATGACAGTGATTGTGCGGCTGAGTCCGATGATGATTTCTATGAAGTGGAAGAGGACGATTATGAAGACGGCGTCGAAGATGATGAGGAGGATGTTGACTCAGAATATAGCGTTGTGTCTGAGTCGGAGGAAGAGAACCTCGATGGTTGTGATGGTAAGACGATCGAAGAACGTAAAGCTGTCAAATTGGATGATTATTCCGTGCATCATAAAATCTCTTTTGATCTTTGTGACTCCAGGTACATATTTTTTGTCTTATAACTTAATATGTGAATGTGTTTTTTATATATATATATATATATATTGACACTAAGTTTATGTTGTTGTGTTATAGTAATAATGTCTTGAAGTGTGAATTGGTCGGTTATGAGGCAGTCAATTTCTACAAGTCTTTTAAAAAGTGGCAATACGATGTTATTATTTGTGTGATCCGATGGGGTGTCGTGGACGTGTTTCAAGGTACGTACGCATTTGTATCCTGATTTTTATTTTATTGATTTGCTGTGATTACCATAATCTTCTAGAATAATAATAAGTTTTTAATGTATATTAGATAAGCTAACTATAACTGCAACATAATGCACTCAAATCCGTTTGAATCCTGGCATTCCAGAAGTTGCTGAGTTTAGGACATCGTGAGTCGTTATATTATGAATTCTTAGTTTTACGCGTGTTCTCCATGACTAGCTTATATAATAACGGTTTTAAATTTTTGTTTCGTAATAGGATCTCAAGGAAGCGGACTCGCACAAGTGTTCCAAAGAAGAAATAATTATCTCTGGCTTCTGATTGGGGATATTTTACTTTATGACTTTTTATTCTTATGGGTTTTTTTCCTTTTTACATTTTACAATACTTTGGCCGTTTACGTTCTATTGAAATATCGTATTCTATTGTCACAATCTTATTACTCACATGATATCTTAGATAATTTTGTTGTATCTCATACATAAATGATAATATTGTCAATCGATCGATATTTAGAAACTTCCGATATATAACATATTTATCTTCTATCTCATACGAAATTGCTGCTTGCGATCAAACGAAATATTGATGTTTCGTGTGCCTAGGCGATAGTTTGACTTATAAAAAACAAATTGGATTGACAGTGTATATACTATCAAATAATGCGACGTTATCTCGAGATATTGAGGATTTGATCATCCTAAGTACTCTTTCATATTAACTTTAAACAGTTATTATCCTCTCAATATTCACGTCCAATACTAATGAGATTATTGACGTCATGGTACGTGAATGGCGCGTAATTAGTTCGATATGATTCCTACGAACAACATGTAAAATATAACGTTCGTCAAACCAAATCTTATGATGCTTACTATGTCGGTTTAATTAATAGTATTATATATATTTAACACAAATTGTTAATAAGATATATACTGAACACAAATTGTCAATAATTAAACTTACTGATAATGGTTATAGATATTTACCTTTATCACTACAAGCGAAAATCTATGATAAAGGTAATTTAGCATCTTCGAAAACTCTTCAACTAAACTATATATATAGAGAGCGACATTCCCTTGCTTTCCAAGTTTGAAAAAAACAAACCTTTCTTTGCATCTCTCCTACGATGGCTCATCTACGTTCACATGCTATTAAAAAGAGAATTGGTAAGAGAGAGTGTCTGTTTGATGTTTCTGCTCTGAATCCTTATATTCATGAGTGGAAAATTAAAGTCAAAATTTTAAGAAAGTTCACATGTCCTTTCACTTGATACAAGACCATTGATTTGATCTTAGTTGATAACAAGGTATTTTTTCTACATCATAATATAATTTTTTACCTTTATATATGTTAATATACTGACTAATTAAAAAGATACATATATATCTACATATATAGGGTCAGAAAATACATGCCGCTATGGGTATTGAATTCGAAGACATCTTCTCTATGAGACTGACAGAAATATCATGGATAAGTTTGTCGAGTTTCTCTCTCAGTCGCGTGATTGGAACATTTAGGCCTACCGATCATCGTTTTATGATACACTGGAAATCGACGACTTGGTTTAGGAATATCCAACCTATGAGTTATGACAATTTCTTCAAGTTTGCCTCTTTTGAAGATATTAAAAGCGGCTCTTTGGACACAAATATATGCGTCGGTAAGAAGGCACACCATACCGCCCTCATTTAGTTCAAATATCATAGAAAGTTGTTTGTTCTAATATTGTATTTGATTCAAAAATTCTAAATACAGATCTGATTGGAAGGGTTGTGGCCGTAGGGAATCGGAATGAAGAAGGACCTCCTGACAATGAATGGAATGAGATTTTTTTCGACATCGAAAACATCGACTTACCGCGCAAGGCGCGGATACCTGCCCTAATATAGAGGTAAAAGGATAAGTGCACAACGATGAACTCCACACAAATTATATAACATTTATCACATGTACGCAGTACGTATCATTTTTTTACTTTGTGAATTTCTTAAAAATTTGGGCTTAGCAAGTTAAATCAATTATCAACTAACACATCTTATACCAAAATCTGAAACGCAAAATACTTAAATTTTTCCGACTTTTGATTTATTTATTGTTTCCAAAATATTGTTCTAGCGAATTGAAAATGTAATATAAACTTGCTACCATTGTATGATTTTTTTAAAAAATATATAATTATAACATTCTATTAGTATTTATATTATCAATTTCTCACACACACAAATTATGCTTCATTTTGAGAAAATTTTAAAATATCCAAGAAGAAAAGAAATGAAAAAAAAATAGTGAGAGTGAGTGATTGGAGGAAAATAACACAACGCAACAATCTAACAAAGAGACCTTATCATCATCATCTTCATCACTTAAACCCATACATAATAAAACCATTCCTCTTCGAAAATGCCAAGTACAAATTTCAAAGAAGAAGGAGAGAAGCAAAAATGGCGAAATCACTCCTTTGTTCATCAACCTTAAACCCTTTCTTCTCCACTACTCTCTCTTCTTCGAAGAAGAACCAAATTGCATACTCAGGAAACAGCAAGAACCAGACATCGTCTCTGTTATGCAACAGAAGGGAACTGTCGCTTGGATTTATGAGCAGCTTAGTTGCGATTGGTCTCGTGAGTAATGACAGAAGAAGACACGACGCGAATGCAGCGATTCTTGAAGCTGATGACGATGAAGAGCTTCTGGAGAAAGTGAAGCAAGATCGGAAGAAGAGGATCGAGAGACAAGCTGTTCTTAATTCTGCTGTAAAGGAAAAGGGTACTTCTTCAATTTCCCTCTAATCTTTCATTGAAATTATCAATCTTTCATCTTTGTGTGTGTGTGTTGCATTGAACAGAATACTCTAGTTTTAACAGTTTAATTTGGTTTGTTCGAAGGTCGTTTACATTGAACCTGATCTAGTTTTGTTTCATTTATCTTCCTCCAATGCTACATAACAAAACTGATGGAAAAGTTTACTCTTTTAGAGACAAATGTTTGTTCTTTGTGTTAAGGTCCCAATACTAGTTGGTTTTGTTTCATTTATCTTCCTTCAAGGCCGCATGAAGTAATCAGAACAATCTGATGGAAAAGTTTAGAGACAAATGTTTGTTCTTTGTGTTAAGGTCCCAATACTAGTTGGTTTTGTTTCGTTTATCTTCCTTCAAGGCCGCATGAAATAACCAGAACAAACTGATGGAAAAGCTTTACTCTTTTGAGGACAATTGTGTTTCCTCTTTGTGTTATGGTCTTTGTTAAATGGTTTGTTCCAATGCCATTTAGATTTAACCCTAGTCTGATTTTGTTTCATTTATCTTCCTTCAAGGCCACATGAAGTAATTGGAGCAAATTGATGGAAATTTTGAGAACTCTTTTGGGACAAATGTGCTTTCTCGTTGTGTTATGGTCTTCATAGTTAATTGAAATGTTGTAATGCTACTTGCATTGATCCCTAATCTGATTTGGTTTCCTTTATCTTCCTCCAATGCTACATGAAGTAATCAGAACAAATAAATGGAAAAGTTTTGCTCTTTTGGGGACAAATGTGTTTTTTTTTTAAAAAAAAAATTGTGTTGTGGTCTTCTTGGTTATCAACCTAAAAGCACACATTTTACAGGGTATTTGCAGGATCTTGTTTACAAGTTAAGCAAAGTAGGACAAGCCATTGAGAACAATGATCTACCAGCTGCAGGTTTGGTTTTGGGGAAAGGCATTGATACCGAATGGGTCAAAACCGTTAATTTGGCTTTCACAAAGGTATTTCTTGCTCCTTTTAACTCTTCACAAAGGTCAAATCTATTAGTTCAATGTGGATACAACTGGTTAAAACATAAATATATATATATATATATGTATTGTTTTTCTTTTACATAAGGTAGACATTGTTTAATGGTTATGTTACTGTTTGTTGAAAAGTCCTTCCTTGTGTCCTTGTGACAGTTGAGTACAAGCCCAGAAGAGAATACAGAAGTGGAAGCATTTAATTCATCTTTAGCTTCTCTTATTACATCAGGTCTTGTTCTTCTACCTAACTTTTTCATTCATAAGAATCAAAATTGTCATTAAAACATTGTAATGATCTCCTTGAAACTTGGTTTACGATTCCTTTTTTCGCAGTGAACAAGAACGATATAGAGTCATCGAAGCTTGCTTTCGTGTCATCGGCTGGTGCATTTGAGAAATGGACGACTTTGACAGGTCTTTTGGAACAGCTTAAGGGACTGTGATAGGCTGCTACAAATTCTTTACTTTTTTTTTTTTTTGTATTTTTCGACAGATTTGTCAAAGAGGGTCTTTTTTTCTCCAAATTGTCCTTTGAATAATCCACTTTCTTAACTTCTTTGGTTATATACATTTGATCATGCTTACCATGCATCAATATCAATATGGTTGATTTTTCCATCGAATTCCACATCAAAAGGAACCAAGAAACCATACCAAAACTTCTTTGGTTATCTAAACCAAGTAAAAAAAAGTACTCCCTCTGTTCCAAATTAGAGGATGTTTAAGCCTTTTTTTCTTGTTCCACAATATAAGATTTTTTCAGATTTTTATGCATAATTTATGTTTATTTAGTTTATTTATGATCTTTTGAATTCTGCTGTCCTTTTTTCTATTGGTTAAATTTTTATAAATAAATAAACATTTATTACTTCTTAATCTTTGTGCTTTTAACAAAAGCATCTTATAATTTGGAACAGAGGGAGTAAAAACTAAACACCTTTCCATTTGGTTTTTAAAAAAAAAAAAATGAGAAACCTTTAAAACCGAGAAGGCATACCGACATAGAGCATCACCAAATTACCCGAAACAAAACTGAACCCAAGAAGGAGGCAAGTTACTAGATGAAGTCGGTAGGTGGAAGTTTGAGTCATTTGGCCTTTTCTCAGAATACATTGAATGCTTTATTAAAACTTTATCTCATAACCAATGTAAATGCAAATAATCAAACGTTAATCAATCCAATTCAGCTTTGAAAAATCCTCCAAGAAGAAGAGTCAATATTGGTTGCGACGGTCCTGTAGAGATACTATTAAACATTAATGAGAAAGCAGAAATGCTTCTGTATAAATACCATCACTACTTGTGTCTTATTTCACCACCTTCACCTTCAACATCAAACATCACATCTCTTACTCAGTCTTCAAAGAGTTTCTTAGTAACCAAATCAATGGCAGGTATCAAAGTTTTCGGACACCCAGCTTCCATTGCCACCAGGAGAGTCCTCATCGCCCTCCACGAGAAGAACCTCGACTTTGAGCTCGTTCATATCGAACTCAAAGACGGTGAGCACAAGAAGGAGCCTTTCCTCTCCCGCAACGTAAGTATATCTATCTATCTATCTACGTGTTGTTGTAAGACAAGAGACCAACTGTTTTGATGATCTGGTCGGAATCTTAAGTGTTTTCGGTTTGAACTTCTTTCCTCTTCAGCCTTTTGGACAAGTTCCAGCCTTTGAAGATGGAGACCTCAAGCTCTTCGGTATGAACCTTTTCCATGCATCATCTTCAATCTCAAATCTGATTTGACAATAGGCATTAGAAGGCAAAATCACTAACATGAATTGGATCTTTTTGTGCAGAATCAAGAGCGATTACTCAGTACATAGCTCACCAGTATGAAAACCAAGGAACCAACCTTCTCCAAGCCGACCCCAAGAACATATCTCAGTACGCAATCATGGCCATTGGAATGCAAGTAGAAGCTCATCAGTTCGACCCAGTGGCTTCAAAGCTTGCTTGGGAACAATTATTCAAGTCCATCTACGGCTTGACCACAGACCAAGCTGTTGTTGCAGAAGAAGAAGCTAAGTTAGCCAAGGTCCTTGATGTCTACGAGGCTAGGTTGAAGGAGTTCAAGTACTTGGCTGGTGACACTTTCACTTTGACTGATCTTCACCACATTCCCGCCATTCAATACCTGCTCGGAACTCCCACCAAGAAGCTCTTCACCGAGCGTCCACGTGTCAACGAGTGGGTGGCTGAGATCACCAAGAGGCCAGCTTCAGAGAAGGTTCTGTGAGAAATTTCTAAAAGGAAAATATGGTTTTGCTTCAGTCACAGTAATAATGCTAAAATTAAATAAGCGGCTACCTCATTGCCCAATTTCTCAGTACTTTCTTTCTGTTGTATCCTCTGTTTTTGTTTCAGTTATGTGAGTGTGTGTATGTTCTCGAGAGTATCTTTGGCAAAAACTATTTATCTAATCTTCAAGCTCTTCTAAAATAAATCAATTAGTTCACTAATGCAAAGATTGCAATGTCTTAACTATGGAGTTACTGACTAGCGAGAATAGTATACAAGGACTTTAGTATTGTGGAAATCTTACTTTGGAACGTTTCTCCTGGGGAAAGAAGTTTACTTAAGACTTTGGACGTTCTTATCCTGAAAGTTTCCTTGCTTTATCAGGTCTGAAAATGACAAGTAATATAGACGTTAGATTCAAATCAGACAAAACAAAACACATCAGATTTCTGGACCTATTCAAGTCTCTATAAATTACAGAAACGATTAGAGCAGTAAGTTTGAGTGTTTTCACCATCAATCACGGATCTTCTCTGACTCAGCAACGGGAAAAGACACAAGACGCAAAAAGAGAGGTAGATATAAATCCTAAGCCAGATCGATTAAACTGAATTGGTTTGTACCTTGACCGCCTCATGTTTGTCTCCAATGGTTTCCTCGTCTCATCCCTCCCTCTGATGACTTTGTGGCTACCCAAAGAATTGTGAGTAAAGCCAGCCATATATTTGCAGACTCTGGTCATCCTTAAGTTAGAGACTTTGCTACATCAAATATTCACATAATCCACCAAGAAAGCAAGAAATAGCCTTTATTCAGAGTTTGTCTGTTATTATCATCCAGCTTACTTCACCACGATAATCCAATAATTTCCGGAGGTTATACAGATTGAAAATCTATCACAAAGCATTTTTATAAAACACATACCATTGCCTTCAAGGTATCAAGGAAGAACAGTAAGATCCTGGTGAAGAACACAATGAGATAAGGGTTCTAGCACAAAATCTTATGAACAGGGTATGCAGCTGCTTAAAAGATTCTTCAACGAGCGTTTACTATCTTCTGCAGAAATTTAAGAAACAAATTAGCAAACTCAAGCCAAGCAACATCATTAACATGAGAAGTAGAACCAAAAGAAGACTGAACTAGGCTCCATTATCTGAAGAACAGCAAGAGAAGCTGAGAAGGGCTACTGAAATTGAAGAATTACTGATACATGATAAATCCGACGGGAACCTCTCAACAGAACCAAAATACAACTTTGATAAACTTCAACAAAGTTTTTATTAAAGTGGGGAAAAAACATGAACTAAAAACCAGTAATATAAAAAAAAGATCCTTCGGCAGCATTCATCCGCATATTTAGTACATGCTGTACTTGTCGTTTGTCGCGTCTGGTCGAATGCTCTTGTAGATGGACATGGCAATTGGAAGAATGGCCGTGAGAGCAATCTGCAACTGATCTGAGCTGCTGGTTCTGACTGTGATCTGTCCGCTCATCTTGTTGTTAAGTCCTGCACGAAGCGCGATCTTTGAGTTCCTTCCAACAGAGAGTTGAGATTGGAGATTGGCTCCTAGGGCTAAATCACCTCTCCACTTCACCAAAGACAGCCCAAAAGAAGATTGGTCCTGTCCAATTGGGAAATCAGCTTCCCTAAGCCTGACCTCAAGGTTCGCACCATAGGCCGAATCTCCCTGTGATCGCATTGTCCCAGTGCTGCCCACAAGCACAAACCTTTTCCCCAGTGCTATTTGGTCCTCGAGTTTGACACCAGTGGCGATGTTCTCTCCCAAGAATGTCACTGACCCTCCAACAGTTGTCTTGTTCTTCCTCAAGTTCTTGAATTTGGTTTCTCCTCTGACCACATATGCCAGCTGCTTACCTACATTCTGAATATCAAACCCTGCCATGGTGGATCCATTCTCGCCGTGCTTAGCAGACACCGAGGAGTCCAGATGAATGTTGAACTCTTTCTTGTCCTTGGTGACTTGGACAGTAGCTGTGGCAGGGAACCGGCTTGCTACAGCAAGACTGAGTTCTGCATTGACGCCGTCATATCCACAGTCATGGTCCCAACCATGGGTGTCCAACACTGGCCTGGTTAGGAGTTGTGAAGTGGGTTCAAGAAATCGGTATCGGTAAGCTGAGTTATCACTATCAAATGAAGGTGGCAAAACCATATCGGGTAATGGAACTGGCACTGCAGCTGGAGCCCCGTTTTCTGGATCATCTTCTTCTCCCGGATAACCAAACTCACTCTCACCCACCTTCTTCCCGTTTTTCTTCATTTCTTTCATCCTCTTCAATTCCTCTCTCCATTGCTTCTTCTGCAGGAGCTTTACCCGGTAATCATACTCCTCGAAATATGCCTTTCTCTGTTCCTTTGAGAGTTTTGCAAGTTGGGTTTTTCGAAGAGGCTTAAATGGTGGCAGCTGGTCATACTCATCATCTTCCCCATCTTCCTGCTCAGAATCAGACACATCATCAATTTCGATATCAGAGTCAACACTATCACCACCTTGGTCTCCGGGGAGCTTAGGATGTGCACGGGACTGCAACAGCCAAGACAACAAGTAAGGGAGAGGCGGGGATCGAACTCGGAAACCGAATACTTTACGATGATCCAATGGTTCTTGAGGCTTCAAAAGAGAATTAGCTTCTGACAAAACCTTCAGGGAGTAACACAATAGCAACAGCTGGGGTCTCCAAGTTTGGCCATTCGGGAGAACCTTCACTCCCTCCCGGTTCTTCCTACACAAGGGGTGATTCTCAACAAGAGAAACTGGATTCATCAGACTTGGATTCATCAAGCGCAGATCTCCAACGGCCTGCCCTATAGACTGTTGCACAATATGTGAGCACTGTGCTACAAACACATCATAGCTCAATGGGGTGCCAGATGGGCCATCAGGAGGGGCAGAAGCAGCATGGGTCAATGTTACTATAGCGTTTTTCCATATTGATGTACCGAGAGAAGCAGTAATCGTCCTTAGCAAGGGCATATTGTTCAAGTCCCTGGTCTGGGTGTCAAGACGATCTACATATAGTACAATATCAGGGGGACACTTCTTCATTACCTTCTTTACAGAGGACAACATTTTTGCATTTGCACTTTGATCCATCGCAGCAGACTTCAAACCCGGAGTATCAATAAAGGTAATCTTGACACCACCCACGGTTTCAGAAATTTCTCTAACCGAAGTGGTTGAGAGCCCAAAAGCATCAATGGACGCCTTCTGATTTCCCAAAATGGAGTTTATAGTAGCACTTTTTCCCACCCCAGCTTTTCCAAGGACCAGTATGTTTAGAGAGAAGTTCAAATCTTCGTTGCCCTCAGCCTCAGACTCCACAGCCTTCTTCTTCGCAGCATCAAGACTGAAAAACTGCCCTGTTTGTCTCCCAGCAAGTAGTGCAAGACGGTAAAGAACCTGCGCTGCGATTGAATCTTCTGCCGAATGCCCCAACTTTTGCAAAAGCCGCAAAAACTTCACACGGAGACTTTGCAACTTTTCTAATTTCTCTTTCTCTTCCTCGCTCAAGTTAACCTCAGTCTCATCTGCCATTGTGACATTAGGATTGGAAAAGATGTTGGAACGGTTTGCACGTGGAGCTGCTGCAGGTTTCAAGGGCCTTAACGATGAACTCAAACCAGCAGGTCGATCCATAGAGAAAAGCTTCGTGCCATCCTGAGATGTTATGGTAAAGTTGCCACCTTCTGAACTTCCACCACCAGTGGCTGCCTTCAAAAGCGCAGCCAAAGCTGCAGAATCAAACATTTTCTCCTCACCTTCATCCTCTGTGTCTACATCCTCGTCAGAATCGGTGACAATCTGGCCATCAATCCTATCTGACATATTGTTAGAAATGTTTGCTTCGTCAGAATGTGCCTCTATACCAGAAGAAGCCTTTTCCAGCTCTGCTAAGAACTGTTTTGCAGCTTCAGAACTCCCAAATATCATCTCTTCAGTTTCTTCTTCACTTTCAGACCCATCAACCCTGGTAACACCTTCGCCAGAAGGTTCCTGGTCCACTTCCTTACCTTCAAAGCTAAACTCACGAGAAGAAACAATGTCTTCGGCTGGGAGCTTGTTTCCACCCTCTTCAGCATTGTCCCCTTCGAAAACTTCCCGAACTTCTGGGTTTTGGTTTGCTTCAAACTGTGACTGAGCTGCAGGATTTGAATCCTCTTTTGCATCAACCGAACCCACTGTTAAACTTTCAGAAACGGGCGATTCTTCTACTTCCACACCTACTTTTGGTTCGTCAGGCTCTACTTTGGCTGCCCCTGACATTTCCTTAGCAGCCAATTCAAAATTTCCATCATATGCAGCAGTCAGGTCATCAGGTTCCTCAATATTTGGGATGGTCTTGTCAACCTCATCATCTCCATCATCTTCCTTAATTACAGCCTCCTTCGCCGCCCTGACAACCACAACCCCTGGCTCTGCAACATTGATATCAGCATCAACAGATTCCACCACAGATGAATCAACCACAGAGTCTCCTTCACTAGTCAACTTCTCTCCTCCCTCCTCAGTGGCTTTAACAGATTCACGTTCAACTCCATCACCTTCAACTTGGCCAACTGGATCAAACTTATTATGCACATCAGTGATCTTACCATCAGTTTCCAGCACCTCACTTGCCTCTACGTCTCCAACAACAACAACCCCTGGCTTTGCCACATCTACATTCACAGCTTTTATAGCAGATGAGTCCACCACAAAGTCTCCTTTGTTGGTTAACTTAACACCTTCTTCTTCATCATCGACTACGCCACTGAACACACTCTCCTCCTCTTTGGTTCCATTGTCAGCTACTGCAGTAGCTGCCTTGATTACCTCAGCATAAGTCATACCCTTCTCCAATCCGTTAGTTTGTTCCACATCCTTTGGTTCAGTCCCGCTCTCGACAGCTACCACCTCTGGCTCTGCAGCATTGGTATCCACAGATTCTAATTTAGAGGAGTCTGCTCCGCTACTCAATTTTTCTTCTACCTCCTCAATGGCCTTATCAGACACAGGTTCCAATTCACCACCATCATCATCCCCAATTTGATCAAACTTATTTGCCACTTCAAGAGTTTCAGCATCAGCATTAATGTTCAACTCCTCACTTCCCTCTGCGTCTCCTACAACAGCCACCCCTGGTTTTGCCACATAAACATGCACAGATTCTACAGGGGACGAGTCCACTATGACGTCTCCTTTATCAGTTAACTTCACACCCTCTTCTTCAATGACATAATCACTTTTATCGTCAACATCAACTTTTCCACTCAACTCACTCTCCTCCTCATTGGCTCCACTTGCCTGTGTTACCTCATCAACTTTTTTTGCTCCAACATCTTCTTCTCCCACATCCTTCACTTTACTCTCACTCTCCCTTTCTGGATTCTCATCCACCACTATTCCATCTGTGGAAGCCTGTTTCTCTCCAACATCAACACTCCCATTTTCAATCTTACTCTCACCATCGTCTTTAATATCTTCCACGTCCTCATTAACCTTCTTATTCTCCTCCACAACCACTAGACCATCAGAAACAGCCTCCGGCTTCGGAGATAGCAATGACACACCATCTTCCTCAATTGTACCATCAGAAACAACCTCAGGCTTCGGAGTAGCCTCGGGAATAGCAGAATCATCCACCTCGTCAGAAACTTTCCCGTCACCCTCCAAATTCGGCTTCTCCTTATCAGATAAATCATCAGCTCCAACCTTATCCGAATTACCAGACAAAGCCTCCGACGAGGAATCCAACTCCTTGGCACTACTCACAGCACCACCATCCTCCTTATCGGCGGCTGCAGCAGCAGCGGCGGCGACAACAGAAGCATAGGTTTTTCCTGTAACAAAATCCCTTCCGATAAAAACCCTATTCCCAAAAACGCAGATTAAAGAAGATAGAAACGAGAAAGAAACCTGATTTCCCCGAAGCGTAGAAGGGGTTCGTTGGTTCTGGAGTTGCCGACTTAGAGTCCATTTCCGCTTTGCTACTGAGAATTTATCGAACTCTCTCTCCACCAAACTTGTGGAGGAAGGAGATAGCGATAGATAGGGTTTAGAGGAATTAACCCTTTTTGTGTGAAGATTTTTATGATTGAGAAATTGGCTGCTCTCTTTTGAACAAGAGAGAATTGGGAGAGAGATAAGGTCAGTGAGCGAACAAAAAATGACTCTCTTTTTCCTTTGCTTTGGGATTTTATCTTCTCAGTTTGGTTTTGAGGATGATGACGAAATTACCAAATTACCCTCGATTCTAAGTTGGTGAAGTTTCCAAGGCTCTCTCTATGTGCTGCTGCGCTCTAAAACGCTGACGTTTTATTGGCTCAACTCCGTGTTCAAAAAATCACTAGGCGCTAGTCGGTAGGTCCGAACATAAGTACTCGTTATTCGCTTTGTACCCGCTACTCGGTTCGTACTTGCCTTAAAAATTCAAGTACTCGCTATAGTCAAGTCGAGTAACAATTAAGTAAATTCTACTACTTGCAAGTAAGGATCAAGTACCAAATATCATAATTTTTTTTTATATTTGCCCTGTTACTCGCTCTGTTTTAATACTTGCCCGACTCGTTATTTGATACTTGATACAATAATTACTTGTACCCGTGATTTGTTGCTATTTCCCTTCTCTTGATTTCAAATAAGTGAAACTAACAATACAACATAGTAATGTCCATTAAACCCAATAGTAAAACTCTAGCCCAAGTAGTATTAGATTGCTTTTATATTC
The DNA here is from genome assembly GCF_000004255.2 of Arabidopsis lyrata subsp. lyrata. NCBI lineage: Eukaryota > Viridiplantae > Streptophyta > Magnoliopsida > Brassicales > Brassicaceae > Arabidopsis > Arabidopsis lyrata. The sequence goes on from NW_003302550.1 coordinate 23,648,402, forward strand.
AAATTCTTTAGTTCAAGTACAAGTACTTGCAAGTAACAAGCCGAGTCAAGTTACTTTGCAAGTAACAAGTCGGGTCAAGTTACTTGCAAGTAATAAGATTTGAAACGAGTACTTATTATAGCAAGTACTTGCTCAGACGAGTCAAGTATCAAACCTAAATTTCAATTACTTATACGGACTAAGGCGGGTCACAAGTACTTAAAAATTAGCAAGTACTTGCCTTGTGCCCAGCCCTACTAGTCGGGCGGTGAGAGTGGACCTAACGCCTAGCAAGAAAATCGGAGATTAAACGGGATTTAATCGGGGATTAGTTTTAGGACTATTTAATATTTTCAAAACATATTAATCAATTAAAATTAAGAAATTTATATTGTTTTTAAAATTGCATTAAACACATGAAAACAAGATTTTAAGCTCAAATTTATGATTTTTATACAAATTACGAATATATAGGACGTTTTAAATTTTAGATATATAAAAAAAAAGGGCTAGGCACCATCTAGGCAGACAAAAAATCGGACCAGCGATTTTTATTACCGATTTGGAAAAAATTGTCGTTGTTCCCCTCCGATCAGCGCCTAAGCGGCCGATTTTTAGAACAGGGGCTCAACCCAAACAAAATACGTATAAACAGTTTTTTTTTTCTTTTTTTTTTGAAGAAGTAATAATCATTTGTGGTTAAAATTTGAAAAATAATGTTTATTTTTGATAAGTTTTTGTCAAGAATTTTCAAGAAATTTTGAATAAAAATAGAAAAATAATGTTAATATTTTATTCTCTTTTTGAAAATATTTACTGTTTAATCTTCTGCTTTTATTATGCAAAATTCTCCAAATGTTAAAAACTTCCCCCAATGGAAAATGTTTGATGAGCTTACTAAATCTAGGGTTTTTGAAGTCATGAGAATTAGGGTTTTGATATATCTTCTCTTTACTAAAAACAAAAAACCACACACACAAAACCAAAAAAAAAAATAATAATAATAATTATAAATGAGATAACATTTGAGATTGCGTTTTATAAAGAAGAAAGAAATCTTTTTTGTATCTTTGTTGATTCTCCCAACCCGAAATTGCTTGGCCACAAACTATTTTTCCCACCATTATCTACGAATTATCTTGGATTTTTGTATATTATGGATTCCATATATTAGGCCGGGATTATAGTTTTCACATGGGCTTTTTATAAGGCCTATCCATAATAACAGCCCGTATTTTCGTAAAAAAAAACCCCATACTACATAAGAATCTGACCACATACCAAATTTAATTTTTTGAACTATACTCAATATGATTTTTGACATTTACATACCAAAAATAAATAATTAGTTGATAGTTTAGTTAAATAAGAAATCAGGTTTTTTAAAAAAGTTCTTGAATTAAATTAACACAGATTATTGATCCATGAAGCTACAAAATCTCAAGTTCTAATGGATTACAAAATAAAAAAGGAAGAAAAACAACATTTTGATTTCGTAATAGAACTCTAGAAGTAGAGACAACGTAAAACCAAAGAATAAACTGATGTCTCTGCACAATACTTTTATCATCCATCTTAGTACAACAAGAAGCAAAGACGTAAGACATAAATATGGCAAGTAACAGAGCACAAATCCTAAACGCAGATCCGATTCAAACTTGATTGGTTTGTACCTTAACCGCCTTAAATGCCGGGTGAAGCAACCCGAGCTCGTCTTTCATCTCCAACGGATTGCTAGTCTCGTTTCGCACTCTCTTGACTTTGCGACTAGCCAAAGATTTGTGAGTGAAACCATAGATTTGCAGAATCTGGTTATCTCCAAAGTTAAAGGCTCTGTCCATTTGTTTTAGACAACGTTCCACCGGGTAATCACCAAATTTCCCACAGGGTTTGCAACCGACAAAGTGAGTCACCAATGGCCATCTGTGATCGCCTAGACCCGGGTGGTAGTTTTCTATCATTTCTTCATATCGGTCCACAAGAATCCCCCAGTAACCGTGAAGATAGTATCCACTTTCTAGGTACACCTATAACAACAGTGCAGTGGCTCAAATAAGTAGCTCAACAAAATCCAAACCAAGCAAAGATTTGAGTTTACTTCAATAATAGACCTTACACAGATGTTAGAAACCACAAGATGCAACTCACATTGTCATTTGGGATGACCAATAGACATAATAAACAACAAAGTGCAACTCACATTGTTATTTGTGAGCCAAAAAACGATCTTTACGTGATCAAGAGATGTTATAAACGGACGAGACATCTAAAGTTTCCAAATTTAGAAAAAATTTTCAGATCAAACCAATGATGAAATGGAATCAAGTTCACAGCTTTAAACCAGTCAAATTCAGTTCGTACCTTACTGCCCCAAGCGTCTCGCTGAGTAGCCAACAAATAAACCATAGCAGACTGATCATCAGCTTCGAACACCGGCCTATCCTTGAGCTCACGGGTCAAAACCTTACCCGCTTCCTCACGGATCTTCCCTTTAGGACCCATAGGAGCCCAAGTATCAAGCAAATCAAGTGCCCATTGATTGTTCCTAAGCAAGAAACTCCCAGTATTCAACCCAATCCAATTCTTCTGATCATAAACCATCTCATTCCATCCATGCATCACCAGATTGTAATCTTTATACCTCTCCCATGGAAGCTCAAAAGCCATATCCGTAAACATAGCATCACTATCCATCCACCAAAGAAACTCAATCTCAGGATGTGACAACAAAAGCTTCCTAATCAATGGTAGCTTTGCCCAAAAACCAGCCATCTCCGCATCAAGAAGAGCCATATTATAGAAGATCTCGATCCCATGTAGCCTACAGTAATCGATCTTGTTCTTGATCGATTTCAAGAGGTAATGATCACCGACAGGATTCTCACATGGTTTTGGCGCCGAACCAGTAACCAAAAGGACACGTGGCTTGTTTGGTCCGATGAAATTAGGGAAGCTAGGGTTCTTAGCTAACCAATCGGATCTCTGCTCATCCCAATCTGATATCTTGGGTCCGAGAGTGTAAGGTTTATTCGGGTCGGGTTTTTCTTCTTCACCTTCGTCAACGAATATCTTGTTGATGTCAAACGTCTCATAGTTATTACTCCCACCGGAATTACCTCCACCGTCACCGGAGGAAGAAGAAGAATCTCCTCCGGTCTGGATTTCTTCAAGAACACGGTGAGGCTCTCCTCGTTTGCGTGCGTGGAAATGTTGACGGATCTCGTCAAGATCTTGCTCCGGAGTTCCGAATTTACCGGCGCCGATTGTGCTACGTAGGACAACTACGGTGAGAACAAGACAGAGAATCGTTACCTTTAATTGACGTAATGCTCTTTGGATTCTCCGGCACCGGTAAGCTCCTAAACACCTTTCAATCATCTTCTTCTTCTTCTTTCTTCTTAGAGGTTTCTCTGTAAAGATTTGTGCTTTGTGTGTTTTTAAGAGAAGATCTGAGTTTCCATTAATGTCAGAGATTCGAATTTGATAATCTGTTAATTACCAAAGTTACTACTAGAAGAAGAGAAGAGGAGAGAGTTTTTGTGTTTTGGACACGACAGTTAAGATTGTCTGATTTCACTTAATTGTCGGTGGTAGTGCTGTGTTAGTAGTGTTGTTGACACATGGCGAGATTGTAGATAGTGTGATTTGTGATCAATTATCTTGACCGTTGATGAAGTTATAGATCTATAAAAAACTAAAAATCTATGAGCGTTGAAAAGTCAACTCGTTGTTGTTTTTTGTAGTTTTAGTGGAAAACTCGTTTTTTTTTTTTTTTATATATAGAAAACTAGTTGAAAAGAAGGAGCATAAATAGCAAAATATTTTCAACTTATTTGATATAGTTATATTACTAATTAGAGGTTAGTAAGTTACCCAAATGACTTTTGGAATTCATTATATTGAGATATGTTTTTTTAAAAATGGTCTTTGATTTTTTTTTCTCATCATGAAAAAGATGCCACCATTACATAATGAAAAAAAAATTATCTTATGAAAAACATCAGAAATCAATATCCACTATTACATCATGAAAATGAAAAACATCAGAAATTATTAGCCACTAAGTACATTATGAAAAAATATTATATCATAACAAAATATCAAACCACTTGTGAAAAATATCAACTACACTTAAAACAACATCATTGGTAGGCTCTTAAGATTGGGCTCTTAACAATAGTTTAGTATTAAAATTATAAAGTTTAGAGTTAAAGAGATTGTATTTTTGTTTTTAATTTTTATGTGTCTTTAATGGTAAGCTCTTAACTTATGGTTCTTAGAAAAAATTTAATTTAAAAATGAAATTAAATTAACAATTTTAATTTTAGAAAACTTAATAATTATTGCAAATTAAATTTTTTTAAACATATATGAGATATAATTTATAACATAAATCATAATAGTTTTAAACTTGATTTCTGGCAAATTTTGTCCATATATCTAGTGGAATTGAAATAGATTGGATAAATGTAGTCTTTTAGGATAAATGCCATAAGTGAGATATGATAAATGTAGTCCATTTCGGGTATAAATAGATTGAATGTAGCTTGTTATATAAATGTTCAGGTAAATGTTCGAGTTTTCGGGTAAATATCCGATTTTTCAGATAAATATTCGGGTTTTCAATTAAAACTCAAATTTCAGGCAAAATTTGGATTTTAGAATAAAACATTCGGGTATTTTCGGGTTCCGATTTGGGTCGGGTTCAGGTTTTCTGGTATATGAGTTTAGGACCTAATAGGATAAATCTAAATTTTTGGATTCGGTTTCGGATAGAATTTTTCGACTTATCATAGATTTCAGAGACATTCTCAAAAGAAGAAGATAGAAAAATGATAAGAACTAATGCTAAGAACTGATTATTTGACTCTTATATAAGAGTCGGTTCTTAAGATATAAGCCATTTATTCATTTATTTTTTTGTAAGAATTAATGTTAAGAACTTCTTAAGAATCGTACTACCCAATTTCTAGAAAATATCAACTAACAAAACAATCACAACTCATACTTTTACGGTTTTACCTCACTCATCTTTTTCAACTAGTATATCAAAAGAAATACTTCCTTCCGCAATTGGTGGATTACACAGCAGAAAGATTGTCTCACTTCATCGCAACATAATAATCTCCTCCAATTAAAGGACCGACAACCAATGAGGAGATATATTGTTGTAGAAAAATTATTTGATACACTCAAGAACATCTCTCGTGCACATACGGAGACATCTAAATATTCTGAATTAGCAAAAAGCGATATTTGAGCTTTTGAATCTCTTTCAATTTTCTTGATGTTTGTCTGATTTTTCCCCAATACAAATCCAACATTAGTCGTAGGGCACCTAAGATGAAGTTTCACCTATCTAGCTTCATTCCTTTCATACATGGAAGCCATGTTTTACCTTACAGAAGATTTGTGATGATTCTGCAAATTGAAGAACAAGAGAGAGAAACGGATTTGACTAACGATTTGAAGAACAAGAGAGAGAAATTTGTGAGAGAACGCCTTCGTAAAAAATAATGGATACAAATATAATTTTCTAAAAGTCATTTCTTCCAGAAACTGCCAAAAGCGAGTCCTTCTCTCTAAAAATCAATATCTCTCTCCCTTCTCTCTAAAAAAAGGAACGTCCGTTTGATCTCTGGTTCCAGTGGCTTCCATAGCACTGGAGCTGGGGAACCTCTTTTTACTAGTCTTGTTTTATCTCTTTTCTTTAGTATTTTCATGAATTTCTTCCAACGGAATCAATTCTAGTTTTTCAGATCTAGGTTTTTGAAGCTTAAATCTTTTCATCTTTGTGTTCTTGTATTCTCAGCTTCTGATCTGGCCGTATCCTTCCTTGGCAGAGGCAGTTTTCAACCGGTTCTTCACTGCCTCAGATGAAGAAAATTCACCATCGTAGATCTAGATCTTCTTCCTTTCTTCAAGAGACGATCCTTGAGTCTCTAGATTTTGGATGTGTCTCACCGCCTCCGTGGCTCCTCTGTGGAGCTTTATAAAGAGGATCGCACGGCACTTTCAATTAGTTCCAACTTGTGGTAAAGGAGATTCTTGTATTTTATCCCGTTTGTGTGTTTTTCTTTATCTCAGATTTGATTAAATTTTCTAAAAGTTTAGGTTTTGTAAGTCTTTTTTTGGGTTTCTAGATTCTGATCCGGGAAGTATTTATGGTTGTAGTTGGTTTGTTTGGGTTTTTTCCCCTTTGTTTACCTTGTTTGGTCTTTGTCTCTGGGAGTGTTCTTGTACTCGCCAGCTTATGTCTCTGGAAGAGTTTATCTCTTGCCGGCTTTGTGTACTAAAACCGCATCCTACCCTTGTAACCTTCAATCGTATAATATAATGTAATAATTCAGACGAAAAAAAAAAAAAAAGTCATTTCTTCCAAATTTGCTCTTATTCTTTATAAATTCATTTATTCCCCAAAGTATATTTTTATCTACTTAATATTTTTGAAGTACATTTTTTGCTCTTCTAATCGGGTCGGTTTTTTTCTGATTTTGACCCGGAAATCTTCAATCGGATCTTTCCTTAAATTTTGTCAAAATTCAAAAACGAAATTAATTAATAAAATCTAAAATATATATATATATTTCTCAACTAATTACTATATCTAAACTCTTTATTTATAGTATTTTTTTTTTACGATTTTTATAGATAAGGAAATCAAATATCATGATTTAATGTTAATATAACAAATTTGAGCTAATTTTCTAAAATCTATCTATCTAATTTAAACATAAATATATGATTCTCATTTCACTTTTATTTGATTTTATATTTATATTATTTTAAATTATTATAAAATATATATAGTTAATAAATTTGAGATTTTTTCTGCATATTTTATGATTCAAAAATTTTAAAACGGACATATATTACTTAATTTATGAAGAAAAAAGTATGTGTGTAATTTATATTAACATTTTTGAAGAACAAATTGCGCAATTAATCAGGTCGTTTTTTATTATTTTGATCCGAAATTGAGTCATTCAGATCTTTCCTTAATCAGGTCTACAATTGTCGAAAACAGAAGAGTATACCATAGGTGAAATCCTAAAATTAACAAATCAAAATACAATTGTAAATTATTTTTACGGGTTGGTCCAAAAACACACACTAATTTAAAAATATATATATATTATGAAAACCATTTGAAAGCAAACTTTTAAATTGACTCGAATTATATGTCTTTTAAATAAAAGTGTTATTATAAAAATAACAAAATGATGTTTAATTTCACAAGACGTTATTATATGGTGAGACGGGTTTGGGTCGATATTAATACCGGACAATATACCACAGGTAAAATGCTAGAATTAACAAATCAAAATACAATTATACAATCTTATAGAATTAACAAATCAAAATACAATTATACAATCTTAAACACTAAACAAAACAAATACAACTTAAATTTTTTATTTTTTAGATACAACGCATGTGACCCACGGTGTATAAATAAAAAATATTATACACAATAAATTCATTAGTTTATAGAAAGATAAAAAAAATCATGGGTCAATGATCAGTAGATATCTTTTAGAGTTATTTTCTTCAATTGTTTTATACAACTTGTTTTATCCTTTCGTCTCTCAAGATTACGTATACGAGATCGAATGTCAGTAGTCCGTCTGCCACAGAAGATATCGTTTGTAATATTAGATCCGAATCAAATTGATTTTGATATTGCATATAACCAAAAAAAAAAAAAAAAAATTAACCGGATCTTGTGGCCTAATGGTAAAGGGGTCACGGCTGTGACTTCCACCACCAGGGTTCGAGGCACGGCCACTGGCGGATTTACATGAGAGAATCACCAGCTCCCCGAGATGTGGGGTACCCTAGAGCAGATGACGCATGTGGGTCCCACGCTAGTCGGTTCCATCTCGATGGGGCCGGACACCCGAGTTATCAAAAAAAAAAAAAGATAAAAAAAATCAAATAATTTGTACCGCGGATCGTATCCTAGTTTATATTTATAAATTATAACTAAAAAACGACATGAGAAAGAAAAAGAAATTTGTTATATGACTATTGAATCTCTTATTACACTTGTACAATCAAATATAAACGATTTAAAAAACAATCCACTCAGAAGAAAAAAGTTACGTGTTTACACTCCTCTTCTTTTTGATATATTTTACATATCTATAAATAACAATATTTGAGAAGTGTTTTTGCTGATGTGTCGGACTCTCGGCTCTTGTTGATATTTAATTTTATTTTCGTAATTAAAAGTTAATTATTGCGGTAATTTACGTAAAAATCGTAATGGCAAACAATAATCATATAAAATTACTATGCTAACCTTGTATCGTTAAGGAAACATAAAAAATAAATATCTAATAATTGTTTAATTTAAAAAAAAAAAGAAATCAGAATAGATTGACTTCGTCTCCTCCCCGTCTTGCGGATTTCCGTTATTCAACGGGTATATTTGAGAAGTATACGGTACTAAAACCAAAACCATTGATCTTAGCTTGATCGGTTCTTCCCTAGGATTTATACATAAAAGTAAATTGTTTTGTTTAATAATTTTCTTCTACAACTGGTGGAATCCCATACAAGCTATAATTCTCATCATCAGAATCTGTTCCGTCAGAGTCGTCACAGTAATCAAATCTCGTTTCTTCATCATCATCGTCGTCATCGCCAATAGCTTCATGAATCAAATCTGTAACTTCCTTAACCAACTCGTTTGCGATTCTTGTTCGTTTTCTCTGCAAGGTACTGTCAACGATGCCATTGTTGTTGGGTTGATTAGCTTCAATTGTAACTTTCTTCTTCACTTCATCACAAAGTCGAATTGTATCGCTCTTCAATTGCCCCAAAAAAGAGTGAAACTGTCTTGAATTAGTAATAAAAACGGGTGGTGTATCATCCGGTAAATTCTGAGACAACATCTTCGAAATCTTGTAACTCAACACAACATCACAGCCTCTATTCTCGATTCCGTAATCCTCCATTACCATTCGAATGCATTGAGAGTAACTGGTTTCCCTATTAGCTTCCAGAACTCGACATCCTCTATTTGTATCAATGATGAACGACCATTTGTTATTCTCAAAATTTTATTAGACTATTTACAAAACTTGCCATTAGTATTATACATACATATATTCCATGGGGTGATTTCGAGACTCCATTGCAAAAGTGCATAGACAACATTCATCAGATTGAATTTATCCCCACGAAACCAGTTTTTAACGAGTGGTCTATTTTTTAAGTGACTAACCCACATATTAAAAACATGCTTAAGCACATCACCTTTGAACCAAACTAAGGCAGTGTGGAGAAAAAATCATGGCACACAACATCAACCAAAATCCGGTTTTTTATTGCATTTTTATGCAACTATCATATTTTAATAATATATCTATTGTTTTTTTTTTTCCTCAAACACCATTTATATTAAGATATCGGGAAGAAATTCTCCGCTAGGGAGAGCTAACCAGGTTCCGATGTGCTTACATGGGAGAAAAGACTATTTCAAGCCCGAGCTTTTTTAGCTGAATATAAACCCGAGTATTGAACTTTCGAGAAATAAATCTAATACTAAACGAAGGTAATAAACAACTAAGGGACCGGAAAGTGGTTAATTCCGCTGCGAAGGTTGGCCAATCATCTTGAGCATCAAGGATAGAAATCAAGTCTGAACAATCGGAAGCAAAAGCATAATTGGAATCGCCAATCGAGCTCATGCACTCCATTACCCAAAGCAAGGAGTCAAATTCTGCGTGGAGCAGTGACAAACTTCTACGGGCATTTCTTAGCCCTAGATGACAGATTTTGTCTTGACCAACTAGAACCAATCCTGACCCGCTCAGAGTGTCATCCATATGCCAAGAAGTATCAAACTGGCATTCCGAGGTCAAAAGAGGCGAGGGTTGAGCTGGTACCGGGAGGAGAGGAGAATCTTCAGAAGATCTTTCTTCCACGTTTGCTTGTTTCCAAACTTTTGCCTCTTGAATTGCCAAGGCTAAAGTTTCATGGGGAGGTTTTTTATAGTTTTCAAAAAGAAATTTATTCCGACTTTTCCATATATACCATAATATCCATGGAAAAAGTTCAAGAACTTCCTCTTCTATTCCGAATTCTTTCCCACGCCAGAGAAGAAAATCAAAATTATAGAAGAGGGAGTTTCTAGGAAAAATGTGCCCTGAAGAGGGGATAGGAGACAAAGCCCAAACCTGTCGCGAGGGCGGGCAGACAAAGAGAAGATGATTAATAGATTCTTCTGGCCCTCCGCAACAAGGACATCCTTTATCTGTGCCAATATGTCGGTAAGAGAGTCTTTGGCACGTGGCTAGACATCCCGAGATACATTGCCACGCAAAATACATAAGCTTCTGCGTAGTTTTAAGTTTTCATACTTGTGCCTGAAGTGCCGAAACACCTGGTCCCTGAAAAGAGGGGTCACAAGTAGGACGAGATAAATCTCGCGCGGCCCAGTATCCTGACTTAACAGTATAATTACCGGACTTGGTATGGACCTAACTAAAACAATCACTCAAATAGGTACGACTTGTGCGAATCCCTAAAATGAGTGGAATATCATCAGGATCGATCAACGCTTGAAGGCGATCAACTTTCCACATCTTTGTGGGTTGGTCGATTAGGTCGTTGACATAGAGATGAAGATCTTTTATGGCAAGAATACTCTTCGCGGGTCTAGCCAGAATTGTGGGAATCTAGGGATCTTCCCAAACTTTGGTAAGCATACTGGAACTGATGGTTCTCCGAAGTCCAGAGACCAGGAGGAGTTTGGCAGCCATGATGCTTCTCCAGCCGTATGAAGGCTGATTAGAAGTTCGTATATCTAAGTGGTCACTAAAGCACAAATAACGACCCCTTAGAACCCTACTTAAGAGGGAGCTTGGGAATCTGATAAGGCGCCACAATTGCTTAGCTAATAAAGCTAGATTAAATTCTTCAAGTGTTCTAAATCCAAGACTGTGGAAGTCGGATTCACACACTCAAGTATTTTGTTAAATGGGAAAGATTATTCTTGAGGGACAAAAATGAATACGTAAGAACTTGTAAATTGATACGAAAATTGCTATATTATTTCTCTCTTTTTTTTAGATGGTCCCCCCTTTACATGGCCACTGGCCTCTATATTTATACATAGCTAAACGACATTTAAAATGAGTAATTAAGTACAATTATTCCTTCTTAAATGTGTCCGTTTTGATTCTTCGGCTTTAATGCTCAACGTTTGAATTTGAGTTGACTCTGATCTTCACGGGCCTCGCCTCTTCTGGCCCAAATGTCTTCGAACCGACTTACCCGTGTCTTCTACACCGAACTCGCGTCATAGTGCAGTCACTTCGGGTTATCTAAATGGTGACAACCACTTCGTCCATCCTTTCGGCTCGCGGGTCCAATGGGCTTCATCCTTTATGGGCCATTATCCTGATTACGTGGCAATCTTTGGTTGGTCTCGTACTTCTGGTGCGGGATCCGACACCAACAATTAGCCCCCCAAGTTCTTCGAAGTGTTTATTCCAGTTCGGAGGACTTTAAATGCTCAAGTGGCCAAAGATTGCGCTCGAGAATCTTTCTGATTTCCCGCCGAAAGTCCCATCACTCCTTTAATTTTGGCACTATCCTTTTTAAACCGAGTGACATCTGTCATCATTATGACCGTATATTGATTAATTTACTATTAAAACGGGAAAAAACCTTCCCACTTCCCACACAACTTCCGAGGCGGTTTCATCATTAGCTTGAGGTAACTTCTTTTCACCATTACTCTCTTCTTTTACTTTTGTACTTTAATCAAAACCTCTCTCTTCGTTCCTTCACAAAACCCTTCCTCGCCAGATCTTGAATTTTTCTTTCCAATGACTTCTGATTCCGATAGACCCGAGTCTCCGTCTTTCGACGAGAGGCGTTCTAGTAACGATGAGTGCACCCGCCCTGGTGACATTGCCGGTCCGCACTATAGGTCCACTTGTACTCTTCAATCCCTAGAGCGGTTGAAAGAGCTTTGCCGGATTCCGCCGGAAATCATGGCTGAAGCACAAATAGCTTCCCCCACAGAATCTCCAGAGAACCATCGCAATGGTTACTTCTGTGTGTATGAGATTTATTTCAAGGGTTGCGGGCTTACCTTTCCTCTTCCCGAAGCCCTAATTTTATACCTAGCGGCTCTTGAAATCGCTCTTCCTCAATTAACCCCCAATCTTCTCCGCACAATTCTCGGCATTATAACAATCGCGGCGGAGGCCGGTTACGTTATCGGAGTTGCCGAATTAAATGAGCTTCTAAGCGTGAGAAGTTCGTCGAAGAAAACGGGGTATTTCTCAGCATATCCTAACGCCAACAGGAACATCATTTCGCATCTTCCAAACAAGGATGAAAATTGGCATCATCCTTGGTTCTTGATTAAGAAAACTCCCGCTTCGGTTGGAAATCTTGCAGATTTCCTCCCTTCGAAGTGGTCGGCGAAACCTGGTAGAGATTAGGTCGCCCGTATCTTTCCCGGTTGTTTCTCTATCTTTATTAACTAACATCGTTGTTTCATTTCGCAGCTTTCATCGCTTCCAATCTCCCATCTGAAGAGTTCATCGAATTCTTCAAAATAATTCTTGAAGGGGAAACCCTTTGGAATTCCTTCACTCTCGAACGATTCATAGAGGCTAACCACAGACTCAGGATGAGTCCGCCTGGTCATCTTCACCAAATTCCTCCCCCTCCCTCAACTCAGGGAATGTCATCTCGGGCCCTTGCGGCCAAGCGAAAGTTGCTTTCCAAGCCGATGGCTGAAGCTTGCGAAGAGAAGAAAAAGTTTCTCGCGACTTCTATTGACAAGAAGGACTATAGTAGGACCTTGCTGGTCGATGATGGCAGTACTGAGGGAGCTCGATCTGTTGCTTCCTTCAGATTAACTCCTCGTCGAGATCGTCGCGACTCACGTTCTCCTCGGAGGGATCGATCTCCTCGCCGTGATTCACCTCGTCCTTCCCGGGATGATTTTAGTAACGAGCCAATTAAGAACTTGGTTCGCCGAAAGAGAGACAGGTCCTCTCGTAGTGATCTTTCCCCGCAGAGGGAAAAGTCAAGGACCCGGACTGACCGCTCACCTCGGTCATCCCCTCCTTCTGAACCAATGGGTCCTCCACGACCGGTTGACATGTCTTCCTCTTCCCAGCCTGATAGTGGAAAGACCGCCCGGAGCGCGTCTCCGAAAAAAGGAGATTCTGAATCTCGAGATGCTCCCTCGAGGCTGAAGCCTGCTCTTGTACCTCAAGTCAAATCGCTTTCAGGTTTGGTGATTTACACACACTTAAACCTTCGTCTTTATTAAAATTCCAATTTTTACAATTCTTCCTTCTTCGCAGCTATGGAGACAGAAGGCAGCGTCTTCCGATGCTTCAAGACCCGTTCTGGTTCGATCTTGCCAGATTTCAACAAATGGCGCCCCGCGATTCGTGAACGTTATTTGCTTCACGCGCATCACTCATCTCGGGTTAGTCCCGCTTTCTTTTATGTATATTTTTTATTGTATTGCCATTCTGCGAACTGACTTATCATCCCGGGTTCATGTATAACGCCAGGCTCAAAGCGAATTTAACGACATGATCGAACATTACGAAGGGTTGGTCATTGGCCGGGAGAAGGAGATTGACATGTTGACGAAGAAACTCTCCGCCCTTGAGGCCGAACTCAGTTCTTCTGCCGGCTCCAAGCATGATCTGGAGGACAAAGTCGACAATTTAACATCCGAGCTTGCGCAAATAAAGGGGGAGCTGCAGGGTCAGTACGACCAGAACTTCAAACTCCAGGAAGAGTTTTCTGGTATTCAAGGTAGGCTGCAAGAGTCTGAATCAAACGCTGATTCCCTGAACAACCAACTCATCGAGCTCAACGCGAAGTACAAGGCGATCGCCAAATTGCGTGACTCCGAGTTGGCGAAGTCGGCGTCAAAAGCCAGAAAAGAGGTCAAGGGACGCGGGATGGAGTTGATCCAAGGGGCCATCCGATTCATGCAGACTGAGAAGGCTAGGTCTGACCTGGAATCTGACATCAAGGAGCACGAGAGCAACCTGATCCTGCTGGATCAAATCCATGATGCGGATTTCTCCGAGGATCAAGAGAGAACTGAACTATCGGCTAATCTTTCTGAAAAGCGAAGTCGCTTGGCAGCTCTTCCTACTTCGACCTTCAACCCTCAGGACTTCGAGGAATTCTTCACCGAATCGCCTCCTATAAGCGAATCAGGTCTAGACTGGGCAGGTAATGCTTGGCTCCTGACATTTATTACCTTTCCTTTTCTTGCACCTTTGGTTGACTGGAATTATTATTCCTAGGCTCAAGTGGGGCGGAGGACGTTGTCCCGCCCGTAGCTCCTATGGTGTCGGAGGTCACTCCGGAGGTTGGTTGTACCGTGGAGGGTGGTCAGGAAACTTCATCTGATCAAGCAGCTGCCAAGGACGTGAATGAAGCTTCGACTGTTGAGCCGGACTCCGAGGTAGCTGCTGCTCCGTAGTGGCTGTGTCCACTTTGACTTGGGGATTGTCCCTTTATTTTTAAGACTTAATTTCACAATTATTTTTGCCTAAGGAGGCTTTATTATTATTCTCTTTTGAACAAGATATTTGCCTGAGGAGGCTTTTAAACCTTTCTAGGTTGTGACCCAAGGGGGCTTGGTTAAAATTAAATGCGGGTTTGCAAAGTCCGCTTTTAACCTTTTGTGGCCTTGTGGCAATGCTTTCGAGATTTTTATAGGCTGATCAGACCTTTCTCTTTAGAATGCGAGAACTGAGCTCGGCTTAAAGCGAGTTCCCCACTTCGGGTTTAGTCAACTCGGTAAACTTGTTAGGCTTGGGCCTTAGAAACTTTTGCAGTTGATGCGACGGTTGCTTTTTCCCTTCTTAAAGAGAACGGCGCGTCTTTTAATGTAATAATTGCCTTTTCTCGATTTTCCAAAAATGGTTTAAACCACTTGGGCACGCTATCATTAATGAATTTATGTTTCCAAGACAAACCCTAAATCATTATAAGTAAAGGCTTACCTACCTCTAGGCTTTATTAAACATGACTATAGAATCTCACTTGAGAAATATTCTAAGGATGGAAAACGAAGAAGTAGCCCCCATCGCTCCCGGCAGTCCCCTCTTCTTATCCGGCGACGGCTTTGAACCGGCCGGCGTTCTCTTTCCTCACGCCGTCTTTCACTTCCCTTCAAAGGAGAAGAAAGAGGCTTGCGACTTCATCGATAAGGTAAATATTTAAAGTTTTTGGCTTAAAAACTTTTTGCTTCATATTATTCACTCTTTTATGTTAGGTCGCCGACAAGCACCGCCGGCTATGTGAAGAGAGGCAGCGGCTGGGCCTCAAAAGGCAAACACTCGAGGCTCGCATCGCTCGAGTGGAGAGGAAGATACGGGCCTTGGAAAGCGACCCCTTTCAATGGGAGTGGCGGAACTTTGACTCCGTTGCTGAGATCCCGAAGATGCTTCGGATGTATCTCCGCGCTAGAGGGATCCCGGGCCCTGCGAACGCCCCCGTCTTCGTCACTCCATCCGACGATGAAGAGGAAGAGGACTTGGAGGAGGAGGCCAGCGACTGCCGGAAACGCCTTCGGGATCGTTCCGAAGTGGATGCCAAAAACAAGGCGTCCACTTCGAGGACTAAACCGGCGATGAAGGAGCCTGTTCCTGAGCCTCTCCCATAAATGTTCTCCAATTTCTTCGCTTCTCTCTTCTCTTTTTTTTTTAAAAACAAAAACTCGTAATGGGCTTCGGCCCTTTTTTATTTATGGAAATATTTGCTACTTTCCTTCTTTTCCAAATACTCTTCGAGATGCATCTTTTAATGCAGGATCCGTTCGAGGGCATAAATCTCTCCGCGAATCATTCCATTACTTGGATAGAATCCGGAGCTTGCTAGGGATATGGGGTTCCTATAAATTATAGGTTCAACCCCCCTTTATTCCTCACCATTTTTTTATTTTAGCAGGCATGGAGTTCAATCTACGCTGTTCAGAATCTATGCCCGACTTCTCCAGAATCGGAATGATGAATGAAGATGTTCCAAGTGAGCCCAACAGGCAGCCTCCTCCACTTCGCGGCTTCTCGAGATCTCAGATCCGAGCCCCGTCGGAAAAGAGGAGACTCTGGAAGAGGATTAACCGGATGCAACGCAGACTTACTACGGTGTCAAGAAATCTTTACATTCTTGAATCTCACCCCGGAGAGTGGATTGAGCTTGGAATCTCCGACTTTGCTCGAATTCCGAACTGCATGATGTCAATCCTCGATCTTGCTGGTCAAGGAATTGAAGTGTTCTGCTCGTCAACGAGGATTTCGTAGTTCGAAGTGTACGATGAGGGACACTTCGCCTCCCTTTTTTTTTTGTAAACGCTTTATTTCCAATCTCTTGTATGTTCGCATAGCCGAACCTTCTTCCTTTAATAAAGAAATAAAACAAAAAAAATTTTATTAATAGCTGAACTCGTTTTCGAGCTGCCTACGTACCCATTTCGGGATCAAGCCAAATCGTAGTTCATGTACATAAACAATGCATGTAGCTTTTAAACATAAAACTTTTTTAAGTTGATCACATTCCAAGGTCGCTTGACTGGATTGTCTTCTAGGTCTTTTAACCTATAAACACCGTTCCGAACCACTTCGGTAATAACGTAAGGTCCTTCCCAATTAATACCGAGTTTACCGGCGCCTTCTTCTTTTCTGTTGTCAAATACACGCCTTAATACATAGTCTCCCACGAAGAACGGCCTACTTTTGACCTTAGAATTGTAATACCGGGCTGCTGCCTGTTGGTAATTCTGGATCCGAATTAGAGCTTGATCACGCCTTTCATTTATGGTATCCAGTGAATCGTTAAGCATCGCTGAATTTTCTTCCTCATTTAACGGTGATTCCGTTCGACGAAGTCCGGGCACGTTGAGTTCAGCTGGTACTACCGCTTCCATGCCATAAACCAAAGAGAATGGAGTTTCTCCTGTAGGTCGCCTAGGGGTTGTACGATAAGCCCACAGGACGGGTTGGAGTTCTTCATACCATCCTCCCTTTAGATGACTTAAGCGTTTCTTGAGATTGCTTAATATCGTCTTGTTCGCGGCTTCGGCTTGACCGTTTCCTTGCGGATATCTTGGAGTAGAATAACTAACTTTAATTCCCCAGTCCGCACAAAAGGCATCAAACTCGTGTGAAATGAATTGCGGTCCATTATCAGTGACTATTTCGTACGGAACTCCATGTCGACATATAATGTTTTTCCAAATAAAAGTCTTTACCGCCGAATCCTTGATACCGACATACGCCTCAGCTTCAATCCATTTCGAAAAGTAGTCCGTGAGGACTAAAAGGTACTGTACACCTCGAGTTGATTTGTGCAATGGTCCAATGATGTCCATCGACCACCTCATAAACGGGTATGGGGCGGAAATGGAAGAGAATAACTCCGACGGTTGATGGATTAATGGCGCATGGAGTTGGCAGCGCTTGCATCTTTGGGCGAACTTAACGCAATCTGTGATCATAGTGGGCCAAAAGTACCCCATTCTTTTAACTTTAAAAGCCATAGCTCTTCCTGATGAATGACTTCCACATAATCCCTCATGCACTTCGCTCATGACGATTTCGACTTCGGGCCCAAAAATGCATAGTAGGTAAGGGTCACTAACACCTCGCCTATATAACGCATCTTTTGATAGGCAAAATTTCGCGCTAACGACTTTCATTTTCCTGGCCTGCCATTTATTCTTTGGGAGCTCGCCTGTCGTGATGTAGTGCTTTATTGGCTCCCTCCAGTCAGCCCCCCAGTCTTTAGCCGGAATTTGGTCAACTTTGTGAAATATCCGCGGCTCTGGTTCGGGATGTTCGTTTGGTTCAAGAATATTTTCCTCGAGTAATGGCTCGGTTTCTATCATCGTTTCTGGAATCATTTCTTCAGCTAAGACAACGGGTTCCTTGTTAGATGTATTTGATCCTTTTGACTTCCTGCGTTTGTTGGGTGGCGGTTCGATCTCTGGTTCACCATGGTCACGTGCCGCTGCTCGAGACCTTGTAACGACGAGGGTTTCCTTGCTGTCTTGAATGCTTCGCTCCGAGATGCACTCTACCGGAATAACTCTCTTTAACTCAGGATCTGATGTTGACGCCAATGCGGCGAGTGCATCTGCAGTCCCCAAGCTTTCTTCTTTTTTGTTTCACCGGTTTGAAGCTTGGATCTACGTTTAGTTCATGACAAATTATACCCGGATTTATACCCGGCATATCCGCTGCTGACCATGCAAACGACGCTTTGTTTTTCCTTAAGAGTTCGATCAAAGCTTCTTTTATTTGGCCAGTCAAGGTATGCAACATGCATGCAAAACTACCCTAATCATGCAAAGTGATGACAAATGATGAAGAATGGTATGAAACAATGACGAAATGATGATAAAGTGATGCTAAATGGATGCTCAAAACAAGTAAAATATAGACATATCAATCTTCATACGGTGGCTAGCTAAGTAACAAGTTCGTGAAGCTTCTTGATCTCCCCGAATTGTTTCCACCCCATTTGATGTTGGAAATTTGATACATTGATGGTACGTAGAGGGGACTGCTTTCATTCGATAAATCCAGGGAGTCCCGAGGATGATGTTGTAAGCAGCGGGCTTATCGAAGACAACGAAGTCCATGATTTTCGATACCTTCTTGGCAAGGACTGGGAGCTTGATTGTTCCGAGAGACATGGATGACTCGCTTGTGAATGCAACTAACGGAGATGGAGGTCCTACTATGTCTCCTCGGCTGATTCCCATTTTTTCTAGAGTACTTAAAAAGATCAAGTCGACCGAACTGCCTGTATCTATAAGGATCCTTGATACTTCGAAATTTGCGATATCAAGAGTAATGACTAGAGCATCGTCATGCGGTTTTTCGAGATGCCGCGTTTCTTTTTCATCGAATGATATTGATGCACCTTGAAAATCGACTTCTTCGCTTAAGCTTGCTTTGAGTGAGACATTTCGTCGATGCTTTTTGATTGAACTTATTGAATCTCCGCAAAATCTGGATCCTCCTATAATCACATTGATCTTCCCCTTAGAACTTCTCGGTTCTTCCTCGTTGGATAACCTTGGTCTTTTGGAATCCTGATCTTTGGAGTTTTCCTTTACTTCGTGGTACTCCTTCACAAAATCTTTTATATCGAATTTAGAAAGATCACCACTAGCCCAAAGCTCTGCGAGGTGCTTTTTAAGAACGCTGCAATCCTTGGTTAAATGTCCGGTTACTTTATGAATGTCGCAATATAGACTTTCATCACGGACCCAAGTGTTTGATCTTCCTTTCCCTTGGAATTGCTTCCCGACAGAATTGTTGAAGGGTTGCGACCCAAACTTCCTTGGTCCTTTGCTCTCTTTAGGCTCGAACTTCTTGGTAGGGACGGTGATTGCCGGCTTTTCTTGTTTATTCCGCTTGGCAAAACTTTCTTTTTCGTCTTCTACCTCCATCCAATTGTTTGCGCGGAAGAGTGCATCCTGAATTGTGTCTGGTTTATGAAGTATTAAGTCTTCTTTAAACCTTGAATCATGTCGCAATCCTTTTCGTAGGGCAGATAAAGCTGATTGCTGTGAGATTCTTGGGAGTTTTGATAGCACCCCTTTGAATTTGGTGATGAAAACTCGAAGTGACTCATTAGATCCTTGCGTTAAGTTCCAAAGATCGGCATCCGAAACGCTTTTATCCATAAGGATAGAATATTGCTTTAAGAACACGGCTGACAGTTCGTCGAAATTGCTGATCGAACTCGGCTCTAATTGGGTGAACCACATTAGAGCTTGGCCACATAGATTCTCCGAAAACAGCTTGCAATAGCCTGCATCTTCATCAGCTTCATCCAACTCGACTCTTCCTGCAGCGATCAGAAAGGCTGCAAGATAGCTTTTTGGATCCTCCAATCCGCTGTAAGGGTCCAACTTGAGCTTCCGGGAATCTTTGATCCTCAAACTTGCAATTCGCGGGATAAAAGGGGTTCGCCTTGCTTCTTCAATGACTCGATTAATGTCTGGCTCCGAACTTGTAGCCTGATGAAATTTTGATTTCATTTCTTTTAATTCCTGGCTAACCTTCTTCATGGTCTCGAACTGGTCGAGGTTCTCCTGCTCGTACTGAGCTGCAAATTGTTCTTCATCCCCGAGCTGCGTCTCTTCTTCCGACGTCTGAGCTACATTATTTGTAGCACCGGGAGTTGTTTGTCCGCTGGTTTCATTTCGTGCAGCGGAACTTGGCGAGTTGAATATCCCTCTTCGGGTTCCCACCGGGTTTCCTGCACTTAAAGAGCGAACACGAGTTTGTATATTATTGACGTTTTGACTAAGAGATACCTGGGATGTTTGCAACGTATCGACGGCCTTCTCCACATCCGAGAACTTTTGTGATATGTCCGACATGGTTTGCTGCATAGCTTTGAGGGTTTCGGCCAATGATGTTTCAACGGCGTCTCCTCCGGACATTGTCGCTTATCTCGGAAATGTAGAAAAGAAGAAATCTGCCCACTCAAGAATCCTGATATCCCCACAGACGGCGCCAAAATGTGGAAGTCGGATTCACACACTCAAGTATTTTGTTAAATGGGAAAGATTATTCTTGAGGGACAAAAATGAATACGTAAGAACTTGTAAATTGATACGAAAATTGCTATATTATTTCTCTCTTTTTTTTAGATGGTCCCCCCTTTACATGGCCACTGGCCTCTATATTTATACATAGCTAAACGACATTTAAAATGAGTAATTAAGTACAATTATTCCTTCTTAAATGTGTCCGTTTTGATTCTTCGGCTTTAATGCTCAACGTTTGAATTTGAGTTGACTCTGATCTTCACGGGCCTCGCCTCTTCTGGCCCAAATGTCTTCGAACCGACTTACCCGTGTCTTCTACACCGAACTCGCGTCATAGTGCAGTCACTTCGGGTTATCTAAATGGTGACAACCACTTCGTCCATCCTTTCGGCTCGCGGGTCCAATGGGCTTCATCCTTTATGGGCCATTATCCTGATTACGTGGCAATCTTTGGTTGGTCTCGTACTTCTGGTGCGGGATCCGACACCAACAAAGACCTCCATCGGAATATGGGGTGCAGAGTTTATCCCATGCTATCCAATGGATACCATTACTATTTTTATTGGTTTTCCATCAGAAATTAGCAATGGCACTACTTAGTTTAGAGCGAATAGCCTTCGGGAGTAAAAACACGACATAACATATGTCGGAAGTGCATGTGCAATAGACTTTATAAGAACTTCTTTACCACCTCTAGACAAGAATTTTGTTGACCAAGTATTAAGCCTCTTTTGTAGTCTATCTCTCACAAAAGAAAAGACCTGAACCTTAGAGCCATGTATTTTTTCAGGGAGACCCAAGTTCGTTCCCATGCCCCCGTCTTTATGGATTCCTAATGTTGTCTTAACGGTATTTTAGGTTACATTGTCCACATCCTGCCCAATATTACCGAAGATTTAGCAGTATTTAACTGTTGTCCCAAAGCCTCGCCATAAATGAGGAGAATATTAATGATTTCTTGACCTTGAGACGCGTCTGCCTTACAGAAGAATAAACTGTCGTCTGCGAACAACAGGTGGGAGGTGGAAGGACTTGCTCGGGAAATTTGCAAACCTTGAATGCGGCCATTCCATTCTACATCTTTAAGTTTTACAACCAGGGCTTCCGTACATAGAATAAACATGAATGGGGAAATAGGATCACCTTAGCAGATTCCTCTGGACGGTCTAATAAAGCCCCTCGGTGAACCATTTAGGAGAACTTTATACGAGACAGTTTATATTCTTTAAACTAATATTTTTCATAGATATATAAAGCATAGATAAAACCAAATTCCACACATGGGAAGAGCTCACAGAGGAGCAGAACGTAATCCAGAGACTCTGTTGCAAAAGTGCAAACCCCCGAGAAGTCAGTCTTTGACGAGTGTGCAATTATTTAAGTTACTCTAGAGAGGAAGAACGTCAGGTCTAAGAAAGTAGCTCAACCCAAGAGAAAAACAACCTTTATCGAGGACAAAGCCTAGAGAAAGCTAACTTCCACACCTGGAAAGAGCTTACAGAGGAGCAGGAGGTGATCCCGAGACTCCGTTGCAAAAATGCAAAGACAACACTCATCAGATTGAATTTATTCCCAAGAAACCTGTCTTTGACGAATGGACAATTATTTAAGTGTCTCAGAAGAGGAAGAGCGTCAGGTCCAAGACAGCAGCTCAGCCCAAGAGCAAAACAACTTTTGTCGAGAATAAAGCTTAGAGAAAACCAAATTTCACACCTCGGAAGAGCTCACAGAGGAACATGAGGTGATTTTGAGACTCCGTTGCAAAAGTGCATAGACAACATTCATCGGATTGAATTTATCCCCAAGAAACCTGTTTTTAACGAGTGGTCTATTTTTTAAGTGACTAACCCACATATTAAAAACATGCTTAAACACATCACCTTTGAACCAAACTAAGGCAGTGTGGAGAAAAAATCATGACACACAACATCAACCAAAATCGAGTTTTTTATTGTATATTTTATGCAACTATTATTATTTTAATAATATATCTATTGTTTAAATATATCATTTTTCTCATTTATGTTTCTATTATATATATATAGATTAAACACTATTAATTGTTCATTACTAATAATGGTATTAAAACCCCTACAACCCCGCGTCGGGCGCGGGGACCACCCCTAGTTTATCAGTAATTCTCTTATATTATAAAACTGAGTATACCTTAATCGAAATTTCTGCTGCAAATCTGCAATTTATCAAACTATCAACCAATAGGACTAAAACAAATATAGTTTATATAATAAGATATTTAAAACAATATTTTAATAAAACACATAGTTAAAGTCTTAAAGATATAGTGTAACATTGTAAGTTCATATCAATTAATCACGTTTACAAAAAGGTATTCCCTCTAATAAAGATTTAAATCAGATTGACTACACACTTACGCTTGACATAGCTTTCTCAAGGTAATGGAGATTCTTCGTTTCTGATCAATTTCTTCTCCTTCCCATACCTGAAACCCATTCTGCTTTCGATTAATCTCGTGTTTCCATCGATACCGAGCTTCTCCAGACATGAGGATGAGAGATCCCGGGGTCAACAAAATATCCACATATTCATCTTCTTCCTTTTCTGCGGGACTGAACCGCATCACGCAAGGTGACTCCAGAGAGACAATGGCAATTCCATCTTCAAAACGCAGCAGATCAACATGTGCACAAATTCCCTGTTGAAAGATCATTGCATTTTCATGAAATCTTGATCTGCCTTCACCCATTTTCAAACTAACTAATTGAAATGCTTCAAGAAACTGAGAAAGACAAGAGGTTACTCTATTGGGTTCTTCTAGCATTTGCACCATCATCCAAACTTTTTTTTGTATTTTGTCGAAATCTTGGTCTAATGTCTGTCTATGACTGGTTATCTGCTTTCACTCATTGTGAATCGCTCTTAAACTATCTAATTCATATTCTCCATGAAACCAGAACAAGATGTTACTCTATTGGTTCTTCTAGCTTTTTGCATTATCCCCTGTTAAATATCATCCAGTTTTTTGCATTGTCACGAATTCATGTTCTAATGTCTCAGTAACCTATGACTAATTATCTGCTTATTTTGAAACTCTCTTAAATTATCTATTTCTAATCCTTCAAGAAACCATGACAAGCTGTAAATCTAGTGGTTCTACTAAAGAAGAGCGAAAGTGTTTACTAAGTAAGAAAGATGCTAAGAGCAAAGTGAAAGTACCGCACCTCACCTGGTTGGTATAAATTGACAATGAGCTGGTCAAACAGAGGTTCTCTCCACAGTAAATCAGCAGACAACACCGGAAGATCAACAGATTCCACAGTCTCGCGTATGAGATCAGATAGTTCTGTTGCCCATGAAGGGAGATCACCAAATCTCATCGCCTTTCCGAAAAGAAAAAGACAGAAGCTTTAGTTTCTTTATCATGTCACACTAAACTCCAAGAAGCATCATAGACAAGTATGCAAGCAGGAGTTGTAAATTTTTTTTGTCTAAACTAGTAAGAAGCTAAACCCTTAACATTGCTTTCAAGTAACCAAGGAAAGAACAGTAAGATCATGGGGGGCGAAAAGAAACGAAATTCTGGGTTCGGTACGAAATCAACTAAACAGATGATTGAGGTTTAGTACCTGGTTAATAGATTCTTCAACGAACCAACCTTCTGCAGAAATTTTGGATTAACAAACTTTAGTAAAACAATCGATAACACAACAACACATTTAAGAATTAGAAACAAAAGAAGAGCCAAGGGTACCGTTTAGAATCGCGGAGAGCAAATCAGACTGATGAGCAATAGAGAGAAAGTTTCTACAGAGCCATAAACCATTTATCTCCTCCACTCGCTCCCATACCGTCGACTCTCCGATCCCTATGGTTTCTTTTCCCGGCCGATCTTCATCATCCGATGAATCGCCAAAAGCTGCTCTCAAATTCTCTGCTTCATCCTCCATTATTTTATTTGGGCTTCTTCTCTATTTCTTTTACGAGCTATTTATAAATTCTTTTTTTTTTTTTGGTAAATGTATTTTTTTTTTCCTTCTTCTTGGTAAAAGTATTTATAAATTCTTGTAAACGTCTTTGATAATAATTTCAATCAAAGTATCGAATTGGGCAAAAACATAATTAGAATCAGCAAGATTCTCTTGATAATACGAGGAACAACAAGAGAGAGGTATGAATTAGTGACACCAAATAATCATCTCAATAGAACAAGAAATCAACTTTTCTCACAAATTCTCATAACGAAAAGCTTTTCTATTTAAAGAAAAACTCCCTAATCCTAAAGATCAGTTATCTCCTGATCCAAAAATCCTCTTGTAGATTGATATGGCAAGGGGAAGAAGAGCCATGACAGCAATCTGCAACTGATCTGAACTGCTGGTTCGGACTGTTAAACGCCCATTCCTTTTGCTGTCAAGACTTGCAAAAGCTGTTACCTTTGTTTGTCTTCCAGCAGAGACTTGATGTCGTACATTGGATGTGACTGTTAAATCATCTTTCGACTTCTTTAGAGACACTCCCATATGGGATTGGTTTTGGCCTATTGGGAAATCTGCTTCTCTAAGCCTGACCTCGAGGTTTCATTCATAAGCTGAGTCTCCTTGTGACCTCGTGGTCCCTGCATTTCCCACGAGGACGACCCGTTTTCCCAAGGCGATCTGTTTCTCGAGTTTGAGACCACTGGGAATTTTCCCACCAAAGAATGTCACTAGCCCTCCAAGAGTCGTCTCATTCCTCTTTGAGTTCTTGAATTTGGTTTCTCCTTTTAACGTATACATAAGTTGCTCACTTCCCTGGATAACAAGCCCTGCCATGGTAGATCCATAGTCCCCGTGCTTAGCACAGATAGAGGAGTCTAGATGAATGTTGAACTCTTTCTTGTCCTTGGTCACTTGGGCACTAACTGCGGCAGGGAATCGATTAGATATGGCGAGACTCTGTTCTGCGATAACACAGTCAAGTCCACAATCATGGTCTCAGCCTTGGGGGTTCAACACTGACCTGGTAATAAGCTGGGAAGTGGGTTCCAGACGACGGTAACGATAAGCTGAGTTATCACTGTCAAATGAAGGTGGCAAGACGACATCCAGTAATACAACAGGAGCCAATGCAGGTGGAGCCTCTTCTTCTTCAGGGTAACAATACTCACTTTCAGTGACCTTCTTCTTCCCGTTTTTCTTTATCTCTCTCATCCTCCTCAACTCCTCCCTCCATTGTTTCTTCTGCAAAAGCTTTACCCTGTAATCATACTCGTCAAAGTAAGCTTTTCTCTGTTCCTATGAGAGTTTTGCAAGTTGAGTTTTTCCAAGAGGCTTAAATGGTGGCAGCTGTTCATACTCGTCATCTTCCCCATCTTCCTGCTCAGAATCAGACACATCAATTTCGATATCAGAATCAACACTATCACCGCCTTGATCTGCAGGGAGCTTAGGATGTGCACGGGACTGCAACAGCCAAGACAACAAGTTAGGGAGAGGCAGCGCTGGAACTTGGAAACCAAATAATTTACGATGGTCCAATGCTTCTAGAGGCTTCAATAGAGAACGTGTATTTGAAATAAGCTTCTTAGAGTAGCACAAAAGTAACAGCTAAGGTCTCCAAGATTTGGGAGAACCTTCACTCCCTCCCGGTTCTTCCTACATAAGGGATGATTCTCAACAAGAGAAACTTTGTTCACTAATCTTGGGTTTATCAAGCGTAGATCACCAACGGCATGTCCAATAGACTGTTGAACAATATGTGAGCACTGTTCTACAAACACATCATAGCTCAAAGGAGTGTCATACGGGCCATCAGGAGGGGCACAACCAGCATGGGTCAATAACACTATGGCGTTTTTCAATATGGATGAACCAAGAGACGCAGTAATCGTCCTTAGCAAGGGCATATTGTCCAAGCCTCTATTCTGAGCATCAAGACGATCAACATAAAGAACCATATCAGGGGGACACTTCTTCATTATCTTCTTCACTGAAGACAACATTTTGGAATTGGCGCTTTGATCCATGGCAGAAGACTTTAAGCCCGGAGTGTCGATGATTGTGACCTTGACACCACCCACCGTTCCAGAAATTTCTAGAACTGAAGTGGTGGATGGTTGAAATGCATGAATTGATGCCTTCTGATCACCCAAGATGGAATTTATCGTAGCACTTTTCCCCACTCCGGATTTTCCAAGGACCAATATGTTTAGGGAGAAATTTAAGTCTTTTCCCTTAGCCTCAGACTCCATAACCATCTTCTTTGCAGCGTCAAGACTGAACAACTGACCAGAATGTCTCAAAGTAAGAAATGCAAGAGCATAAAGCACATGCACTGCTATTGAATCTTCTACAGACTGCTCCAACCTATGCACAAGACGCAAATATTTTACACGCATACTTTGCAATTTTTCTAACTTATGTTTCTCTTCCTCGCTCAAGTTATTCTCACTCTCTCCACCCATTTGAACTTTTAGACTAGGAAAGATGTTGGAATGATTTGGAAGTGGGGCTGGAGATTGAACAAATCTTAAAGAGGAACCCAGACCAGCTTGAGGTTCCATAGAAAAAAGCTTCATTACATCCTGCGATATGGTAAAATTACCACCATCTGAACTTCCACTAGTGGCTGCCTTTAGAAACGCAGTCAAAGCCGCAGAATCAAAAGTTTTCTCCTCAACGTCATCATTCGTGTCTACTTCCTCGTCAGAATCAGTGAAAATCTGGCCATCAATCCTATCAACGTGATGGTTAGGAATGTTTGTTTCATCGGAATGGACTTGAATACCAGAAGAAACCTCTTCCAACTCTTCCAAGAACTGTTCTCCAGATTTTGAACTCCCTATTATCATCCCTTTAGTGTCTTCATCACTTTCAGACCCAACAACACCTTCTCCAGAAGATGCCTGTTTGATTTCCATGTCTTCAGCACTAAACTCACATGTAGAAACAGTCTCCTGAATATTCAGAGTGTTCTTATCAACCACATCAACATGCAGAGACTCCGTGGTTAATAGTTCCATAATAAAGTTTCTTAACTTCACAGCCTCTTTTTCTACGACCTGATCAATATTATCTTCATCATCGACTTTATCACTAAACCAAGACTTCTCCTTTTTCGTTCCATCTTCAGATACTAAAACATCTACCTTTTTCACCTCATCATAGGCTTCTTCCACACCCTTTACTTCATTCTCACTCTCCTTATCTCCAATTTCCTCTTTCTCAATTACATAAGAAACTAGAGTCTCATCCACAACCTCTTTCTCTTCAACATCAACACTCACAAATTCAAACTTACCCACACCATCCTCCGTAATCTTTTTTCACCGCTTCTTCTAAATCCTTTACTTCGTTCTCACTCTCCCTTACCTCAATTTCATCTTTCTCGGTTTCATAAGAAACCAAATTCTCATCTACAACATCAACACTCACATTTTCAAATTTACCCACACTATCTTCCTCAATCTCTTTCATAGCTTCTTCAACCCCAATTCTTTCTCCCTCTATTTCCGAAGAAACAGAATCGTCCGTAACAATCTCAGTCATCGGAGAAACTGATTGATCCAAGTCAAATAAACCAATATCATCAGCTCGATCAATATCGCAACATTCCGATTTTCCCGCTAAAGACTGAGACGAGGTATCGAAATCGTTAACAAAACTCAGAGCACCAAGCTCGTTACCACCACCATCACCGGAAACAACAGAGGCCCAAGTTCGTCCTGTAAGAAATTGAAAATCTCTCTCCAATCAAAAAAAAATCTCCGATTCGAGTAAAAACCAACGGAAGAAGATGAATAGAAAAGTTAGAAACGATGAAACAACCTGATAGCTTCGAAGCGTAAAACGAAGTTTGATCTGATACTACCATCGACGACACTACTACTACTGGTGTCTAAAGCTTCAAACTTTTACGAAACTTGTGGAGAAGGAGATAACAATGGCGTTTTAGGGTTTAAGGAATTTACCCCCTTTCTTCTACTTTTGAGGATTTATGAATTGCAGATTAAAAACACAATTTTAACGATTTTATACCTGTCACATTTTTTTCTTTATTTAATAAATGACCGAAGTACCCTTAGTTTTTAGTCGGTGAAGTTCATAGATCTTGTGGTAATTTGGTCTTTGCATTCAAATTGCTGACTGGATCTTTTTTTTTTTTTTTTGAATCATATTTTTTTGTTATAATCTTTAAGAAAAAAGTTGTTAATGAATCTTTAAAAAAAATTGGTTATAAAGCTGAAGCATATTTACATTAGAGTATTAGACAAGGGATGAAAAAAAAAAAATATTAGACAAGGAAAATCACAACTTGGTAAAAAATTTTGATATTCATAAATTTACATTATTTGCTAGATTTTATAATTTATATATTTCTATAAAGTTAGATGTGATGATATATATTTAATTTTCCTTAAATGAACATTCACATTGTAACCGCCATAAATTAAATTACAAAAAGGTCACGTGATGTGGCACTGGCATGCATGGATGTGTATATAGTCAAAAAGACTTATTAGACTGGATTCATGCGAACACGTGCCCAATACAAAACCAACGGTTAGACGAACCGATACCCCCAAAGTGTTATTGTTCATCGAACGAAACATGTGTTGTTGTTGTTGTTGTTGTGTAGTAGCGAACTAACCGGTCCGGTATTTTTTCTTCTTTAAAAAAGATTCTTTACGATTTCATGTTCTTGGTCAAACATTATTGATTTGATTTCGATAAACCTATTCTTGAGGATTCTATTATATATAGAACTTGGGTGATTTAGTTTGACTTTTTCTTTACTTCATTTGTTGTTTTTTTTGGTCTTAAGAATTAAGATTGGATGAGATTTTTCTCCCAATAATTCCTCCCCCATCGTTACACATTCAGGTATGTTATACATGCCTCAAAAACGCCCTTTTGTCTAAATTTACAAAATCTTATAAATATCTTAAAGCTATATCAAAATATCACATTACAATTAAAGAGTTTGGAATTTATGAGAAATATAAAATAAATCACTCTAAAAAAAAAATAGTGATAAAAACAGAGTTTGACCATAGTGTTTGCGTCATTGTGAGTGAATGTGGTAAAGTAAAAGATTTGACTACTACTACTACTAGTTGGAGTCAATTATCTCCAGAAAAAGCAAGTAGAAGAATCTTACCTCCTTTTATCTCTTGTATACGTGCTTGTGGTATTTGCCCAAGCGGGGAGCTACAATATAACTCTCGCTTTCTCTTTTTGTACAATTATAAAAAGTGAAATGTTTTTTCTAAAAAGGAAATATCTATTCTAAATATATTCTCTGAATGTAAAAATGTCCAAGAATATTTTATCCCACTTGATTTCACATATTTTAGGTTTAAACTATTACACGAGTTTGGAATAACTATTTTTTTTTTTTGAAATTCATTTAGTTTATTTATTAATTAAATTAGCTATAAGCAGAGATACATGTTTATGCTTTCCCTATGTGATTTTGTTTGAAAAGTTTAGAAGTCAAACAATTACTAGATTTTTTAGATTTTTAAATTAATAAATTTGTCGGATTCGTTTATTTCAACAGCTAAGTACTTTTTAATTCACACCAAAAAAAAAAGTACTTTTTAATTTATGGATAACAGAATTATCGTTATATAGATCAGACAGACGCAATCGACAAAACTACAACATTTACTTTAGAACGCGAGATGTGTATTCATCGATTATGGGATCTATATTGTCGTATGCGTTTATGATTTTTTGAATAACATAAAATATATTATTAAAATTAATATAAACTTTAATAATTATATATTTATTTACATTAAAGAAAATTAGTTAATATGCAAATATATCAATCAAAGTTTATTATGTGGATGTAAATTTGGGTATTATATTGTTCAAATTTAGGCAAAAATGTGGAATATCGGAGGTCAAATTATATAGTATATATTTGACCCGTAAATGTACAGTAACTAATTAAACGCAGAGATATACAATAGTAATATATAGAGTAGTATTAAAAAAAAGTTAGCAGGTTAACGTTTATTTATAAATTGACCTTGGCAGTAATCATTTACATGATATCTCTCTGATTCTTCGATTTCGCCTCTATCTCTCTATCTCCTTCCTTCCTTCGCCTATCTCTAATCTCTTCTCTTCTCTCTCTATCGGGAAACCAAAGCGGTTCTTGTTTGGATCAAAAGGCGAAGTCAAGGCGGAGAAAGAAAAGAGAGGGTCGTGAGATATGGTTGAGACGAGACGTAGCTCTTCCGCTTCCAAGCGTTTCTGTGCTTCTTCTTCTTCTCCTGAAGCTTCTTCTTCTCAAAGGCCTAACAAGCGATCTAAGGTTAAGATCGATGCCGCTGCTTCTGCTCTCGAGCCTGTGCGTTCTTTTTCCCCCAATTCCAGATTTTGATTCTGGATTTTTGAATCTGGGTTTTTTTTTCCTCTTCTTGTTTGTTTAATCTTGTTTTTCCGGGGATCTGATTTTTTAAATTTTGGAAACCCTAGGCGGCGGCGGCGGAACCGGCTGGTTCTTCATCAGCGAGCGAGGTTCCGATCGAGAATCAAGGACCTGCTTCGGATCCTGGATCGGAATCTGGCGAGCCGGAACTTGGATCCTCTGATCCACAGGCTATGGATGCCGAGAAGCCTGTTGTTATCACTGATGTCC
This sequence comes from Arabidopsis lyrata subsp. lyrata, assembly GCF_000004255.2. Classification (NCBI taxonomy): domain Eukaryota; kingdom Viridiplantae; phylum Streptophyta; class Magnoliopsida; order Brassicales; family Brassicaceae; genus Arabidopsis; species Arabidopsis lyrata. The sequence continues at coordinate 23,679,573 of NW_003302550.1, forward strand.
CGGTGATGGAGAACTCTCCTGAAACCGACGCTAACCCTGAAGTTGAAGTCTTGGCCACACCTACCGTAGCAGGTTTTCCCTTTTTTTCCTGGTGATCTCACCATGCCTATTCTAAAGTAACCTCCTTTCTAATGTTTTGGTGTTTAGCTGAAGTGATGGCGGATGCTGAGAAATCCAAGGCTGCTAAGAAGAGGGCTTTAAAGGCTCCATGGGCGAAGCTACTTTCCCAGTATTCTCAGGTAGGTGATTAGTTCTTTCTGTTGTCTAAAAGTCTGCGAATTTCGCTTGAGAGTTTTGTTGTCTGCATGTCCTGCTCTTTTCTTTTCTCTTGGTTCACTATGTTCTTTTGACTTTGCCTTTTGTTTTTTTTTTTTTTAATTTGTTTGTGACTATAATTCTTTTATTCTGACTGTGTTGGGGTGTTTCTCTGCTATTTCAGACTCCTCACCGTATCATGAGAGGCCCTGTGTTTACTGTTGGACGCAAGGGATGTGATCTATCTATCAGAGACCAAACTATGCCCAGCACCCTGTGTGAACTGAAGCAGTCTGAGGTAATGACATCAGATTTTTCTATTTCTAATTCGTCTCAAAGTCTTTTGCTTACACAGTCTCTTGCAGAATGGTGGTCCATCAGTTGCATCCCTGGAGATAATAGGGAATGGAGTTATTGTTCAGGTCAATGGCAAGTGTTACCAGAAAAGTACTTGTGTTCATCTACGGGGTGGGGATGAGGTGATCTTCAGCATTGCTGCGAAACATTCTTATGTATCCTTTTTGGAGTTGCGTGAAAGTTAATTCGCCAAATTTACTAGTTATAAATTTATCGATTCATTCTAAATGATTTATAACGTTTTTTATATTTAAATCAGTGGCTTTTGGTAAATTTTTCTTAACCATTCTCTAGATATTTCAACCTCTTAAAGATGAAAATCTAGCTGCTCCTGACAGAGCTTCTTCGTTAAGTATATGTGAAGCTCGTGGTGCCCCTCTGAAAGGGGTTCATGTCGAGACAAGAGCAGGAGACTCCTCAGCTGTTGATGGGGCCTCTATATTGGCATCTCTATCAAAGTACCGCAACTTACATCTTCTACCACCAATTGCTAAAGCGGCCAAGAGGCAGCAAAATCCTGCGGTTCCTGTGGTACCTTCCAGTTTCAATGATTATTACATCTCGGATACAGACATGAACGATGCTGATAGTAACAATGACCATGCTGCTGTTGCTTCTGTGGAGAAAACTGCTGCTGCTTCTACCTCTTGTACTGCCAATGAGAACCTGAATGTCGATGGCAGTGGATTAGATCCTTTTCAAGAAGCTGATGGTGGAAATGTTCCTGGTCCTGGTTATGAAATTAGACCAATCGTGCACCTTCTTGGTGAGTCTTCTTCATTTGATATACGGGGCAGCATCTCCAAACTGCTGGATGAACGAAGGGAAGTGAGGGAATTCCTCAGAGAATTTGACCTTTCATCAACCATATCGACTAGACGCCAAGCGTTTAAGGATAGTCTGCGAGGAGGAGTACTCAATGCGCAAAACATAGAAATTTCTTTTGAGAACTTCCCATATTATTTAAGGTATGGTTGCTAAATATTATGTTATATATATACTATACATCTTGCTTTTGATGGTTTGATGATTTATAGCCAAAAATATATCTAAATTGTCTCAGTGCTACGACAAAGGGTGTTTTGATGACATCGATGTTTGTCCATATGAACGGTGGAAGCAAGTATGCAAATTTTGCAACAGACTTGACTACAGCGTGTCCCCGTGTATTACTCTCTGGACCATCAGGTATGAGGCTTTACTAGCAGTATTTCTATTTTTGGCTGTGTCCATTCCTCTAGCCAAGTTTACCTTTGTATATTTAAGGTCTGAGATTCCTATTTTTCTAACCAAGTTTTCCATATGAAATATTTTCAGGCTCTGAGATATATCAGGAAATGTTGGTGAAAGCGCTTGCTAAGAATTTTGGGGCCAAATTGATGATTGTTGACTCTCTTTTGTTGCCTGGGGTAATCTTCTTTTCCTCTTTATTTTTTTCTTTTCTGTTTCTTCTAGTTGACAGACCTTAGTCATCTAGTAAAATGAGGTCCATGAACCGGATTCTACATAGATACATAGATCTATACATCTTGATCCGCAAAGATTGTTCTAAAAGAAAAAAGATCCTAATAGTCGAGACCCAGTCAGGAGATTTTTCAGCTATATTACTACTAATGTAAATAGCATTTGGGTATATGTATATATACATTACAAATAGCTTTGATGCTACCTGTCACAGTGCCCACCCGACATTTTTTTCCAACAGGCTCCTTGATAAGTAGTAGGTTTGTTCATTCCAGTGAAGTCATTGATTTTGTACTGTTTCGGGATGGCTTCAGGGATCACCAGCCAGGGAAGCTGAATCTTCTAAAGAAGGTTCTAGGCGTGAAAGACTGTCTATGCTTGCTAAAAGAGCTGTTCAGGCTGCACAAGTATTGCAGCATAAGAAACCGACTTCAAGTGTTGATGCTGATATAACAGGTGGCTCAACATTAAGCTCTCAGGCTTTGCCAAAACAAGAAGTGTCAACAGCAACTTCTAAAAGTTACACATTCAAAGCAGGCATGATGGTCTATTTTTTATTTTTGTGTAATCTGACTGTTATCCTTCTTTTGATGTACCACTCTTCCTGTTTTATTGAACAAGCAATTTTATCATTTTCAGGTGACCGAGTAAAATTTGTAGGTCCATCGGCTTCTGCAATTTCTTCTCTTCAAGGCCCGCTTAGGTATTGTCTACTGTTTTTTAAAGTTTTCACATCTGCTGTAAATGTTTGTTGTATTCACAACTTAGTTCTTACTTTTTCCCCTGCTATATAATATAGGGGACCGGCCCCTGGTTTCCAGGGAAAAGTACTCCTTGCATTTGAAGACAACTGTGCTTCAAAAATTGGGATTAGATTCGATAGGTCTGTACAAGATGGCAATGATCTTGGTGGCCTCTGCGAAGAAGACCATGGTTTTTTCTGTGCTGGTAATCGGCGGGCTGTTTTTTTCTAACTTTACCTCACTTAAAAAGTGAACTTTATTAATATTATTCTTTGTGTGCAGCTAGCTCACTTCGGTTAGAAGGTTCTTCTAGCGATGATGCTGATAAACTCGCCATTAATGAAATCTTTGAGGTAGCTTTTACTTTAAGTTATGGGATAACTACTTATGGCTTGTAGATACAGGATAGTTAACCTCTTGACTCATATCATAGGTCGCATATAGTGAGAGTGAAGGAGGGTCACTAATATTGTTCCTGAAAGATATTGAGAAATCTCTTGTGGGGAACAGTGATGTGTATGCAACCTTGAAGAGCAAGCTCGAGACTTTACCGGAAAATATAGTTGTCATGGCCTCACAGACCCAGTTGGACAGCCGAAAGGAGAAAGTAGGGAACTTATTCAGTCTTCTCTATTTCTGTTTTGGTATCTTTTAAGTTGGTTTTAATTTGCTTATCTGTATAGTTAATTAGAGGTTTGATGGTTCTTTTTCAGTCCCATCCTGGAGGTTTCTTGTTTACTAAGTTTGGTGGCAATCAGACGGCACTACTGGATCTAGCATTTCCGGTATGATGACCTGACTTATCTTGAATTATTCTCAATTTCTCGAAATAGTAATGTACCTAAATAATTCTATCTTAATGGTAAGGTTCATCAAAGTCATCTTAGATTTGGTATCTTTTTTAGATGTTGAAAATGATTTTTCATACTATCTGCAGGATAATTTTGGTAAACTGCACGATAGAAGCAAAGAAACACCTAAATCAATGAAACAAATAACTCGACTATTTCCTAACAAAGTCCCCATCCAGTTACCTCAGGTTGTTACCTTTATTCATTTCTTCTTGTCTGGGGTAATTTGATTTTTCCTTTTACTTATGCTCTTAAGACGTGATAGGATGAAGCTTTACTCTCGGATTGGAAGGAGAAACTCGACCGTGACACAGAGATTTTGAAGGTTCAGGCTAATATAACCAGCATCCTTGCAGTGAGCATCTTCTAATCATGTCCTTCAGTAATCTAAGCGTTCCTTGTTCTTTTCATTTTTTCTTTTGCTTATGTCTTTATAATGATGCCTACAGGTCCTCGCCAAAAACCGACTTGACTGCCCTGATCTTGGAACCTTGTGCATCAAAGATCAAACCCTTCCATCTGAAAGTAGGCCTCATTCACTTGCTTTTTTCTTTCTGTATGTTGTCTTGATAAGCCGGTTGTTTGACTAACCAAAAACTGTATGTGTTAATAGGTGTTGAAAAAGTGGTTGGCTGGGCTTTCGGTCACCATCTTATGATATGCAAAGAACCTATAGTTAAAGACAACAAGCTTGTTATCTCTGCAGAAAGGTGAGCTTTCTTGTATAGGCTGTGTGATACTGTAGCTAAGATACATGTTTGATTTATAAATCACATTTTGGCACTTGTTGCAGCATTACATATGGCCTGCAGATGTTACATGATCTTCAGAACGAAAACAAGAGTTTAAAGAAGTCTCTCAAGGTAATATTATGTAACTTAATTTCTTTCTTCCCAAGCTGCCTAGTAAGTTCCGGATTAAGAGTTGTTTTACTATACTGTTTCAGGATGTCGTTACTGAGAACGAATTTGAGAAAAAACTGTTGTCAGATGTCATTCCACCTAGCGATATAGGTGTTTCCTTTGATGATATTGGGGCTCTGGAAAATGTGAAAGAAACATTGAAGGAGTTGGTGATGCTTCCTCTTCAGAGACCGGAATTGTTTGGCAAAGGCCAGCTCACAAAGGTACCTTTTGATTGCCGTCCGTATTCACATATGTTTGTTACACTTACTCCCACTTTACTGGAACCAAACATATATTTTATGTTTAATGCAGCCTACGAAAGGTATACTGTTGTTTGGACCTCCTGGTACTGGGAAGACGATGCTGGCAAAGGCAGTAGCAACTGAGGCTGGCGCAAATTTCATCAATATCTCAATGTCTAGCATCACTTCGAAGGTATCTCTCATAAAGTGTCTGATTTCCTTTTATGCTTTCTTTTAAAGATTGTAATTGACCATTTATGCTAAATGCTTTGCAGTGGTTTGGTGAGGGAGAGAAGTACGTTAAAGCTGTCTTCTCCTTAGCGAGCAAGATTGCGCCCAGTGTCATTTTTGTTGATGAGGTATGTTTGAAGAGATTAAAAAGCGTTCTCTGTTCGCTCACCTTTGAAGCCAATCTTTTATGTACTTTCTCGATCTGATGACTGTGGAAAATTATAATTTAGGTTGATAGCATGTTGGGTAGACGTGAAAATCCTGGGGAACATGAAGCTATGCGTAAGATGAAGAACGAATTCATGATAAACTGGGACGGTTTACGAACAAAGGATAGAGAACGGGTTCTGGTACTCGCTGCCACCAACAGACCATTTGATCTAGACGAAGCTGTTATTAGACGGCTTCCTCGGAGGTAAAACCACCACTTTTTCCTCTGTTCTCTGTTAGCTGTGAAGAATATTCCTCATGTTGGAACCATTGTTGAGCTTCTCCTGCATACTACTTCTATGCAGATTGATGGTTAATCTTCCAGATGCAACGAACAGATCAAAGATTTTGAGCGTCATTCTAGCAAAAGAAGAAATAGCACCAGACGTTGATTTAGAAGCTATAGCAAATATGACAGATGGGTACTCAGGAAGTGACTTAAAGGTCTCCACTTTCTCTCTCCTTCCCTCTCAATCTCCTTCCACTGTCAAAAAACACACTCACATTTTTTTTTGGTTGCAGAATCTGTGTGTGACCGCAGCACATCTTCCAATCCGAGAAATACTGGAGAAAGAAAAGAAGGTTTAGTTTCTATTTAATGCATTGCTTCGAATCGAAAGGCCATTTATTCTACTCTCAGAACTCAATTCTTTTTATACTGACTGTTGTTTCGACTACAGGAGAAAACTGTAGCTCAGGCTGAGAACCGTCCCACACCGCCATTGTATAGCTGCACAGATGTTCGTCCCCTGACAATGAACGATTTCAAGGCTGCCCACGATCAGGTAAGTCCAAACCTAAGAAGCCAATCAATTTCACATTGTGAATATAAATTGAAAAGAGAGCTAAATGATCAAAAACATGTAGGTATGCGCAAGTGTTTCTTCAGACTCCTCGAACATGAACGAGCTTCAGCAATGGAACGAGCTGTATGGTGAAGGAGGATCGAGGAAGAAGACGTCGTTGAGCTACTTCATGTAGAAGAGACAAAAAAGAGGAAGAGAGAGAGAGAGAGAGAGAGATTTGTTCGTTTTTGATCTCTCTCGTGTTCGGATATTTTTCTTATCTCATTTTGGTCGTTTAATTTATAAATTTGTGTACAGAGAGAAAGGGTGTTGTTCGTTTTGCTTGTCTAATTCATTTTCTTTCTCAACATAAAATGAAAAAAAAACATTCGCTGTATAATCTAAATACATGCGTATGTATGTATATAGAGGCTCGGATCTTTTAAAGATGCGGACATAATTCTCTATCTGGAAGGTGTGTGCATTGTACGCTTTACGATCTATGTCTAGACGACCCGTAAGCATAACAAAAGGAACAAAAGAAAATCGACTAGAATCAAGTGAAGGTCTATTTTGGAAGAAAAAGAACTTGCTAGGTCTTAGTTTTTCTCCTCTGCATTAAGAGGATATACATTTCCATCTTCATATTTGGAAGGTAAGCTTTTCCAGCTCTAATAAAACAGTCTTTCAAGTTTTAACAAGTTTCTATTTTATTTGTGTGACGCTGGGAGGCTGTCTACTATGCTTGCTAAAAGAGCTTTTCAGTTTGCACAAGCATTGCAGCATAAGAACCCGACTTCAAGTTCAAGTGTTGATGATGCTAATATAACATGTGGCTCAAGTTCTTCCATTGGAACTTGTGGCATGTCAAACAAATCGTCTTTTACCGGCTTATATATTGTAGGAGCTGAAGGTGAATTACTTAACTTCTCTCTACGGTTACTGCTGTTTTCAAGCTCTCTCGCAATTTCAGGAGTAATCTGCAATGGTAAGGAAGGTTAAATAAGAAAAAAGTTTTAAGATTTTTTGACTAGATAAGGTAAAGGAGTCCTACAAGCTTGTGATTTTGCTTGTCAAGTAGACTTCCGAGACTCTGTTTATCTTCCTTTTTTAAATTCATGCTTGTAACTGCAAAAGTAGATTTTTTAATATGAGAGGCAAAAACTGATTCCTTGCCTAAATGATCAACTCTTCGTACTTACCATAGCACAAAGGCAAGAAGTGTTTGGTGCCAAATGACGGGCATAACTTTCGTCTCCTTATGAATTCTCAAGAAATGAGCAGTGACCGCATCAACCGCCCGATACGCCATTGCATATCTCTTCTCCAGAATAACTTTCATGAAGAAACTGCACCCACGCACACAAAAACAGAATGTAACCAAATAAAGGTACACAATACCTATATGTGTAAGTGTAAGGTTAGCCTGCGTTTTACCTTGTTGGGCCATAAAATTCCAACTCCGCCAAACATACCAAGGCAGCACTGCAGTTGAATAACAGGAATGTATGAGATTGTATGTTATTTGTGTGTTTAATAAAATTTGAGAAAGAGGTTAATATCTATGTTACTTTGAGAAGTTTTCAGGAATAGAAAACTTTTGCATTATACTTCCTAAAATTATAGCTTCATGGGCGGCACATATTCCAGACTGAAAAACATGCAAGGTTATTTAGAAAAGGGATCTTAAGAAGAAGAAGAAGAAAATGTTGATGGGACTGGCAAAAACAAACACACCTTACACAGAGGACAATTCCCAAGTAGAATGCCTTGGGGTTGAACAGTGTCTTTCTCAAAGATTGGTATAGAAAAAAGTGTAGCTTTTTGTGGGTTCTGATATCTTCTTTCTCCCGAGGAAGTAAAAAATTCTTAAAGAAGAGTCCAGCTTTGCTGCTGGAGGCAAACATGGTTGTAAGCTTGTAAATCGCATTGGTTGACCAGCTCTCTGGTTGGGTTAACTTCAATAAACTAACCCAGTTTTTCCTTTCGGTAATAATTTTGTTAAGAGCTTTAGGCAATTTCCCATGTCTGTATCACTCTTAAGCTTTCCAAGACTGCACATTTTGGTAGTTATATCAGAGACAAAATTAAGACTGATAATACAAGGACAAGGAAAAAAAGAAAGAGAAGTTTACTCTTGAAAATAGTCAGAGGCTTCAGACATGGACATGGAAGTAGTTTCTGCAACAAAAGCTGAACCTTTTTCAACACGCAAAAGATAACCATCTATCATGATATAGTTAGCCACTTAAACCATACAAAACAAACAATAATTTTCACACAGAAATAGGTATCAAGAAACATATATGTAGCATCACCTTTATCTTCATTCTTCTTGATAGAAGTTATATATAGCATGAGAGAGACGCTTAGCTATTGAAGCTCCATCCTTGGAAAACAAAGCATCAAGTATCTTGTCTTCTTCCTCACAGCTGGTCATATCCTGGAAAAACATCCTCCATCAACAACAAATGATTGAGAGGGAAAACAAAATAGAGAAAGAATCTGACTTGGTTATCAAGTTGGGTCTGAAACTCTTGAGATTTCTCATCAACATCATCGTCATCAATCAACTCTTCCAAACCATGTACTTATCAAAAAAAAAAAAAAACTCTTCCAAACCATACACTGCCTTGTTGAAAAAGGCGCTCATTGGGATTGTCTCTGAGTTTTTTTCATTCTCGACCTCTCTTTGCTGCGCATAAGCTACCTTCAGGATCTTCGACGTTAGCTGCACAAAATCCAGGGAATTTAGAAACCCTATCAATTCCAAAATCTACGAAAAGGTTTAAAAATTTCTCACTCACCTTCCTTGAGGAGGAGGCTACGACGGGAATATCTTGACATTTCCTCTTAATCGTCGTCATTGGATATAGTCAAGAAGTAGAGAGACTATGTGAGAGAGTGAGATCGAGGGAACGCTATTTAGCATATGAAGAAGAAACCCTAACCTGACTTTAACCCTAAAATGAATTACGTGGCCCCAACGACTACTTGTACATCTGTCAAAACGGGCAGAAGTTTTAGGTCTAAGCCCAATAAGTAGATATGGGCTTTAAATCTTAAGTCCATGAACATCAAAATCAATTTATTCAAAACGCAAACGCAAAACGCAATGTGCAAGCTGCGTCCCACTGTTGAAACTCTTAACGCCAAAGCTTCTTCGTCTTGTCTTCTTCATCCTCACAATTTGTCTCACCTTCGATTTTGGCGGCAAAACATAAACCCTAAGGGCTTTCGCACTCTCAGATTACTGTGGTGTTGATTCGATTGAGGATATTAACCGGTTTATATGGTTTTGAAAATGCAAGGAGATTTGTCTCCGTCTCCGACGACTACTAGCTCTCCTTTGATAAGACCGATAAACAGAAACGTAATTCACAGAATCTGCTCCGGTCAAGTCATCTTAGACCTTTCTTCTGCCGTCAAGGAGCTTGTGGAGAACAGTCTCGACGCCGGAGCTACCAGTATAGAGATCAACCTCCGAGACTACGGCGAAGACTACTTTCAGGTCATTGACAATGGTTGTGGCATTTCCCCTACCAATTTCAAGGTTTGTTTTCCAAAAAATCTCCGAAGAACTTTGGATGATTCCGAATTTGGATTTGGGATTCTGATTTTTGCCCTATAGGTTCTAGCACTCAAGCATCATACTTCTAAATTGGAGGATTTCACAGATCTTCTGAATTTGACTACCTATGGTTTTAGAGGAGAAGCCTTGAGCTCTCTCTGTGCATTGGGTAATCTGACGGTGGAAACAAGAACAAAGAATGAGCCAGTTGCTACGCTCTTGACGTTTGATCATTCTGGTTTGCTTACTGCTGAAAAGAAGATTGCACGCCAAATTGGTACCACTGTCACTGTTAGGAAGTTGTTCTCTAATTTGCCTGTACGGAGCAAAGAGTTTAAGCGCAATATACGCAAAGAATATGGGAAGCTTGTATCTTTGTTGAACGTGAGTTTCTTACTTACTTCTTTGATATTCACACTTGTCTGGATCATCAAGTTTTTGTCTTCCTGAGTACTTCTATGGTCACTGAATTTCTACTGTTTGATGTTTTTCCATTGAGTTTCAAAAGTTTTGTTTTTTATCTTCAATGTGGATGGTTAATCGGTTTTATTGGCATGATTCTAGTTGAAGTTTTTTTTTACTCCAGTTATCTTTGTGGTGTGAATTATGTTTACTATGTAGACTGTTTTAAGCTCAGTTTCTTCTGCTAGAATCAGCTTTTGACTTCTGCTCAATCTCTGTTTTTGTGATGACCAATTATTTCTTCCATAATTTTCCTCCTGCATTTCATTTGTGTAGGCATATGCACTTATTGCGAAAGGAGTGCGGTTTGTCTGCTCTAACACGAGTGGGAAAAATCCTAAGTCTATTGTGCTGAACACACAAGGGAGGGGTTCACTTAAAGATAATATCATAACAGTTTTCGGCATGAACACCTTTACAAGTCTACAGCCTGTTAGTATATGTATATCAGAAGATTGTAGAGTTGAAGGGTTTCTTTCCAAGCCTGGACAGGGCACTGGACGCAATTTGGCAGATCGACAGTATTTCTTTATAAATGGTCGGCCTGTTGAAATGCCAAAAGTCAGCAAATTGGTGAATGAGTTATATAAAGATACAAGTTCTCGGAAATATCCAGTTGCCATTCTGGATTTTGTTGTGCCAGGTGGAGCATGTGATTTGAATGTCACGCCCGATAAGAGAAAGGTGTTCTTTTCTGATGAGAATTCTGTTATCGGTTCTCTGAGGGAAGGTCTGAACGAGATATATTCCTCTAGTAATGCGTCTTATATTGTTAATAGGTTTGAGGAGAATTCCGAGCAACCAGATAAGGCTGGAGTTTCATCTTTTCAGGAGAAATCAAATCTTATGTCAAAAGAAATTGTTCTGGATGTCGGTTCTAAAACAAGACAAGGGGAAGCTATTGCAGGGGAAAACCAATCCTCAAGGGAGGCTGAGATTGATAATAGTTCACCAATGGAGAAGTTTAAATTTGACATTAAGGCACGTGGGACTAAGAAAGGGGAAGGTTCTTTATCACCCCATGATATGTCCCTAACTGTAACTCACCTTGACAAGACAACTAGCAAAGGTTTGCCTCACTTAAATGTGATGGAGAAAGTCACCAATGCAAGTAAAGACTTGGGCAGTCGCTCTACCTTTGCCCAGTCAACTTTGAATACTTTTGTTACCATGGGAAAGAGAAAACATGAAAACATAAGCACCATCCTCTCTGAAGTACCTGTTCTCAGAAACCAAACTTCTAGTTATCGTGTGGAGAAAAGCAAATTTGAAGTTCGTGCTTTGGCTTCAAGATGTCTTATGGAAGGCGATCAAGTAGATGGTATGGACATCTCGAAGGAAGATATGACACCAAACGAAATGGATTCTGAACTAGGCAATCAGATTGCTCCTGGAACACAAACTGATAATACTGAAAGACATGAAAGAGTAAGTAGGCTGTTGTAGTTAAAAATATGTCTTAGTAGGATGCTAATTGTTTATGTTTAATGTGGCTATTTCTTTTGTTAGTTTATCTCCTAAAATTACTGTCATTCAACCACTATATCATCTACAGGAACATGAAAAGCCTATATGTTTTGAAGAACCAACATCAGATAACACACTCACCAAGGGGGATGTGGAAAGAATTTCGGAGGACAATCCAGGGTGCAGTCAGCCATTGCGATCTGTGGCCACAGTGCTGGACTCCCCAGCTCAGTCAACCGGTCCAAAAATGTTTTCCACATTAGAATTTAGTTTCCAAAATCTCAGGGAAAGGAGGTTAGAGAGGCTGTCGAGATTGCAGTCCACAGGATATGTATCTAAATGTATGAATACGCCACGGCCTAAAAAGTAAGATTTCTTTCTTCTATTGTGTGTTCTGTTTGTAGTTAGAGAAATGGAAATCTTTACAAATGACAAGTTACAGGTGCTTCGCTGCTGCAACATTAGAGTTATCTCAACCGGATGATGAAGAGCGAAAAGCAAGGGCTTTAGCTGCAGCTACTTCTGAGCTGGAAAGGCTTTTTCGAAAAGAGGATTTCAGGAGAATGCAGGTTGCTATCTTTTTGACTAAGCGATGTCTCAGCATTGAAAGATCGATTCTTAATGTTTTTCGTTCTGCTTTATCCTGGCTCCTGTCGAGAAATATTTATCTGTTTTTTTTGTGTGATAGGTACTCGGGCAATTCAATCTTGGGTTCATCATAGCAAAATTGGAGCGAGATCTGTTCATTGTGGATCAGGTGAGTCTTCATATATGCATGCTTCCAGACCCTTTTTTCCTCCTCCGAATTGTATAGTTTTTGGTTGAGTTGTTGAAAATGGTAGTTTCCATCATTTCAGAGTTCTTCCCTAGTCTGAATTTTGAATAAATGGAGTAGACTAGTGATTGAATTTTATGGCCAGCATGCAGCCGATGAGAAATTCAACTTCGAACATTTAGCAAGGTCAACTGTCCTGAACCAGCAACCCTTACTCCAGTGAGTTTCTTTGTGAGATCAATCTAGATTCTTGATTCCATTTCACTGCTTTCACTTTTTCACATCAAACTCCCCGGCAGCGTTTTTAGGTCCCATTTTTACTTAGCGATACTTGAACCAGTAGTAGTAGCTCTCTTCCACTACTCTATATGTTACCCATATTTATCTATTTTTTCCCTAAAATCAGGCCTTTGAACTTGGAGCTCTCTCCAGAAGAAGAAGTCACTGTGTTAATGCACATGGATATTATCAGGTGAAGGATCAGCATTACTTAATTTGTAACATTTTCTTATTCTTGATATCGGTTTAGAGATTCAATATTCTGTAACAACTTTCTAGGGAAAATGGATTTCTTCTAGAGGAGAATCCAAGTGCTCCTGCCGGAAAACACTTTAGACTACGAGCCGTTCCTTATAGCAAGAATATCACCTTTGGGGTCGAAGGTAGTTGTTTTCTGTACCTCTGTTGCATCAAATGACTTTTGCATCACATGTTCTTATTTACTTTATTGTTTTGGACAGATCTTAAAGACCTGATCTCAACTCTAGGAGATAACCACGGTGAGTGTTCGGGTGTGAGTAGCTACAAAACCAGCAAAACAGATTCGATTTGTCCATCACGAGTCCGTGCAATGCTAGCATCCCGAGCATGTAGATCGTCCGTGATGATCGGAGATCCACTTAGAAAAAACGAAATGCAGAAGGTAACCAATGCTTACCCTAAGATAAACAACAATGAATGTCCCTTAATAGCTGATGATGGAGTCATATAATCGTCTCTACTAAATTCAACTTGAATAGTAAAACACATGAGGACTTGATTAGTAAATCATCTCTACTGATTTTTTTCTTCCTCAGACAAGAAAACCAAATCTAATGCTTTTGTCATTTGGGTATGGTCAGATAGTAGAACACTTGGCAGATCTCGAATCTCCTTGGAACTGCCCGCACGGACGACCAACGATGCGGCATCTTGTGGACTTGACAACTTTACTCACACTACCTGATGACGACAATGATGATGATGATGCAACCATCTCATTGGCATGAACTAAAAAAGTCTTAACGTATTTAGATGTGAGAATCCTTAGAATTAACATTGAGGAACACTCGGTCATAACTAACAATCGTAAATTTAATTTGTTTGCCTTAGTCTATATGATCTTCTTGGTCACAACAGGTAAATCTATAATCTATGGACATGATTTCAAAAAATTTGGATTAAAAAAAGAAGATATTCTTGTGAGAAGAAATCGGTCCACTTAAACCCTAAATTGAGTTAGTTCCATCTTAACCGTTGAACCGTAAACAATCGTAACCGTTGAGATTCTTCGTGACCCACCTAACTACGATACAGTAGCTTGTAGAGGATAAATGCTTGGAGCACTATAAACACAATCTATGTGGAGCAACTAAAAGAGAAGTCTTTCTCTCTCGACTCGATCAAAAAATCTAATCTTTGCGTCACCGTTTGTGTTTTCTCTTCTCTCTCTCTCTAGGGTTCTTCTTCTTCTTCTTCTACAGTTTTCGAGTAAACATGAGGTAACTTATAAGAAATCTTTTTCATCACTCTTATCTTATTGGGATCTTTAACCTAAACTCTTTGCTTTATGCTTCTCAGATTCATTCGTGTGTTGTTTTTTGTTGCTTTGTTCAGTTCACTTTTTCATTTTTAGTCATGGGTTTGTCTTTGAAACTTGGGTTCTTTCTAGTATCGGTTGATTTAGGGCTACGCTTTCATTAGATTCCTGAGGAATGCGGGAAAAAAAAATTAGGGTTTTTAATTCGGGTCTAGGGTTCATTGTGTTGGGGTCCGAAAGTTCTCTTTACACTGTCGCCATCAATTTTTATGAATATAGTTGCATCAATCTCTTCTTGTTGAAGCTTGAACCTTAGAGCAGTTGGATTTAGGGTTTAGGGTTTATGTTTGTATATAATGTGATTTAAGACATAGTTTGTTTTAGTGAAGTTTCAGTTTTCTGTGTTGAATCAAGTGACAGTTTCGTATCTTAGATTTGTATACATATTTGGTGTTTCTCTTTTGGTCTTGAAGGTTTGAAGGTGATTGCTTTTCATGTTTTTTTACAGTCGTCATCCTGAAGTGAAGTGGGCTGAGACTACCGAGAAGATTTTCCTCACTGTAGTATTGGCAGATACTAAGGATGCCAAGGTTAATCTAGACCCAGAAGGAGTGTTTGATTTCTCTGCGAAAGTTGGTCCAGAAAACCACGTTTATGAGCTCAAACTCGAACTTCACGATAAAGTCAATGTTGAGGTGAGATTCGTAGACTAACTTGGTCTTATTGTATCATTTGTTTGCTAGTTAATATTTAACCCTTTATTATCCATTCAGGAAAGCAAAATCAACATTGGTGAAAGAAGCATATTCTGCATAATAGAGAAAGCAGAGCCAGAAAGGTGGAATAAGCTACTCCGTGTGAAGAAGCCGCCACACTATGTCAAGGTGGATTGGGACAAGTGGGTAGATGAGGACGATGAAGGCAGTGCTGGTTAGCATTCATCTTAAAGCTTATAAATCTGTTCTTGTGTACACTCTCTGCACTTTATATAAAGTTCAGGATGTGTTATGTGTTAGCATTCATCTTAACTTATTTGTTTTTTATGTTATGTTTTAGGTGCTGCAGATATGGATATGGGAGGAATGGAAGGAATGGGCGGAATGGGCGGAATGGGCGGAATGGGCGGAATGGGAGGAATGGGAGGAATGGGAGGAATGGGTGGAATGGGAGGAATGGGAGGAATGGAAGGAATGGATTTCTCGGTTTGTTTCTAACTTGTGATTGTTCTTTATTTTGTGCTTCATATATACCTAGCTTTGAGAAATGACTTCATACTTGATCCTTGCTTCGTGCAGAAATTAATGGGTGGAATGGGTGGAATGGGTGGACTCGAAGGGCTCGGTGGAATGGGTGGTATGGGAGGAATGGGAGGCATGGGTGGTATGGGAGGAATGGGAGGCATGGAAGAGTTTGAAGACAGTGATGATGAAGGTAATACTTTTGAAGATCTTTCTAGTTTATGTTTGGTCACAGCCTCTTGTTGAAATGAGAGAGCCTTTCGCCAGACTAGAATGACTTTGTTATTGAAGTATCTCATATTCCATTGTAGATGCTGAGTAGTAAGTAGTCTTAGGAAACATTTTGCAGAATTTTAGTGTTTCTTTCTTCCTCAACAAAATGCAGAACTTTATGTAATGAAACATTTTTTTTGAATTGCAGAAGAAACAGCAAAATCAGGAGACAAGAAGGATGACGCCGTTAAGGAGGAAGCTCCTGCGACAGAGAAGGCACCAGCAGCAGAAGAAACAACATCTGTTAAGGAAGGCAAGTGAAGACACTGTTCTAGAGATGATGAAAACCATTAGCTTTCAGGTTTATGAAACCCTCTGAATTACTTGCTTTTTATTATATGAATGTTGTTACTCTGTTTTCTTTCTATGGATTTGTTATGGGTTTATGTTTCGTCTACCTTCTGTTGTGGGTTACTTATAAGGTTTCGAAATGTTCTTGGACTTTGCAATTTTTGGCTTTGACATAAGAGTTTGTGAGGAAGTCTTTTGCCCATCTATTTTATAACTTGAGATCAAGTTCCAAAAACCAAATTTAGACACATTTTGAATCTAGTTTATGCATTTGACTCGAAGTCCGATATGTTAAACACCGAAACAACAACCACATCGATTTAAGCCCGTTTTCTTTAACGTAGAGAGCTTAGTTAAACATTAACCAGAATTGAAAAACGATTCCTACAAAATCCAAACAAGATGAAGACTTGGACCAAGAATGAAAAAGACCTCTCAAGTGTAGAGAGGTAAAACAGTCCAAGCTTCAGAGACATGACCATTCTCACAAACATAAGCTCTAACAACTGGTTCAGGCCATTGGCAAATGTAGAGACAGTCACCCCGAAATCTACTCGCAAGAAGCTTGTTGCCTTGTTCGCGGCTTAGATTCCAAGCTCCGGAAGCTTAATGAGATCCTAAAGATAAACAAATCTTCCTTTGTTTCCTTACCAGAAAATCTCGTCAAGGTATAATCTCATTGGTCTCGATTTCTTCTTGATCGTCGATTGAATCTTCAAGAGGAGCGGGAATAGTATCGGTGCAGAGATCGTCATATAGAGATCAAAATGACGTCGTTTCTAAACCAGATCCGATACTAGTTTCGAATCTTCTCCGTCGTCACGAGCCGGATCTATCATCTATCGGTATAGGTTTAGGATCGAGTCTATGGAGGCTTTGATCATGACCTAGCTCATGTTGTAGCAAACGCAGTTCTCCCTGTAAAACTTGGATCTAAAACGGATGGTTCTGCATGCAGCATACTAGAACAAGGGGACCTCCACGTTATAAATATTATTTTGGAAGAAATAAAAAAATTTGATTTAGAAAACAGTCTGCGTAAATCCTAGATTTAAACCGTTCCATCTCAACCGTTGAACCGCAAACAAGCACAGCTATTAGAATGTCCCACATTGCTTGGATTAAGATCTTTGGGTAATATATAAAGGATGTGGCAATCTTTAACTCTTGAGCTAGCTTTTGGGTTAAGTTAGGCCACATTCCTAATATGGTATCAGAGCCCAAGGTTGGCTCAACAAGCAAATTCTCACACAAATGGTTTTCCACCTATGTGGCCCATATAAGTGGCATGTCTTGTTGTATTTCCGAGATGTTGGGCTTGGGCTGTTTCCCGTTGAACAGTTTTCCACCCACATCTCGAGGAGGCCTATTAGAATGTCCCACATTGCTTGGGATTAAGATCTTTGGGTAATATATAAAGGATGTGGCAATCTTTAACTCTTGAGCTAGCTTTTGGGTTAAGTTAGGCCACATTCCTAATAACAGCTTTCCAAGACTTCACCATTGATTCTTCGTAACCCACTTAATTTCGAAACACTAGCTTGTAGAGGATAAGCGCTTGTGGAGAAAGCAGAGCCGAAAAGGTGGAGAAAGCAGAGCCGAAAAGGTGGAAAAAGCTACTCCGTGGAGAAAAGCCGCCACCAGACTATGTCAAGGTGGATTGGGAGAAGTGGGTTGATGAGGAAGAGGAAGGCACCGCTGGTTTGCATTCATCTGAAAGCTTATCTATTTTCGTGTATATAAAGTTAACTCTTTGTGTTTTTGTTTTGTTTTAGGTGACACAGATATGGATATGGGAGAAAATGATTCGGTTTGTTTCTTTCTAGCTTGTGAATGTTGTTTATCTTCTGCTTCATATACATCTTGCAGAAGTTTGGTTGACCTGGCGGAAGTGGTGGAATGGAAGGGCTCAGTTTAATGGATGATATCACTAGTAGTCTCGGACTGGGCGACAGTGGCGGAATGGAGGATAGAAAGGAATTCTCTGCTGACTGTGATGATGAAGGTACTTTATGTTTGGTCACAGCTTCGTGATCAAACGAGAGCATTTCGCCGAGTTGAATGACTTTGTTATTCAAGCATCTCATATTCCATTTTAGATGTTAAATAGTCTTCTTAGGAAACATTTTGCAGACTTTTGTGTTTCAAAGAGCGGAATCAGGAGACGAGAAAGATGATGCTGGTAAGGAGGAATTGTGACAGAGAAGGCGAAAGCAGAAGAACAAACATCTGACAAGTGGAAACACTGTTCCAGAGATGAAACCATGAATAAACAACAAAATGCTTTTAAAGTTCCAAATGTTCTGGCACTGTACAGCTTAAAGCATTAAGCACAATTTGAAACACAAACGATTCCTACAAACAATCAAAACAAGATTCATACTTAGACCGTAGAAGAAGAATCAAAAGGCCTCTCTCAAGTGTAGAGAGGTAAAGCAGTCCAAGCACCAGAGACATGACCATTCTCACAAACATAAGCTCTAACAACTGGTTCACCATCATCATGAAACCCAAACACTCTTCTCAAGCAAAACGATGAATGCAAATCCCAAGTCTCATCGCACAAACAAAACGCGCATTTCAGCCCCGAGATCTTACTCCGATGATTACCGTCGTTTATCGTTCTCCAAACTCGAGACCGTTTGAAATCCTTGAAAACACCTCTAAACAACATGTAATTTCGTTTCTCTTCAACGTGAATACATCCAGGCCAATTGCATATGTAGAGACAATCACCTCGAAATCTACTCGCCAGAAGCTTGTTGCCTTGTTCACGGCTAAGATTCCAGCCACCGGAAGCTAAATGAGATCCTAAGGACCTACATATCTTCCTTCGTTTCCTTACCGGAAGATCTCGTCCAGGTCTGATGTCACTGGTCTCGATTTCTTCTTGTTCGTCGATCGAATCTTCGAGAGGAGCGGGAATAGTATCGGTGTAGAGATCGTCATATAGAGACCAAAACGAAGTCGTTTCTAAACCAGATCCGAGTGGTTTCGAAACTTCCCCGTCGTCACTAGCTAGATCCGTCGTAGAAGGTTTAGGATCGAGGTTTTGATCGGGACCTAGCTCACGTTCTAAACCGAAATCGGAGTTTTCGAGGAGAATTCCAGCGTGGAAGAGACCAGGACAGCAGACGGCGAGTTTGAAAAGAGAAGCCCAACCACCGGGAGGAGGAAGAGACGAATCCGCCGCGGTGGAGGAAGAAGGAGGGAGGAGATCGGAGATGACGGTGGGGATAGCGGAGTAGCACTGTGTTTTACAGCAAACGTTTCGTACAATTGAGGAGAATCTGGTGCAGACGCAAGCGAGACGAGCCCAATTTCTTGGATCGTCTTGAAGCTTGAAGAAGATGTTGAAGACTACGTCTTCTGGTACACAAGAGAAGGTTGATTCCGCCATGGATCTCTCTCTTCTTCTCTCAACCTCCTCTGATATTCAATTAACAACGGCCCCTTTCTTTCTTATCCAAATCTTTCTCTTCTTCACTTATACTGTTGTGGATGTGGATCCGGTACGAGTAAACCGAGAATTGTCTTACCTGTTCCACACAAAGGCAAATAATGCTGAACAGCTCTCGAATAAGACATCGTACGGACTCAACTGGATTTCAAATCAGTTCAATGTACACGCTTCATTAATGTGAATTTGATTTGTTTTCATGAGTCAGAAATAACATATTCGCTAGCTTTTGAATACAATATACAGTATGTATTATATTGTGAGCTTTTGATTTTTAATTTGGCATTCGATAGTAAATTTTTTATAGTTCCTATTGAGCACTAACTTATTATAGAGAATCCTGAACACAGTTACAGTGAATATTTAAGAGAGAAAAAAAAGAGAGTGAAATCTCATGAGGTAACCCAGAAATACAACTAGTTTTTCAACTTATCATACTTTGTTTTAGTCACACCAACAACAACAACATAGCAATTAGCAGAGATATCATCTTTAGGAGAATCTTCCAACAAACCCAGCTTTTTTACCTTGATTACGAGATGTTTCTTTACCTGTAAAACAGTTGGAGATAGATTCAGACAAAGAGCAACGACAATGTTGCAAACAAGTGAAAAAAGAGTGTGCAGTACCGAGATGGACTCCTACTTCTGCTCTTGCTCCTCCCACGGATAGGGCTTTTCGCTGGGCTCTTGCTTGCTTCCCTCTGAACCTGCAACACACACAATTCAATCAAGATGATGAGAATCTAATTAGCTAGACATACATCTTGTCTTTTGGATCGTATGGATCGAAAACCCGAAATAATTGTGCTGATATTATAGCCTAGTAAAACATGTATAGAGATAGATTGACTTACAGAGGGTAGAGGAGATCTTGACCTTGAACGAGATCTGCAAAATTCCAAGAAACAAATCCAGTTTTAAAAATCCAATATTTCCGTGATTAATAGCTGTTTCACCAAGACCCTTGATGCCTCATTCCGTGTCAGACATCAAACCGTAATCACAATAAAGCAAAAAATAAACGATAACTTCAGGCAATTTCTAGCAGAGTATATAGAACCAACACACGCATGCTTTTCGTTAAAACAGAGGGCAGAGATGGACAATATCAAAGCAAATCTAATTCTATCAAACCCTGTGTCCAGACAGCATCAGTTCCATGAGAATCCAGATCGCTTGTTGAATAGCAGGTAATGAAAGTATCTTTCCTAGCTCGATGGATCCATTTTGACGACACTATATCAATGCGATCCATTGTCTCCACTGTTACCCATCTAGCAGCAATGGATGTTATCAGAAAACGGGGAAAAATAAAGTTTCAATTCCAAACTTGCCCATCTAAGAAAGAGCATATACCTCTGAGACGAAACAGTTGTGTACAACCAACCAAGATATCCATGATCCAGATACTATTTCCCATATTTTAGTTGATTGTATGTATATCCATATCTAGGAAACAAAACCATTCTCAACAATAAAAGACCGAACTTTCAAAAGGTAATAAATCGTGTACCCTTAGCTAGAAGCAATCATCATTCTCAATCAAAAACTCAAGTCATCCCAATGACATATTTTAATGAGATGTCAGCAAACTTCATGGGAAGAGCTAAATAAAGCCTATGCTACGTTTTATGTTGGATATTTAGCATAAACATTAAAGAAGAAACTAAGCATACCCCCGTGGAGACAGTGACCTTGACTTAGAGCGGGAGCGAGAGTGAGGAGATCTCGATGTAGATTTTGCAGGTGATCTGCGCGAAGATTTAGCCTTTGGACTTCTGCTCTTGCTCCTGCTTCTACTGCGGCTAGGGCTCCGCCCCCGGCTGCGACTACGACTGCGGCTCTTAGAATAGGATCTTCCACGGCTGGGGCTCCTCGAATCCCTCCTTGAATCATATTCTCTAACCTACAATGATATAGGGAAATGTTAAGTGCAATTAAAAACGAATGCAGCTCTCAGAATCCTTGTCTTTAACATACCCGAACATATCCATGAGAAAACGCATTCCGAAACTCTGTGTCGTCGAGCTTTTTAATCTGTACAGAATAAAAAATATAATCATGAGTAATCAAGGATGAACACATTCTCACTCACACAAAATAATCAAATAATAGGAAGAAGATGAACATCTCACCGCATATTTCATGTCCTCGTAGCTGGTATAATCTACTATTCCAGTTGTACCTGTAAATAAATAGTCCAAGATATAGATTTTTTAAAGCATTCACAAAAAAGTTAATACAGGATTTAAATGCAGTAAAATCCAAACAGCATTAGACACATCTCTACTCTTGGGTAAGACATGAGGATTTACCTCTACCATCACGAAACACTTGCGAAAAACAAACTTCTCCTCCTTTACGCATGTGATCCTTCAAAACAAAGTGATATGTCAAGATTCGGAAATCTTTGAAATATAGGAACAAGAATGAGGAATCTGTCCGCAATTGTGTAGTCACCTTGAGGTCTTGCCAGGACGCAGATGACGGCAAACCTGACACTACAACTGTATAATGAAAAATATTAATTTAGTGATTTCCCCAATAACTCTTGCATAGACTAATGCTAAACATATCATATGTACCGCGGTACTCAGATCTCCTAGATGGTCCACGCCCACGAACACCACCGTCACCACCATCACGACCGCCACGACCACCGCCACTGTAACTACCGCGTGCATCATGTGATGAACGCCTCCCACCATGAGCTAGTTCCACCTGCAATGGCCAACACGCATCAATTTATGTTTGGCTACCACCACAACAATACAAAGTTTGTGTAGAAATTCTGGAATTTGATGATTAACAAACCCGTAAACGATGCCCATCAAAGTCATAACCATCACGGCCATAAATTGCATCATCAGCATCCCGAGCATCCTCAAACTAAAGCACATACATATATCACAAAATAAATTAAGTGGTTGGTAGCCACCTAAATGTAGAATCAACAACAAGCCTACATGCAGGTTGCATAAAGCGCTGACCTCGACGAATGCATAGCCTGGAGGCCTCGGCGGAATCTTCAAATCGATTTGAACAACAGGTCCATACTGCAAGAAAAAAACCAAACAAAAAAACACGAGCCAACAATTTCTAATAAGCATTCAATTTCTTTGACATATTAATCTAGTAAAGACAATTTTCATCACATAACACAAAATTCGATCCTGAGTTCTTGATTTAGATGAAACGAGTAATTTACCTTACTGAACAAATCTTCAACTTCTCTTTCACGAATATCGCCGGGAAGGTTTCCGACGTAAATTGTTCTACTCGAACGGCTGCTCATTTTTTCCTTTCACAAAATCAAAAATTGAGATTCAAAACAAGTTAGCGATCACACACAAAAACTCATTGGATAACGATTAACCTAAGAAGACAATAAAAAGCTCTAAAACTAACGAGGTTTGATTGATCGTCTATATATGAACTAAAACTCCAGTAACGATTCCGATCACCTGAGAGAAAATTCCGATGGAAGAGAAGAAGAAGAAAGGTAAAAAGTCTCACCTGAATGGAGAAATTGAGATCTGGCTCTCTAGGGCTTTCGAATTGGGGAGAGATTAATAATAGCAGAGATCATCACGTGAGTGTCACGTGGCCGTATAAAATACATTGTGTCTGTAGACCGTAATCAAATACATTTTGACCCGTTTGGCAACAAATCTTAGTGAAATAAACACAAGAGACAATGAGTTGGCTCAATTACAAAAGCTCTTAAACCCAAAAGAGCAACTCCAAATCTTCGCTACTCGATTTTCTCCTACAACTTAGAAAACAACGAAGATCCATTCCCAAATTCAGATTCACCCTAAAGGTTTTTTTTTTTTTTCTGTGATCTATAAAGTTGGTACCTTTAACAATGTCTAAGAAACATCGAGAATCATCGCGAAGTTCAATTGAATCTTGCACTTCACAGCTCCTCTCATGGCGCCCATTTCACCGCTCCAAAACCCTAGACTCATCTGACCAACCACCGCAGTCCAATGGGTTTCACTCCACTCCCAAACGCCCTTGCTTCTCCGATCGATCCACCTCTTTCTCCATCGAAGCTATGAGCCGTCTCTCACTCGCCGACGACGACAATGGAGGGAAGACGTTATCAGCTTCGAATTACAGCAACAGAGGAAGTCTCCGGTTAGTAGCGAGGAAGCGACGGCGTTGTAATTCGAGATCGGTGTCTGGTCGGAGTAGTGATCGGAGTGGGACTCGGAAATGTTGCTCCATTGGAGCTCATGGGACTTGCTCCGATTTGCCTTTCGCTGTTGGTACAGATTCAAGTGGAGAGCTTTTTGGTGAAGCGAATTGGGCTTCTGATGTGAGTGAGGCGGCGAGGAATTCGCGTAGAGATTCCGGCGGAGAGAAGGAAGCTTCTGGTGGATTTGGATTCGCTATTGGAGTTGATCCAATGGGGAATGAATCTGGGTATGGGAGTGAACCTGGTTACAGAGGTGATGCTGAGTTTGGTTATGGTGATGAATTCGATGATGAAGAAGAAGATGCCAAGCCATTGTTTTGGGGAGGTAAAAAATTCGAGACTTTTCAAGCAATTGTGTTCGATATTGAGATTCGTGATCTTTGCTATGAAGATTTGGAGATTGATTTTGATGTTCTTAAGACTAAAGATGGAAACTTTCTTCTGATCAATGAGTCTGATTTTGCTTTGCTTGTCTATTATGGTCTTGCCTGATGTAGCAAAACATAGGAATTGTCAGAAAGTTGTCAAATTTGGGTTAGGGAATGATTGTAAATGGTGAAACATCAATCTAGTCAGAGCCAAACAACACAATTTGATTATGCGTTGTAGAATTGGGTTTTATCATGTTAGGTCTTTGTCTGACTCTGACATTTAACTGTATGTATTAAATTGGTGGTGATTGTTTTGGATTTGGAGCAGATACAGATTCAACAATGGGGATGTCTCGTGAGACGAAATTCTCAGATGCTAAACCTCAATTCAGGTGCCGGCGAAGAAGACAGCATATTGACTACAAAACTGTTGACTCCATGAGATGAACATAACTAAGACATTACTATTCAGTCAAAGCCAAGTCTGACCTCTGGTTTATGTGGAAG
This sequence comes from Arabidopsis lyrata subsp. lyrata, assembly GCF_000004255.2. Taxonomy (NCBI): domain Eukaryota; kingdom Viridiplantae; phylum Streptophyta; class Magnoliopsida; order Brassicales; family Brassicaceae; genus Arabidopsis; species Arabidopsis lyrata. The sequence goes on from NW_003302550.1 coordinate 23,704,035, forward strand.
CTTTTCCGGTCTGGTCCAAATGCAATCCGCGCTGATGAAGATTCAGAGACACAAGACCAGAAGTCTTGTTGGAGAAACTTTGTATTTTGCTAACACTTGAATATTTAGAGTGCTCTCTGAAGCCATTTTTTCTTAAAGGTATCCTTTTTTGGTGATCAGAATGTCTCAAAGGTTAAACGATTACCAAAACCACAATGTGTGTATAGCTGTATTTGATTTATATAAGTATTTTAATAGTAGAGATTGTGGGGGCATGAAAGCAGGTACATATACAGGTAATGATGTTACAACAATCAATGAAAAGACTATTCCCTCAACAAAAAAAATATACATCTTCCATTTCAGTTCCTTTTTAACACATTTCACACAAATAAATAAATCATTGTATTATACATATATGTCCTTATGTAATAAGTATTTAATGGTTTAAATTCAATGAAAGTATAAAAATAACATTGAAAACGTAGATTAACACTTTTTGTGAAACAAAAATAAAACGTTAGAAAGACAATTTTTGTGAAATAGAAGGAGTATTGGTGGGTGATTGGTTGGGCTGTAACTGTAAAGTTTTTACTGCATAATTTTTGCTGTAACTGTAGCGTTTGTTGCTGTAGAATTTTTGTTGTAAGAGCTTGTTTGGTTCTCCCGCTAGCACCCGCCTAGCGGTTGTTAGCGGTCGGTTGCGGTTGCTAGCGGTTGGTACCAATCATAGAAACCGTTCCACACCGCTTCGAACCGCTCGAAATCGCTGGATTTCAAAAGCTCCTTCCCGCAAGCGTTTGCGGTTGCGGGCGGTTGCGGTTGGTGTAAAAAAGGAAATAAACTAAAAAAGGAAAATAAATAAATTAAAATATATATCATCATGTATGATTTATATTCACGTTAATTCTAAAAAATAATTATTATTTAACTTTAATTTTCTAATATAAATAATTATTTTTGTTTTCAATATAAAAATTTATATGAATAATTATTTATGGTTTTTAATCATTAATCATTTTTAAAAAATTTATACTTTTCATAACTATAGTTTCTGGTGTTTTATAATTTTTTATAATCATATATTAAATTTATTTTGGTAAATTTTGGTTTAACCGCTATCGTACCCGCTGATCAACCAGTCGTAAATCTCCCGCAAACGCACCCGTTTTCAACCGCTAAACCAGTCGGTCGAAACGCTAAAAAACGCTTGAAACCGCAACCCCCTGCTTCCGCAAACTCCCACAACCACAATCGCAACCGCTGCGATTAAACCAGTCAAGCCCTAAGTGAACTAGTTGTAGCTGTAAGTTTTTGGACGTAGGTATTTTAAAATAAAAATATAATATTTATAATAAAATTTTATTTTTACTTTTTAAAGTAAATAAAATGTTTCTATTATTAATTAAAATTAAAATACAAACAATAAATATTTTTTAAAAAATTCTAGTCAAAACACAAAAGTCTACAAAAGTCTACGTATTCTTTGATAATTTTATTTTTGGATCTTATCTTTGTTTTTTATTTTTAGAATTTTTATTGATAATTTCTAATTTTTATATTTATCTAATATTAATGTGAATCAAAACTTCTACAGCCAAGAAAATAGGGCTTAAAAAATTTACTCTGCTACAGCCTAAAGAAAAAATGTAACTTTTAAAAACCACTACAACACGATTGGCTTATAATTTAGGCTTTAAGAAAAATTAATAAGACTTTGGTCTATAATCTTTTGGCTTATGTTGCAGATACATATTATGGCTTCTGTTGCAGATAATCTTTTGGCTTAAACCGATTCGTTAAAATATATGGGCAAATATGTTTCGGCAATGTTTAAGTCTGAGTGTCTAACTACACTTTGACGGAAAGAGATATTCGAAAATTAATAGCATTGCAATTAATTAGAAGCACAAAAGATGGCAAGACAATTTCCTTCTTTTTTCGTCATTTATTAACCGGGTACCAAAGGGTGATACACGTAGTTCCGTAACATTACTCTTTGTTGACCGTTACTATCCATCTTTGAGTCTCCACCATGAATTTCTTTAATTTTTTTATAAATTACAATATGCATGTTTTAGCCAACGAGGTATTAGCCGACTAAATTGCTTGGATTAACTCAATTCATCAAATTTAGAGGGATTGATTGCTTAAATTATAAATAAAAATGTCGACCCATGAACATATATAAAAATATTAATAGTGGACTATTATCCTAAATAAAGATTCTGGTTGAAAATGGTGGCGACTCTAGGGTTTGATTCCCGACAATGAGAGATCTTAATCCGAGGGTTTTTTTACGGTTTTGTTACGGTTGCTGTTTGGTTAGGGAGGATCTGGTGGCGTTTTTGGCAGTCTTGGCCTCCTCATGTCTCGATTTGGTCTTGAGTTTCGCTGATTCAGGTTTTGATTTGGGGGTAAGAGATATTTCTCTCCAGGATGGGTCGATTCAGGTGTTGTTTTGGTCTTATCCGGTGAGGCCACATCAGATCTGGAGAGGCTGTGATCTATTTTCGGGCTTTACGGTTTTGATTTTGGAATCGAATATGGAGGTGTTGCAGATCCCTGTCTGGGTTGTGCTGCTAATGGATGTAGAGTTGGAATCAATAGGGTCAGAGTATTGGGGTACGAGTATGTGCTGTGTTTGGTGGAAGTTGACGGAGGAGTTCAAGTTTTGCTTTGAAAGGCTTAGTAGAGGCTCTATGGAGATAGAGTATCTGGTGCTAAATGTTAGAGGGATTTTTATGGAATTTATTTCTTCTGGAAAAGTTAGAACTAAGTCTGATTATTCACGGTCGGAATTGTTTTTTCGGTGGGCAAGCGGTGTCATCTCCGGTTACGTTAGGGGATCTCTGAGGAATGACTTTGGTCGGGTGTTGCGTCTAAGGAAAGTTGGATTAACTCTCCTGTGGTGGCAAAGGAAAGAGTTGTGTCATTTAATGGTGGAAATGTCACGATTTTGGGCGAGTGTTTTGTTTCCAAATCAAGAGGGAATTAAATGGTACACAGATTCTCAATTTTGGAATGTAGGAGATAGTATATCGGGAATTCATGATTGGAGATTTTGTTTGATAATCGGGAAAGGATTTTCAAAGAGAATAAAATTGAATGTCTTATCTTTAAGAAGACTCAATTGGTCTGATATGGCATCTTTTCTCTCCTGGCATTTTCGGCCTTTAAGCAGAGTGTGGTTTTTGGTAAGTATTGCTTTGAGGAGAGATTATGTTTGGTTTAATAAGGAACGTGGAAGATACATTTTATTTGGTAAGTATGGGTATTATTTAAGGAGACAAAATAAAACAAAGGAAAGGAACCAAGGTAAGGAATGCAACAACCCGATGAACCATGGCACGGTGAAGGGAGTACCGGGTGGAGGAAAACCACCAAAACCGAAAGTTGATAAATGAAAGTTTTAAGCTGGAATTGTCAAGGACTCGGTAATAAGGCAACTATCGGTTATCTTCGGGATTTGTGGAAACAACATCGACCGGATTTTTTGTTTCTTTCGGAAACCAAACAATCTACTTTTTTTATGAAAAAATTTATTGGTCATTTTGGTTACAAAAATTTAAAAACGGTTGATCCTATCGGTTGTAGTGGCGGTTTAGCTCTTTTTTATAATAATGATTTCAATGTTTCAATTCTTTATCAAAGTAATCGGTTAATCGATATTGAAGCAAGTTATAAAGGTAAATTAATTAATCTCACTTTTGTTTATGGAGACCCGGTTCCAAATAAGAGGGAACAAGTTTGGGAGCGGTTAACACGAACTGGTTTGTCTCGGGATACACCTTGGTTTATAATCGGTGATTTTAATGAATTAACTGGAAATCATGAAAAAAGAGGTGGTAAATTAAGACATGCATCATCTTTTATCCCTTTTAATTTAATGATTCAAAATTGTGGCTTTTTGGAGTTTCCATATATCGGAGACTGGTTGTCTTGGCGATGTTGGCGGGATAAAAAACCAATACGGTGTCGTTTGGATAGAGCGTTAGCGAATGAAGATTGGCATGAATTGTTCTGCAATTCATTCGTAGAATACTTACCAATGGTAGCTTCTGATCACTCACCGGTGATTGCTACGATTGCCGATAAGGTACCACGGGGGAAACGGAGTTTCAGGTTTGATAAGAGATGGATAGGGAAGGAAGGGTTATTAGAGGCAATTGCAAATGGTTGGAATAGTGATACAGAGCTAGGAGTTGGGAAGTTTGTGGAAAAATTATCTAATTGTAGGCGAGCTATTTCGCAATGGCGGAGAGAATTAATTCCTTATGGGCGGAAAACAATTGAAGAACTAAAAACGGAATTATTTGCGGCACAGAGAGATGACAGGAGACCACGGGAAGAGATTACGGAATTAACAATGCGATTAAAAGAGGCTTATCGGGATGAGGAATTGTATTGGCATCAAAAGAGTAGGAGTTTTTGGATGAAATTAGGGGATAATAATTCAAAGTATTTTCATGCTCTAACGAAACAGAGACGGGCAAGAAATAGAATCACGGGGTTACATGATGAAAACGGGATTTGGTCTGCAGAGGATAAAGATATTCAAAATATAGCGGTTTCTTATTTTAAGGATTTGTTTACTACAACAAAGCCTGAGGCTTTTGAGGAATCCTTGGCAGAAGTTCAAAGTCTTATTACGGATCAGATTAATAATTTTCTAACGGCACCCGCAACGGAGTGTGAAGTGCGAACGGCTTTGTTTATGATGCATCCGGAAAAATCGCCAGGACCTGATGGTATGACCGCATTATTTTTTCAAAAGGCTTGGGTTACTATTAAAAAAGATCTTCTTTTTCTAGTCAACTCTTTTTTAGAGGATGGAATTTTTGATAAAAGGTTAAATACGACTAATATTTGTTTGATTCCAAAAACGGAAAGACCAACACGGATGACGGAGTTACGGCCTATAAGTCTTTGCAATGTTGGTTATAAAATTATATCGAAGATTCTTTGCCAGAGACTTAAGACGGTTCTACCAACACTGATTTCAGAAACACAATCAGCTTTTGTAGAAGGGCGTTTGATTTCGGATAATATTCTCATTGCACAAGAGATGTTTCATGGTTTGAGAACTAACCCCTCCTGTAAAGGAAAGTTCATGGCTATTAAAACGGATATGAGTAAAGCTTATGATAGGGTGGAATGGATTTTCATTGAAAAGGTTTTAAGAAAATTGGGATTCTGTGAAAAATGGATTAACTGGATAATGTGGTGTATTACAACAGTCCAATATAGAGTTCTCCTTAATGGTCAACCTAGAGGACTCATAGTACCAGAGAGGGGATTACGACAAGGAGACCCACTCTCACCTTATTTATTCATCCTTTGCACGGAAGTGCTAATTGCAAATATTCAGAAAGCAGAAGGGGAAAAATTAATTACGGGTATCAAAGTAGCAAACGCGAGTCCTTCGGTCTCGCATTTGTTGTTTGCGGATGATAGTTTATTTTTTTGCAAGGCTAACAAGGACCAATGTGGGGTTATTTTGGGGATTTTAAAGAAGTATGAAGCGGTCTCGGGACAACAGATAAACTTTTTAAAATCATCGATTCAGTTTGGGCATAAGGTAGACGATGCCATCAAGGAAGAAATCAAATCTACCTTGGGTATCACTACTATCGGTGGTATGGGTTCTTATCTCGGATTGCCGGAGAGTTTAGGTGGTTCCAAGACAAAAATTTTCTCATTTGTTAGAGATAGATTACAAACAAGAATTAACGGATGGTCGGCCAAATTTTTATCGAAAGGTGGGAAAGAAGTGATGATTAAATCGGTAGCTGCAGCATTACCAACTTATGTTATGTCATGCTTCAGACTACCGAAAACAATCACTTCAAAACTCACTAGTGCGGTTTGCTAATTTTTGGTGGAGTTCGAATGGGGATTCCAGAGGTATGCATTGGATGGCATGGAATAAATTGTGTAACAGTAAATCGGAAGGGGGGTTAGGATTTCGGAATGTAGACGATTTTAATTCTGCTTTATTGGCAAAACAATTATGGCGGTTGATTACGGTTCCAGATTCTCTTTTCGCAAAGGTTTTTAAAGGGCGGTATTTTCGGAAATCCAATCCTTTGGAAAATATAAAATCGTACTCTCCATCATATGGATGGCGGAGTATATGTTCAGCTAGATCTCTGGTTAATAAAGGACTTATTAAAAGAGTCGGATCTGGGTCATCCATCTCAGTTTGGAAGGACCCCTGGATTCCAGCTCAATTCCCGAGACCAGCAAAAAGTAATGGGTCCATTGTTGATCCATCTTTAAAAGTTATCAATCTTATAGATAGTCGGTCAAACTTTTGGAATATTGATCTCTTACAGGCGACCTTTGCTCCCGAAGATGTCGAGATAATAAGTGCCCTACCTGTGGGTGCGCCAACTAAGGAAGATACTATGGGTTGGCATTTTACAAAATCAGGAAAGTATACTGTTAAATCGGGATATCATACTTCACGGATAGAAAAAACGGAGAACAACATATTTTCTATAGGACCAGACATCAAACCGCTAAAAGCACATACTTGGCAAGTGCAGTGTCCACCTAAGATACGCCATTTTTTGTGGCAAATTTTAACGGGTTGTATACCGGTTACGGAAAATTTTCGGAAACGAGGAATTGACTGTGATACAGGTTGTGCCAGATGTGGTGCACTAGAGGAAACGATTAATCACACACTCTTCCAGTGCCACCCGGCACGGCAGATTTGGGCGCTTTCACAGATTCCCACAGGTATGGGGTTTTTTCCCACAGAATCTATTTTTGCGAACTTGGATCATTTATTTTGGAGAATACCTTCGGAATTTGATTGCTCAGTTTTTCCATGGATTATCTGGTATATTTGGAAAGCAAGGAATGAGAAAATATTTGAAAATATAGACAATGATCCACTAGAGGTATTACGGTTAGCGGAAAAAGAGGCACAATTGTGGCATGCAGCTCAAATCGAGCTTATTAACGAAAATCAGGGTTCTGTGGATTTGGTAACTCGATCTCGAGTGAGGGATGCTTCACTTGATTCGACTTATTCGGGGTACCGTTGTTTTGTGGATGGATCATGGAAAGGAAGTGATAAGTTCTCCGGTACAGGATGGTTCTGTACATCATCAAATGGAGAACCGCCAACCATGGGAGCTGCCAACCTCCGTAGAAGTCTATCTCCCCTACATACAGAAGCCGAGGCCCTTCTCTGGGCGATGAAGTGCATGATTGGTGCAGATAATCAAGAGGTAGCGTTCTTTACAGACTGTTCTGACCTGGTGAAGATGGTGTCTTCTCCAACCGAATGGCCGGCGTTTTTAGTGTATTTGGAGGAATTTCAGAGTGACAAGGAAGAATTCTCTACTTTTTCTTTATCTTTAATTTCTCGTAGCGCTAATGTAAAAGCGGATAATTTGGCACGAAAAGTTCGTACAAAACCGCAACATATCACATATGTAAACAACATTCCTCAGGAATGGCTCTTTTGAATTTTAATTAATTTCGGATGACAAAAAAAAAAAGGTATTAGCCGACTAGTAGTACAAGATGTTTGTTCTCTTGTGCCTGGGGTTCCAAACTTTAACCTTTTTTTGGGATCGAGAAACGTTCTTTTAATCGGTATATACTAAAAACTTGTTCTATGTATCGAGAGAGATTATGGATCAAAGATCGTAACTCCTGCAATTTAACAAATATATATATATATATATATATAAAGTTATGGTTGTTAGAACTTAAAATATAAAGAACAACACTTCTTTATTAGATTTAGAAACTCTCACAAAACTAAATCTCTTCTCTCTAAGTCTCATGGAACATCCTTTCATGGACTCTTGTATTATATAGAACTTGGACATCTCCCAAATCTATTAGGATTAGGTCAAACACAAACTCCATCTAGATACTTTATCATTATCTAAAACATATTTGTTAATATCCTTACTTATCTCTAGAAGCTTCTTCTTCTGCGTTTCCTTGAACTTGAATCTTCCCAATGGCTTGGTAAGAATGTCCGCCTTTTGGACCTCTCCGGGTACATGCTCAACTTTGATTTGTCCGTCTTCCACACATTCCCGAATAAAATGATACTTCGAAAGTATGTGCTTACTTCTCCCATGAAACACTGGATTCTTGGTCAAAGCTATAGCCGATTTATTGTCACTCCTTAGTAAGACCTTCTCGCCTTCAACGCTTAGTATCTCACTCAACAATTCTTTAAGCCATATAGCTTGTTTCGCGGCTTCCGTAGCTGCCATGAATTCCGCTTCCCATGAGGACAATGCGACCTTAGGTTGCTTTTGCGATGTCCAAGTAATCGGTGATGAACCAAAGTAGAAAACGTGTCCCGAGGTGCTTCTTCCGTCGTCAACATCAACATTGTGACTACTATCACTATATCTGGTGATCCTCCTTGACCCGTCTCTCTTGAAAAACAAACCAAAGTTTGTTGTTCCTCTTACATACCTTAATATATGCTTGACCGCAAGCCCATGAGAATTTCTTGGACTTTGCATATACCGACTTAGAACTCCAACAGCAAAGGAGAGATCCGGTCTTGTGTGTAGGAGGTACCTAAGACAACCAATGGTTCGTCTATAGTCGGTTGCATCAATCTCTGGTTCTTCTTCCAATTTATTGATCTTTTGACTTGGATGCATTGGTGTATGAGTCAAGTTACACGATTCCATCTTAGCATCAACAAGAATTCCTTGAGCGTATCTTTCTTGCTTTATCTTTATCCCATCCACTCCTTGAATCAATTCTATGCCAAGATAATACGTTAACTTCCCTAGATCCGACATCTCGAATTTCTTTGACATATCTTCTTTGAATTTGTTGATGACCTTAAGCGTGGTTCCCGTCACAAACAAATCATCCACGTAGATAGCCACAATCAAGACGTCCTTCTTGTCGTTCTTCCGATATACCGTCGGTTCCTTGATACACTTGTTGAAGCCCATCTCTCTTAAGACTTGGTCGAGTTTTACATTTCATGCTCTAGGAGCTTGTCGTAAGCCGTATAGAGCCTTGTAAAGTCGATACACTCGATCTTCCTCACCTTTCTTCACAAAGCCTTATGGTTGAATTACGTAGACTAGCTCCTTCAAGTCTCCGTTTAAGAATGCGGTTTTCACATCTAGGTGGTGAATCTCCCAACCATTTGTTGCTGCTAAGGCTATGAGAAGGCGTATAGTGTTAAGACGTGCCACCGGAGCAAACACTTCGTCAAAATATATGCCTTGCTGTTGTACATAACCTTTAGCTACAAGTCTTGCCTTGTATTTATTCACTGAGCCATCCGCTTTCTTCTTGATCTTGTAAATCCACTTAAGACCAATAGGTTTAACATCAACCGGTTTATCAACGAGTTCCCATGTCTTGTTCTTGAGAATTGAATCCAACTCGGCTTGCATTGCATCAATCCATTCCTTTTGATGTTCAGCTTCAAAGTAACACATAATCATCAAGGTAGCTAGGTTGTCTTACCGTACAGCCATATCTAGTCACTACTTGTTGATTCTCTGCTCCTTGATTCACGGCATTGTCAACATGTTCCTCTTCTTCTACCTCTTCTTCCTCGTCTTGGTCTATAGGATCTTGATCCGGATTATGGTTGTCATTGGCTTGATCATCCCCATATCCATCTCCATTATCTATAATACCTCCACGAGTGAGTTTAAACATACCCGGTTCACCATTGGATTCACTTGTTGTAGACGACCAGTTCCAAGCTTTCTTTTCATCGAAGACCACGTCTCTACTAACAATTACTTTCCTTGAAACCGGATCATAGAGTCTATAGGCTATAGAACCCGGCTCGGTTCCCAGATTGACCACGCTCCTTGACCTTTCATCTAGCTTCTTAAGATGTGGTCCATTGATTTTAGCATAGGCCATACAACCAAAGACTCTCAAATGTTCTATGTTCGGTTTCTTGAACGTGAAGCACTCATAAGGCGTTTGACCCTTCAAAGCCTTAGTAGGAACTCGATTAATGAGGTAGGTTGAATTACGAGCAGCTTCTCCCCATAGGTGATTCGGAATCCTCATTGCCTTAAGTAAGCTTCTTGTCATCTCCATTAAAGTCCGGTTTCTTCTCTCAACTACACCATTTTGTTGTGGTGTGTAAGGGGCAGTAATTAAGGTGTCTTGCTATTCCTTTTTCTTCACAAAAGGAAGTGAATTGAGCTGAGGTAAACTCTCATCCTCTATCGGTACGAAAAGTTTTTATGGTTAACCCGGTTTGTTTCTCCACAACTTCTTTAAACTTTTTAAACCGATCGAACGCCTCACTCTTTTCTTTTAGTAACATGGTCCACATGTACCTAGAAAAATCATCAATTAAGACGAATACATACCGGTTGTTAGCTGGTGTTGGTGGTGAGATTGGCCCGCATAAGTCTCCATGAATCAGTTCCAACGCTTGTGCCGCACGGAAGCTAGTTTTGATCAGGAATGTGTTTCTTGTTTGTTTTCCGGCTAAGCACACGTCACACACACTCTTTTCATGTAGAGTTCATGGCATTCCTTCAACCATCTCCTTTTGTACCATATTATTCATGACACCAAAGCTCACATGTCCAAGTCTTGAGTGCCACTTCCATGTTTCTTCATCATCACGTAAAAGTAGACACATTGGACTGCTTATTTTCATCGGGGTTTTGTAGAGTCGGTTTGGAGATCTTGTGACTCTTACAAGCAACTTTCCATATGGATCACTTAGTGTTAACACGTCTTCTTTCATGTATACTTCGCACCCACCTTCAGTTGCTTGTCCAAGACTCAATATGTTGTGTTTTAGCTCGGGTATGAGATAGATGTCTTTGAGAGCTCTTTTCTCTCTGGTCTTGCACACAAAGACAATCGTTCCTTTGCCAATGATATTCACACACCAGCCATCGCCAAACCTCACTTTACCTTTTACGTTCTCATCTAGGTTTGAGAAGAAATCTTTGTTCCCCGACATGTGGTTACTTGCACCGGTATCTAAATACCAAATACTCGAGTTGTTATTAGTATCATAGTTCTTAGGGATTACCTTATCTTCGTTAAGGAATACGACTTCATGGACATATAAGGCATCGGCTTCTTGTGTCTCGTTTAGGTTAGCTTCTTGGTTTTGCATTGGTTTCTCGGGACATGTCAATGCAAAGTGGCCCACTTTGTCACATCTCCAACATATTACCTTGGAACGATCTCTTTTCGGTTTTGGTTTTTCTTCCGCAGTTGCTGCTCCTTGATCTTGGCTATTGAATCTCCCTCGACCCCTACCTCTACCAAAGCTTCCTCTGCCCCTACCAAAACCTCTTCCTCCTCTATTTCCGTAACCTCCTCTGTTTCCGCCGTAGCCTCCGTGGCTATTGTTTGAAAACAAGAGTTTACTTTGATCCTCTCCTTGATTCTCATCCCTTATACGCTCGCCGTTGTTTCTAAGTCTGGGACTTGCTCAAGAGAAGCTACAATTTGTATGAATTTGCCTCTAGGGAGACTTGTCAAGAACTTCTTCACCAACTTCGATTCGTCAATTGTATTTCCGAGAGAAGCAGATTGGGAAGCTATTCCCGAAATCTTTCCCGCAAAGTCATCAACCGAGTTGGTGTCTTCCATCTTCAACCGATCGAGTTGTGTCATTAGGGTTTGGAGTCTCGCCACTTTAACACGGTCTGCTCCCTGGTGACGAGATTTGATCGCAGCCCACACCAACTTCGCCGTGCCTTGTTCTCCAATTTGTAGGATGAGGCTCTCGGGGATTGATTGAAATAGAAGAGCTGTCGCTACATCGTTCTTCTTTCTGTCTATTGATCCTGGTTCTATGGTGTCCCATACTTCGCTTACTCTTAACAAGATCTTCATCCTCATCGCCCAAACTGTATAGTTTGTTGTTGTTAACATAGGGCATTGGATCGTTGGGGCTCCAATGTCTTTTGTTCGTGTTGAAGGTTCCACGTCTCCCATCTTGGATACGTGAAGCTTTGATCGTCGTCTTCGATCGGTACTTCTCCTTCAAGCTCTGATACCAATATAAAGTTATGGTTGCTAGAACTTAGAATATAAAGAACAATACTTCTTTATTAGATTTAGAAACTCTCACAAAACTAAATCTCTTCTCTCTAAGTCTCATGGAACATCCTTCCATGGAGCCTTGTATTATATAGAACTTGGACATCTCCCAAATCTATTAGGATTAGGTCAAACACAAACTCTATCTAGATACTTTATCATTATCTAAAACATATTTGTTAATATCCTTACTTATCTCTAGAAGCTTCTTCTTCTGCGTTTCCTTGAACTTCACAAAACTAAATCTCTTCTCTCTAAGTCTCATGGAACATCCTTCCATGGAGCCTTGTATTATATAGAACTTGGACATCTCCCAAGTCTATTAGGATTAGGTCAAACACAAACTCTATCTAGATACTTTATCATTATCTAAAACATATTTGTTAATATCCTTACTTATCTCTAGAAGATTCTTCTTCTGATAACTTCTTCTTTTAAGTCTTGAATTATCCAACAATATCACCATAAACTTTTTGATCAATATTTTCTTGACTAATCGGATTGAGACGATGACTTTTCTAAAAATCTTTGACAACTATCAATCAGGTTAAGACGAAGAATCTTCCCATGATAAAAAGTAATACGACTTTTCCTCCTCTCTCTACACCAAAAGTTGTTTTAGTTTCTCCAAGTTTCTTAAGATAAAATTTTGGATTTGTTAATCTTCGGTTTTTTTTTTGGAAATAACAGAATATCTATCTTCCAAAGAACCAATTTTTTCTATATTGTTAGGTAATATTTTGAGTTTTCCACATTCTTTATTGACTACTCATCAATGAAAGGAAAGGATCAACACTAATATCTACGAAGGCAATCCTTATTGTCAAATAATTCTGAAATTAAAACTCATAAAATTTTAGGATATAAAAGAAAATCAAATTTGATCCAACATGAATTGAGGAGAAAGAAAAACGAGTAACAATCTTAAATGGAAATAGCAAAAACGAACTTAATTTTATCACCCATCGAAGTGTTTTATGAGTCTCCCATTTGAGTCTCCCATCGACCATGGATTCTAAATCGGGTTAAACCTATGATGACGATTGATGACTGACGAGTTTTACGTTGACGTAAACAAATTATGACTTCAGTTGTGTTAAGTTCTAAATTTCTTATAAACCAAAGCCAAACAAAAATACAGAGCCATGTTGGTCAAGTTCCTCATTATCGTCTTCTTGAGCTTCCTCTCCCAATCCCAAAAATCCTCTTCCCAAGTTCTTGAATTAACTTACAATGGCTTCCGTCCTCCATCCACTAACATATCAATCCAAGGAATTGCCACCATCACACCTAACGGTCTCTTGAAGCTAACCAACACAAGCATGCAGAGAACCGGTCACGCCTTCTACACCAAACCAATCCGGTTCAAAGATTCTCCAAACGGTAATGTCTCGTCATTCTCCACAACTTTTGTCTTTGATATCCACTCTGAGATCCCCACACTTAGCAGCGGCGGCATGGCCTTTGTCATCGCTCCTAACCCTGGCCTCCCATTCGGCAGTACTTTCCAATACCTCGGCCTCTTAAACGTCACAAACAACGGTAACGATACGAATCATGTATTCGCTGTCGAACTTGACACAATTATGAGTATCGAGCTCAATGATATGAACAATAACCATGTCGGAATCGATATCAACAGCTTGATATCGGTAAAAAGTTCCTCGGCTGGGTACTGGGACGAGAACAATCGGTTTAATAATCTGACTTTGATTAGTCGTAAGCGTATGCAGGTTTGGATCGACTACGATGGTCGTACCCATCGAATCGATGTAACAATGGCTCCCTTTAGCGAGAATAAACCTAGAAAACTGCTTGTTTCTATTGTCAGAGATCTGTCCTCTGTTCTTTTGCAAGATATGTTCGTAGGTTTCTCGTCTGCGACCGGTTCTATGTTGTCAGAACATTTTGTTCTTGGCTGGAATTTCCGGGTGAACGGGAAAGCTCAGCCACTGGCCTTGGCCTTGTCGAAACTTCCGATATTGCCTGTGTGGGATTCAAAACCCCCGAGGTTCTACAGCTTCATCAAGAACTGGATGCCGTGGATCTCCCTCTTGTTGATTCCCCTCTTGCTTATTATTTTCCTTGTGCGCTTTCTCGTGAGGAGGAAGAGAAAGTTCGCAGAGGAGCTCGAAGATTGGGAAACCGAGTTCGGGAAGAACCGGCTAAGGTTCAAGGACTTGTACTATGCCACAAAAGGGTTCAAGGATAAGAACCTTCTTGGATCAGGCGGGTTCGGGAGGGTTTACAGAGGTTTCATGCTGAAGACTAAGAAGGAGATCGCGGTGAAAAGAGTCTCGAACGAATCCCGACAAGGTTTGAAAGAGTTTGTGGCTGAGATCGTGAGTATTGGACAGATGAGTCATCGGAACTTAGTCCCTCTCGTGGGTTATTGTCGCCGGAGAGATGAGCTTCTTCTGGTGTATGATTACATGCCTAATGGAAGCTTAGACAAGTATTTGTACAACAGTCCGGAGGTAAGACTAAATTGGAAACAGAGGTTTAAAGTCATAAATGGTGTGGCTTCTGCCTTGTTCTACCTTCACGAGGAATGGGAACAAGTGGTGATTCACCGGGACATCAAAGCAAGTAACATCTTGTTAGATGCAGAGTACAATGGAAGACTCGGAGATTTTGGTTTAGCCCGATTGTGCGATCACGGGTCAGATCCTCAAACCACGCGCGTTGTTGGAACTTGGGGATACCTAGACCCTGATCATGTTAGGACAGGACGGGCCACAACCGCTACTGATGTTTTTGCGTTTGGGGTGCTCCTACTAGAAGTGGTGTGCGGTAGACGTCCTATCGAGATTGTAAACGAGAGTGATGACACCGTCTTGCTCGTGGAATTGGTTTTTGGGTTTTGGATAGAGGGAAAACTCTTGGATGCTACGGATCCGAATCTAGGGTTCGAGTATGACCAAAGAGAAGTCGAAATGGTTTTGAAGCTAGGTTTGTTGTGCTCTCACTCCGACCCACCAGCTAGACCAACTATGAGACAAGTGCTACAATATCTAAGGGGAGATGCAATGTTACCAGATTTATCGCTGTTCGACTTCCGTGGGAGTGAAAAAATGTTGGGAATCAGCCACAGATTTAGTGAGTCATGCATGTTTACCAGTAGATCTTCGATTGCTTATTCCATACTTTCTGGCGGGAGGTGATTTTCCAATATCACAATAATGTTTTATGTTTTACATTATGGCCGTGTTCGTTTCCATGACGCAGCGACTCCGACGAGCGACCAAAAAATAAGCACAGTTTTTTCCTGATTTCTTTGTACACTGTCGCTGAATCTGAAAACGAGCGATTCCGATGACTTAATTAAGGAAAGGTGAATGTCGCTGTAATTTATAGCGGCAGTTTTAATGGACTAATAAAAACTAGCGACAGTTCCATATTAATATCGGCGACAGATGAATAACAACGTCGGGAAGGAATTTCTCTCTCCACCGTTTGTATTTTTGGTCGCTAGCTTATGTCGCTGCGTCTAGAAAACGAACAAGGCCTATATTACATATGTAGAAAGAAATTATATGCACGAGATAGGGGACCATGTTGACATATTTCAGTGCTGTATGTGTACGAATAAGTGAAATTCTATGGACTTAGAAGACCAGTTTACTCTTTTTTTTTTTTTTTTTTTTTATCGACAAGGCCCGATCCATAGCCAATCCCTACTACGCGGAGTAACGCGACTTAGTGGAGTCGAACTCCGGTGGGGAAGGCGGAGTCAAGTGGACTTAACCACTTTTAAAAATGCCCCTTTTTCAATACCCCTTTTCAAAAATGCCCCCTTTGAGAGTCCATTTTTAAGTTTGCCCTCTTTTAATTTTTAACTCTGTTCTAAAAAGCGGTCTAGGCGGTCGCCTAGGCCCCGACTAGGCGCTAGGCTCTCATTCGACGCCTAGATAACCGCCTTGACCGCCTAAAATTACATAGATCTTGTTTAATGTATTTTTTCAATTTCAATTAGAGTTTTATTTATATATATATAGTTATAAATATTCATATATTGTTTAATATAAATATAAATAAATATTTTATCTAGTTTTTGTTTATAATTTCATAATTTTTAGTTTTATATTAATATTTTATATAACTTTTATATATAATATCATATTTATAATGTATTATGTTATAAACGTCTAAACCGCCTAAAAAATCGCCTAGGCCCCGATTAGGCGTTCTAGGCGCTAGGCACTGAGTCACCGCCCGCTTAGCGCCTAGCGCTTTCTTGAACATTGATTTTTAATGACCATTTTACCCTTATTTGAAACAAAATTATGTCCACAAAATACAAAATATTTTTTGGCGGGAAAAGTGATCCTGCAATTTTCCCGCCAAAACACTTGTAAAAACCTTTAAAAAACCTTGTAAAATTTTCCCGTAAAAATTTTTCCCGCCAAAAAATTTTCCCGCCAAAAAAAATTTTTTGCGGGAAAAGTGATTCCGCAATTTTTTTTGCGAAATTTTTTTGGCGGAAAAATTTTTGGCGGGAAAAATTTACAAGGTATTTTAAAGGTTTTTTACAAGGTATTTACAAGTGTTTTGTAAGGTTTTACAATGTATTTTAAAAGGTTTTACAAAGTACTTTTAAGGTTTTATAAGGTATTTATAACTTGTAAAACCTTATAAAAAACTTGTAAAACCTTATAACTTGTAAAAACCTTATAAAATAGCTTGTAAAATCTTATAATATCTTATAAATACCTTGTAAATACGTTGTAAAACCTTTTAAAATACATTGTAAAACCTTATAAATACCTTGTAAAAAACCTTTAAAATACCTTGTAAATTTTTGGCGGGAAAAATTTTCCCGCCAAAAATTTAACGCCAAAAAAATTGCGGAATCACTTTTCCCGCAAAAAAAATTTTTTGGCGGGAAAATTTTTTGGCGGGAAAAAATTTTACGGGAAAATTTTACAAGGTATTTTAAAGGTTTTACAAATTTTTACAAGTGTTTTGGCGGGAAAAATTGGGGGATCACTTTTCCCGCCAAAAAATATTTTGTATTTTGTGGACCTAATTTTGTTATATTTCCTTATATATTTATGATATCTTTTATTAAAAGAAGGGTAATTCAGTCATTTTGTACATAAAAGGGGTATTTTTAAAAATGGACATCCAAAAGGGGCATTTTTGAAAAGGGATATTAAAAAAGGAGCATTTTTGTGAGTCTCCCAGACTAAAGGCACATCCCCCGACCAGTTTACTCTTAATGATGTTGCATTTAAAGAAATTTAAAAAGCGTCTGGTTAATAGAAGAATAATTATGTACCAAGTGGCTTTTGGGATAGTAATGTTTTTTAAGACTTTCCAAAATTTGTGATCCATAGAATCTTTAATTCGATATCCATTTGGAAAGGGCTTGGGCTAACTGGGGAGATGTACGAGTCTAGGGGGAGCCAGACCTTGCATAAGTCAATGAAGCTTACCCTTTAGGCCATTATAAAACTCATCTAACTCTGAAGAAAAAGCCGGCCAATCTTCATAATCATCAAGCATCTTCAAAAACTCCACACAATATGTCTCAAAGTTGACATATGTAAATTTCTAAGATTATACAGTATATGTGAAACCGAGTATAACACCATTATTTGCAATTGATGGAAATTAAAAGACATAACTCTTTTTTTTTTCTTTTTTTGTAAAGTAGGAAGTTCAGGGCACAGGCCCATACATCTTTTTAGACCGTACCAGCCTTGTATATTTACATGAACCATCTGCCACTCGATCTTGTGACCTTTTGGAATTTTCCAATATACTTTTTCAGTCGAGTTACCGACCTCTCGTAAAGACTTAGGCTATTTGACTTAGTTATGATTGTCCTTGTGCAAATAGAATGCCGTAGGCCCGTAGCGATAAGGAAACAATTTTTTATTTATTTTTCGAATAGAGTCTTGATAGCACAAATGTGGTCCGAATTAAAACCAAAATAAAAAATAAAAGATGAGAAGTTTTATACCACAAAATGGTTTTGGTCAAAAAAAGAGAGGGAAATATAGGTGCGGTTTGAATACCACAAATGTGGTTCGGAGCACATAATTTTACAACAATCAATGAAAATACCATTCCTTTTGAAGAAACCAAATTGGTCTATAATTTTCTGGCCTCTATTGATGATACTTATGATTTGGGGCAGAACATGTCACTCCGTCAAAACATTATATCTCTGTTTTGTATTTTTTATGTGAACGATTTGACAGTTAGTTTTGAACCTCACATAAGTCACAAACCTAATAAATTTTTGATGCTTGTGATTAATTAAAAAAAAAAATTGATTACTAGAGGTGAATGTAGCAGTCTTAGTAGTCCACTTATTGGGTCTTCTAATGAATGCAAAGTATAACATCATTTCGACTAGCCAAATAGAGTGATTTAATTACAATTGTTTTTTTGTCACCAGATATGCAAACTTAATTTCAGTTACAACATATAATTTCATAGAAACAAATTTCAAACCATATTTACGTAGATTTTGTTGCCGGTTAGGTGATACATTTCAGCAACGAACCATTTAAAAGTTCGATTGCTAGAAATTTTAGCCTAATGATCGCTAAACTAAGTTGTCACTAAAATATATCGGCGAATCTAACAACAATAACATAGACATAATTTAATCACCAAAAGATATATATCGTTCAATTAACGTCCATAACAAACTCGAACAGTAAGTTTTTTTTCTTATAGCATTGTAATTAAAGGCCATAAAAGAGGTGGTGGTAGAAAATGATAGAGGACAAGATAAGTTACAACGGAGACAAACACACGTTGTACCACAACATTACAAATCAAAACATTTATCGCCCGCTACTATGATTCGTCACCTTCTTCGTGAGTCTCTACCATGCCCTCTACTTTAGGTTAAGCTGAAACGACTTTTCCCTTGACCAATAACAAAAACGACTTTTCCACACTCTTGAGTACACCATAAATTGTCTTAGTTTCTTACAAACTCAACTACCTAAATCAAAGCCAACAAAAATAAAAAATCTTCACCATGTTCTTCAAGCTCTTCACCATCTTCTTCTTAAGCTTCTTCTGGCAATCCATAAAGTCCTCTTCCAAAATTCTCGACTTCGCTTATAATGGCTTCCACCCTCCACTGACTAACGTATCCGTCCAAGGAATTGCCACTATCACACCTAATGGTCTCTTGAAGCTAACTAACACAACCATGCAGAGTACCGGTCACGCCTTCTTTACCAAAGCAATCCGGTTCAAAGATTCTCCAAACGGTACCGTCTCGTCTTTTTCCACTACCTTTGTCTTCGCTATTCACACTCAGATCCCCATTGCACACGGCATGGCCTTTGTCGTTGCTCCTAACCCTAGCCTCCCATTCGCCAGCCCCTTACAGTACCTCGGTCTCTTCAATGTAACAAACAACGGTAACGATAGGAACCATGTATTCGCTGTCGAGTTAGACACGATTATGAATATCGAGTTCAACGATACTAACAATAACCATGTTGGAATCGATATCAATAGCTTGAACTCGGTGGAAAGTTCTCCTGCTGGATACTGGGACGAGAAAGACCACTTTAATAATCTGACTTTGATCAGTCATAAACGTATGCAGGTTTGGGTCGATTACGATGGTCATAGCCATCGAATCGATGTGACGATGGCTCCCTTCGGCGAGAATAAACCTAGAAAACCGCTTGTTTCTACCGTCAGAGATCTGTCTTCCGTTCTTTTGCAAGAAATGTTCGTAGGGTTCTCGTCTGCGACCGGTAATATTGTGTCCGAAATTTTTGTTCTTGGGTGGAGTTTCAGGGTGAACGGGGAAGCTCAGCCATTGGCCTTATCGAAACTTCCGAGATTGCCTGTTTGGGATCCAAAACCCACGAGAGTCTACAGATTTTACAAGAACTGGGTGCCGTTGATTTCCCTCTTGTTGATTCCCCTCTTGCTTGTTATCTTCCTCGTGCGCTTCATCCTGAGGAGGAGGAGAAAGTTCGCAGAGGAGCTCGAAGAATGGGAAACAGAGTTCGGGAAGAACCGACTAAGGTTCAAGGAGTTGTATTATGCCACAAAAGGGTTCAAGGATAAGAACCTTCTTGGATCAGGCGGGTTCGGGAGAGTTTACAAAGGTTTCATGCCCAAGATGAAGAAGGAGATTGCCGTGAAAAGAGTCTCGAACGAATCCAGACAGGGGCTAAAAGAGTTTGTGGCTGAGATCGTGAGTATTGGACAGATGAGTCACCGGAACTTAGTCCCTCTCGTGGGTTATTGCCGCCGGAGAGACGAGCTTCTTCTGGTGTACGATTACATGCCCAATGGAAGTTTAGACAAGTATTTGTATAACCGTCCAGAGGTAACCCTCAATTGGAAACAAAGGTTTAAAGTCATTAATGGTGTGGCCTCTGCCTTATTCTACCTCCACGAGGAATGGGAACAAGTGGTGATTCACCGCGATGTCAAAGCCAGCAACGTCTTATTAGACGCGGAGCTCAATGGGAGACTCGGGGATTTCGGTTTAGCTCAGTTGTGTGATCACGGGTCTGATCCTCAAACCACGCACATTGTTGGAACTTGGGGATACGTAGCCCCCGATCACATCAGGACAGGACGGGCCACGACCGGTACTGATGTTTTTGCATTTGGGGTGCTCCTACTAGAAGTGGCATGCGGTAGACGTCCTATCGAGATTGATAACGAGACTGGTGAGAGGGTCGTGCTCGTGGATAGGGTTCTTAGGTTTTGGATGGAGGGAAACATCTTGGACGCTAAGGATCCGAATCTAGGGTATGAGTATGACCAAAAAGAGGTCGAAATGGTTTTGAAGCTAGGTTTGTTGTGCTCTCACCCCGATCCACAAGCTAGACCAAGTATCAGACAGGTGCTGCATTATCTAAGGGGAGAAGCAATGTTACCAAATTTGTCACCGTTGGACTTGCGTGGGAATGGGATGATGTTGGGAATCCATCACGGATCTAGTGAGTCAGGCATGTTTACCAGTGGATCTTCAGTTGCTTATTCTCTACTCTCTGGCGGGAGGTGATTTTCGTATATCATAACGTTTTTAGAATTTAATTATCTGCAAAAGATAGAGTTTGTACGTACTTATTAATTCTTATTGATGTTCCATTAAAGCGTGTGGTTATCGAAGTATAATTATGTATCCACTTATAAATATTTAGAGATATATTTTCTTGGCTGATATATTGTCCTAAATCATATAAGTCACAAAAATGATAGGTATTTTGTTGTTTGTACTTAATTCCACTATATATCTTATATCATGTAATCTCATAAAACAAAACTCAAAACTATTTTTACATATTTGTGTTACTACTGGTTAAGTGATACATTTCGGTGATTTTTAAAAAATACGATTGCTATTTTAGTTGATGTTGGAAGCTTAGAGCAGGATTATCGGTGTATCTTAGCAACATCTTAACACAAATCTTAGCATTAAAAGCAAAAATATTTAATCAAACCAACAAATATTTGCTAAGATATGTATCTTAGTTAAAATGTTTTTCTCAAGTTTAGAAGCGCACACGTGTTACGATTTGAGTGGGGGAAAGAAAAAACAAAACCAAATAGAGTAAAAATTTGTATGTCGTTAGAACTTTTTGCTTCTTAACCAATGGAGTAAAAATTTGTTAAGATATTGTATAATTTTTCTTAATTTACAAATAGTGAAATTTTAATTTAAAATAATGTTAAGATCCAAACCATTGGAGATGGTCTTTAAGAGAGAGTTTTAAGAATCCATAAGAGCCGATGACATGTCATTTTCTGGTTGGTGGAAGGATTAGCGAAAAAACTGCCTATGTTTCTCTCTCGTCATCCGTCTCTCTCTCTTTCTCGTTTTCTCCGACTGCTATTTCTATTTGTCTCAAATCGGAAGCAATGCATACTCGTGAATGTTTCTGATTAAGTTTCTCTCGAATATTGAAATGAAAGTATGCAATTGTGTGTATCAGACTATCAGTAACGAACATATCGATAGATGTTTTTCATGGTAAAATTCTTGTGTTGGATTCTTGATTCTGATTAGCTATATTGCCAAACTTGATTGGATTATTTTGTTGATTTATTGGCATTTGGAGCAATTAGAGGAACATATTTTTCTGATTAGGCTTCTTTATATCTATTGGTTCTATAACACTGAAGCTTTTCTGGTTTACTCCAATGCGTAATTTTTGTTTCTTTGAGATGTAGTGCCTCATAGAGTTGAAGTAACTTTAAGGCTTGTAGTGTATCCATAGATCCTTCTGAGATGAATTCTGTTTCCAGCTTCCATGGCTAGAAAAATCTACTTGAGAGCCGGTCTTGGAGTTGGTGCTTTCCCGCATTATTTGCTATGGGATGATGATCTTTAGTCTATTTCATCTGTGGAAAATGAGGTAACAAGTAGATTAAGAGAAACTAAAGTGGCAATTTAGAACACCCGAAATTGGATTGAAGTTATCTCAGAGTTAGTTAACTTCTCCAGCTTTCTTTGACTATTATTCTATGAACTCTCTGCTTTTAAAATGAATGAATCAGTTAACTTTGAGTTAATGTTACCTTTTTGTTACTTATCTATGCTTGATTTATATTTGACGATAAAGAGAGCAATGGTAAGCCTCTGTTTCAAGCTAAAGATGTTCATGAGCTGTTTAGAGAAGAAAAATAAGCTCTGCAATGATAAAGAAGAAACACGAACCGGGCCTTGTGGCCTAATGGTAAAGGGGTCATAGCTGTGACTTCCGCCACCAGGGTTCGAGGCACGGCCACTGGCAAGTTTACATAGGGGAATTCCCAGCCTCGTGGGATTAGTCCTTGGGCCTAGGAAGCCTTTGGGAGACCCGCGGTTATTTAAAAAAAATAAATAAATAAATAAAAAATAAAAGAAACACGACGTAATTTTTCTTTGGTTTTGTCTTCTTCATTTCTTTGGCTACAGATATTGGGTTTTAGACCTGAAAGATGGTCTGGAAACTTGAAAGCGAGATCTTTCCAAGCACAGAAAGATCATCTTCTATTTCCTTTCTCTTTGATGGGAAATTGCTTCCAAAGTTTGGCTACTTGCAGGTTTGTAACTTTCCCGCTCTGTCTTGGTAAATTGGCTATAACTTTCAAACCGTAAACCTAAACCGTGATCCGCTCTTTCCTGTGGTTTCGTATGACTGTTGTTGATACTCCCACCAAATTTTTTAATTTTCTGTGTTGATTTGCCACTCCGTTTATGCTCTGAATCAAGACAGACGAAGAACAAATTTTTTGGGTTGATTTGCCACTCCTGCACTATTCCTCCCTGTAACCAAATAAGTTTAACATTATACACTCATTTCATTGAAATCAAACAAGATAATCTAAACTAAAACATAAACATAAAAGTTGGTTACCAAGAACTCCACACTATGAACCCCACCATTGGAGGAGGAAAAAAATAAAGACTCCTAATAAGGTTCTTAGCTTGTAATTATACAAAATTGATACTAAAAATATTGGTAAGAGCCCATGATTATATATTACACCTACTTGTCATTCAAATATAGAGTTGAATTCAACGACAAATAAAATAGTCGATCATTACCCTTAATTTAATGCCCAAAAGATATCGTTGAATCGCTGTCTCAAAAAAAAAATATATATATATATCGTTGAATCAACCCTAACGAACTCGATTTTACGTCTCTCTTTTTTTAACAGAAAAATATGTCAATAAACTAATAGGATTATATTTTTGCATTAAAAAATTAGAAACATAACTATAAGCGATAAGAAATGGTGGTAAGAAAACAATAATAATACCAAGCCATTCATTTTTTTTTTCTTTTCAATAAGATCTGTTACAACAAGCCACGACACTAACTCATACAGTTTTAGAAACGAAATCTGGTAGAAAAATAGCTTAGGTTACAAGATTTGTAATAGATAAAAACCGAATCTTTCGCTTCGGTTAACTTACATGATCATCTTGAGGGAGACAACTAACCACACCCACCTTGGTTCCCACGTCCACTCGTGTATATTGCAATACATTTGGTAAATCTGAAAATGGTTTCCACGTCCACGATCTTTGGGCGATGCTTGCCTTAAGAGTAGTGAATTACTTGAAAGAGATCAAAAACATTGATATGAAGGTTCTCGGTTCGTGTCTACTCTGAAAAAGGGATTACTTTCAAAAGAAAGGTACGCAGAAATTAGGAAGTGTTGATCCAAATTTTACAATTTTATCAGGAAAAAATGACAATAATGTAAAGTGTGGTAATAATATTTTATTAGAGTATATATTATACTTGTACATAATTGTATAGTTAGCTTAATTAATACTGACTATATACACTCTTTGTAACAAACTTTTAACACTAATGAGAAATATTCATTCACTTTATCTCTCATCTAATATGGTATCAGAGCTTTCTCTCTCTCCTTCCGCATCATGATTTCTCGTTCGATCTCTCGTCTTTGAGCTCCGATCTTCGTTTTGAGCTTCTTTTTCTTTGATCCGACCTCAGATTGTCTTGGATCGGTCTTTGTTTCGCTCGATTTGAGCTTGATTTGCTTCGTTTTTCATCTTTTTCTCTGTAACAATGGCGGCGGCGAATGCTAATCGCGATTCTTATGATAATCCTTTTTTTCTTACTAATAATGATCATTCTGGCTTGTTGTTAGTCTCCGATCGTCTAACCGGAGCTGGCGATTTCGGATCGTGGCATCAATCTATGACTATGGCGTTAAACGGACGCAATAAACTCTGTTTTGCTGATGGTAGCTTTCCGAATCCCGATGATGGTCACAGAGATGCAGCGACGTGGTCCAGAGTGAACGATGTGGTACGTTCTTGGTTGATGAACTCAGTTTCTAAAACAATCGGTCAAAGTGTGCTCTATGTGAAGACTGCTCATGGAATCTGGCAAAAATTGTTGAAACAATTTAAGCAAAATAATGTTCCCAGATTATATCAAATTGAACAAAAACTTGCTGGTTTGCGTAAGAGATCTTTGGATGTTAATACGTTTTATACAAAATTGATCACAATTTGGGAAGAAGTCAAGAGTGCTCAAGATTTCCCAGTTGTCAATGTGCTGGTTGTGAATGTGATTTGGATAGAAAATGGATGGATCTATTTGAACGCAGTTTTGTGATCAAGTTTCTTTTTGGTCTCAATGATTCTTATGAACACATCAGAGAGTCGATCATCATGCTTGATCCACTACCTGATCTTGAGAAAACTTTCAACATTGTTATTCAACGTGAACATCAACAAAATCTTAAGCAATCTCCTCAGTCGGGTTCTGTGGTTTATCAAATGAGTTCTCAGCCTGTTCAAAATCCTCAGTTTGATTCTGGTTCATCTTATAATCAGGCACCAGACACTTATTCTCCTGATGAAGTTATTAGTGCAGTTTCAGGTGGCTACAAGCCTAGACAACGTCCTTTATGTACTTACTGTGGTTTGCAGGGACATATTGTCACTAAATGCTACAAACTCCATGGATATCCTCCTGGTTACAAGTCTTCTCAATCTTATGGAAATCAGAATTATCAGAATCAGTCGCAATCAGAATTATCAGAATCAGCCTCCTTATGGTAATCACCAACATTCTACTCCAAAACAGTTTCAACCTCGTCCACCTATTGCTCCATCTCCACAGCAACAGTTTGGTTAACAGGTTAACAATAATCCAAGGATGCAGGGTCAGAGAGGACCAAGAGAAAATGTTGTTGGCAGTGTTATTACTAATTCCCCTGCAGTTCAAGACTATTTTCATCAAGTCTCAAGTGCTTTGGCTCAACTATCTTCTGATCAAATTGAGCAATTAGCAACTCAGCTCAACACTAAAGCTAATTGTCAAATGCCAAGTATCAGTGACAATGGTGTCAACTATGCCTATACTTCTGCAGGTAATATCATTTGCACAACACTTCCGGAATCATGCCTTAATTTCACTGCTTGGATTATTGATTCTGGTGCAACAACACATGTGTGTTGCAATCTAATTCTGTTTGATGATATTGCTAGTATATCTGAAACTACTGTGAAACTTCCAAATAGTAATCAGATTGCTATAAATCAATCTGGTACTATCAAATTATCAGATAAACCCATTCTCAAAAATGTGCTTTTTATTCCCTCTTTTCATTTGAATCTTATCAGTGTAAGCTCTCTTCTTCAAGATTATGCATTCTCTGCTAATTTCTT
This sequence comes from Arabidopsis lyrata subsp. lyrata, assembly GCF_000004255.2. Taxonomy (NCBI): domain Eukaryota; kingdom Viridiplantae; phylum Streptophyta; class Magnoliopsida; order Brassicales; family Brassicaceae; genus Arabidopsis; species Arabidopsis lyrata. The sequence goes on from NW_003302550.1 coordinate 23,730,223, forward strand.
TCCTTCTTTTTGCACAATTCAGAAGTTTACTCAGGGCTTGATGATTGGTAAATGTCACTTACACAATAAACTCTACTTTCTGGATTTAGAGTCATCATCATCACTGTCTACTTCTTCATCATCTCTAGTTTGCAGTCTCAATGTTTCTGAGTCTAGCTCTCTTTGGCATTCAAGAATGGGTCATCCCTCTTTTCTTAAGATTCAAGCTCTTTCTGAAGATCTCTCTATTCCAAAGTCCAAGCTCAAAGACTGGTCCCATTGCAAGACTTGTCATTTAGCTAAACAAAAACGCTTGTCTTTTCCTTCTCTTAATAATCTTTCTAAAAACCCTTTTGATCTTGTTCACATGGATGTATGTGGACCATTTTCTGTTATTTCTCATGAGGGATTCAAATATTTTCTTACTCTTGTTGATGATTGCACAAGAGTGACTTGGATCTATTTCTTAAAAGCTAAAAGTGATGTCTTACAAATTTTTCCCTCTTTTTTAAACACTGTTGAAACTCAATTCTCAAATAAAGTAAAATCAATACGCTCAGATAATGTTCATGAGCTCTCATTCACTTCTCTTCTAGAATCTAAAGGGATTTTTCATTTCTTTTCTTGTGTTGATACACCACAGCAAAATTCAGTGGTAGAAAGAAAGCATCAACATATTCTCAATGTTGCAAGAGCTCTTCTTTTTCAATCTAATGTTCCAGTTCAATATTGGACTGATTGTATTCGTACTTCAGTGTTTCTTATCAATCATACTCCTTATCCTTTGCTTCAAAATAAAACTCCTTTTGAACTTTTATTGCAAAAGAAACCAATATATTCTCATCTCAAAACTTTTGGTTGCTTGTGCTATGCTTCAACTCTTCCTAAGGATAGACACAAGTTTTCCCCAAGAGCTAAGGCTTGTGTTTTCCTTGGTTACCCTTCTGGCTATAAAGTCTTGAATTTAGAAACACATTCTATTTCTATTTCTAGGAATGTTGTTTTTCATGAAGACATTTTTCCCTTTCAATCTTCTGATCTTTCACCAAACACCATGGATCTTTTTTCATCCCTTATACTTCATCTTCCTATACCAGCTACAAATACTTCCCCTACTCTTCCTTTTCCTTCAACCAGTATCCCTTTATCTGATAATGCTAGTTCCACAGTAGATTCAGATAATACTACTAATGTTACTGCAAACAGACCTAGACGCAATATACGTGTGCCATCTTACTTGAATGACTACCAGTGTAATTTGGTTCAAGAACTAGTACCTTCACGTGGTACCACTGCTCACTCACTCTCATATGTGCTTGACTACTCAAAACTGAATGCTCCTTATCAGCAGTATATACTGAATATATCTTCAGAGTCTGAACCAAAATCTTTTCAAGAAGCTATCAAGTCTGAGAAATGGCATGGTCCAATGAATGAAGAATTAGAGACTTGTGTCAAGACTGGTACTTTTTCAGTGGTTTCTCTACCTGCAGGAAAACAACCTATAGGTTGTCGCTGGGTTTACAGAATCAAGCACAATGCAGATGGGACAGTGGATCGATATAGGGCTCGATTAGTGGCTAAGGGGTATACACAACAAGAGGGTGTCGATTATATTGACACATTCTCCCCCGTAGCAAAGTTGGTAACTGTTAAATTGCTATTGGACTTAGCCGCAAAACATGGATGGTCTTTAACTCAATTGGATGTAACAAATGCTTTTTTGCATGAAGATCTTGAAGAAGAGATTTATATGGACTTACCTCCAGGCTACACTCCTCCACCAGGTTAGGTTTTACCTCCTAATGCAGTCTGGCGTCTACATAAGTCTCTATATGGTCTAAAACAAGCATCCAGGCAATGGAACAAGAAATTTTCTGAAGTGTTGTTGCAGGATGGTTTTGTTCAGTCAGAATCAGAACACACATTATTTGTTAAACATCACAACAACACTTTCATTGCCCTTTTGGTCTATGTTGATGATATAATGATTGCTAACAACAGTGATGAAGCAGTAACTGCCTTGAAACACACATTGGCTATTGCATTCAAACTGAAAGATATTGGCCCTGTCAAGTATTTTCTAGGTCTTGAGATTGCACGCAACAAGATGGGTATTTCTGTTTGTCAACGCAAATACACTTTGGATTTATTGGAAAGCATTGGTCTTCTTGGCAGTAAACCAGTTGCAACTCCAATGGATTCAACAATTCAGCTGACAACAGAGAGTGGTGATATTCTTCCTGATCCTACAATATATCGTGCTCTCATTGGCAAACTTCTTTATCTCACTATTACAAGAGCTGATATTACATATGTTGTCCACAAGCTCAGTCAGTTCTTAGCGCAGCCTCGAACTCACCATCTTGATGCTGCTCACAGAATTGTCGGATACTTGAAAGGTAATCCAGGCAGAGGATTGTTCTACTCAGCTAATTTTGAGCTCAGATTACAGGCTTTTTCAGACTCAGATTGGGGAACATGTCAAGAAACCAGACGCTCCACCACAGGTTATTGTGTTTTCCTTGGAGACTCATTAATTTCTTGGAAATCACGAAAACAACAAACGGCATCTCGCAGTAGTGCATAGGCTGAGTACAGGGCATTAGCAGACACCACTTGTGAATTGTTATGGTTGAGTCAGTTGCTGAGAGACTTACATATCAGAGTCACATGTCCTGCAAATCTTTATTGTGATAGCACTGCAGCTATTCATATAGCCTCTAATTCAGTCTTTCACGAAAGGACAAAACACATTGAAATCGATTGTCACATTGTCTGTGATCGATTAAGAGCTGGTTTCTTGAATTTGCTACATGTTACCACTGATAATCAACTTGCAGATTTGTTCACTAAAGCTTTACCTCCCAAGACGTTCAAGATGCTCATGTCAAGATATGTTTTTCAAGTCTCTTTCTTCCCGCTTGAAGACTTCGACTTGAGGGAGAGGTATTAGAGTATATATTATACTTGTATATAATTGTATAGTTAACTTAATTAATACTGACTATATATACTCTTTGTAACAAACTTTCAACACTAATGAAAAATATTCATTCACTTTATCTCTCATCTAATATATTTTCTATTGTTATTTTTAACCGATAAGGTTTCAACTGTTGGAAGAGTTCAACACAAAAGTTTCTTAGAAAAAAAAATCTCTATTTTATTTTACTGAAGTGTGGAAAACAGATTATAAGTTATTCTCGCTCCTATATTATATGAAACAGAGTAGTGACACAATTATTTAGAATTAATGGAAATTAGAAGAAAAGACTTAGGAGGGGTTATTGGTTCATAGATTTATATGGAATTAGAAATCCAAACAAAAATCATTTGTTATTCAATCATTGATTTTAAAATCCTAATTAAATTCATGTGTTATTGGTTCTATGATTTATAAATACTAGTTAAAATCTTATGTTATTCGTTTAGTCATTTGTTTTTGGATTTGAGAATCCAAATTATGTTTTAAATGGAATTGAATGGAATTGAAAGAGAAAAATAGAAGGATTCAAATCCATGGGTAAACACATGTTATTTCAAAATCCATATATCTTGATTTCATAATTAATAGAAATTTTCAAATTCTATATGAATTTACAAATTAACAAACTAATAACACCCCCTTAGTCTCTTTGACTTAGTCATAAAATTTCTGAGGGTGAACAATTTTTTTCAATCTATTTGATACCACGTGCGTGGTTGGAATCAAAACCTAAATAAAAGATAGGGATGCATTTTTGATACGAAACAGTAATTTGAAACATGGTTTTGCTCTTTTATTATAGGAAACAGAGTAGTAACACCATTACTTGCGGTTGCGGTTAATGCAAATTAAAAGAAACACTTATGACTATCGTTTGCTATATTGTCAGCTTCGCTAAATAAGACACACGTTGTAGTTTGTACCACAACATTACCAATCGAAGCCTGTATGGCCCGTTACTATCACCCGTCTCCGTCTTCGTGAGTCTCCACAATGACTCTAATTTGGTTTAACACTACGACTTTTCCTTTGACCAACAAAATACGACTTTTCTACACTCTCTCTACACCATATATTATTAGTCTTACATTCCTAGAAAACTCAAAATATCTAAAGTCTTAAACCACCATAAGCCAACAAGAAAAAAAAAAAAAAAAAAAAAACAGAGCCATGTTCTTCAAGCTCTTTACCATCTTCTTCTTCTTCGTCCTACTCTCTCAACCCTTAAAGTCATCTTCTCAAATTCTCGACTTCACTTACAATAGCTTCCATCGTCCACCAACTAACATATCCATCCAAGGGATTGCCACAGTCACACCAAACGGTATCTTGAAACTAACCGACAAAACCGTGATAAGTACCGGTCACGCTTTCTACACCGAACCAATCCGGTTCAAAGATTCTCCAAACGATACTGTCTCGTCCTTCTCCACAACCTTCGTCATCGGTATCTACTCTGGGATCCCGACGATTAGCGGCCATGGCATGGCCTTTTTCATCGCTCCTAAACCCGTCCTCTCATCCGCCATGGCCAGCCAATACCTCGGTCTCTTTAACAGCACCAACAACGGTAACGATACGAATCATATACTCGCTGTCGAATTTGATACGATCATGAACCCTGAGTTTAATGATACGAACGATAACCATGTGGGAATCAATATAAATAGCTTGACCTCGGTTAGAAGCTCGCCTGCTGGGTATTGGGACGAGAACGGTCGGTTTAATAATCTGACTTTGATAAGTCGTAAACGGATGCAAGTTTGGGTTGATTACGATGATCGTACTAATCAAATCGATGTAATTATGGCTCCGTTTGGTGAGGTTAAACCTAGGAAACCGCTTGTTTCTGTTGTTAGAGATCTATCTTCGGTTTTCTTGCAAGATATGTACTTAGGTTTCTCTTCTGCGACTGGTTATGTTTTGTCGGAACATTTTGTTTTTGGGTGGAGTTTCATGGTGAAGGGGAAGACAGCTCCTCCGTTGACTTTATCGAAAATTCCGAAATTTCCGAGGGTCGGGCCAACGAGATTACAGAGGTTTTATAAGAACCGGATGCCGTTATTTTCCCTTTTGTTGATTCCTCTCTTGTTTGTTGTCTTGCTTATCTTCCTCGTGCGCTTTATCGTGAGGAGGAGGAGAAAGTTTGCGGAGGAGCTTGAAGATTGGGAAACAGAGTTTGGGAAGAACCGGTTAAGGTTTAAGGACTTGTACTATGCCACTAAAGGGTTCAAGGATAAGGACCTTCTTGGATCAGGTGGGTTTGGGAGTGTTTATAGAGGTGTCATGCCGACGACGAAGAAGGAGGTTGCCGTGAAAAGAGTGTCGAATGAATCTCGACAAGGGTTGAAAGAGTTTGTGGCTGAGATTGTGAGTATTGGTAGGATGAGTCATCGGAACTTAGTTCCTCTCTTGGGTTATTGCCGTCGTAGAGACGAGCTTCTTCTGGTGTATGATTACATGCCCAATGGAAGCTTAGACAAGTATTTGTACGATTGTCCCGAGGTAACCCTCGATTGGAAACAGAGGTTTAATGTAATTGTAGGTGTGGCGTCGGGCATGTTCTATCTCCACGAGGAATGGGAACAAGTGGTGATTCACCGCGACATCAAAGCCAGCAACGTCTTGTTAGACGCGGAGTACAATGGGAGACTCGGGGATTTTGGTTTAGCTCGGTTGTGCGATCACGGTTCGGATCCTCAAACAACGCGTGTCGTTGGAACTTGGGGATATCTAGCCCCCGATCATGTCAGAACAGGACGGGCCACAACCGCTACTGATGTTTTTGCGTTTGGGGTGCTCCTACTAGAAGTTGCGTGCGGCAGACGTCCTATCGAGATTGAAATCGAGAGTGATGAGAGCGTCTTGCTCGTGGATTTGGTTTTTGGGTTTTGGATAGAAGGAAACATCTTGGATGCTACGGATCCGAAACTACGATCGGACTATGACCAAAGAGAGGTCGAAATGGTTTTGAAGCTAGGTTTGTTATGCTCTCACTCCGACCCACAAGTTAGACCAACAATGAGACAAGTGCTACAGTATCTAAGGGGAGATGCAATCTTACCAGATTTATCGCCGTTGGACTTCCGTGGGAGTGGGAAAATGTTGGGAATCCACCAAGGATTTAGTGAGTCAAGCACATGTACCAGTGGATCTTCGATTGCTTATTCTATACTCTCTGGAGGGAGGTGATTTTGAATATTAGAACAGTTATATGTCTTACATAGTTTACATTACATATGTAGAAAGAAATTGTTTGCACATGATAAGGACCATGTTGATTGTAACTTTATGGACCGGCTTACGCTTTATGATGTTGTATTTCAAAGTAGAGGTGGTTGATAAGAAATGGTTATAGAAGTATAATTTTGTAAACACAAAGCTTGGAGAGTCCTCTAGATGAATTGAATATAATAAATAAGCTAGAGAGATCTTTGACATTACTTTGTGCAATCGCCCAAGAATACAACATGACTACAAAAACTGTTGATTACTATCTGATGGGTTTGTGAACATGAATCATCTGGTGAACCGGTGGTTATTGGAGTTAACTATAAAGACTACTAGTTGAACCGGAGTTGGTTTGAGAATTACAAAAAAAATTATGATCTACTTGAAACCTCTGCTTCCGTCAGAGGTGTTAGCTTCTTCTTCATTCAAAAAGTCAGCAATATCATTACGGATGCAGAGTCTATGTGCTCCTCCTCTACACTTTCCGGCCACCGCACTCCGTCGTTGTCGAACTCCGAGGTCCGCAGTTCGTTCCTTACGAGCAGAGCGTAGAGAAGAAAACGACCCTTTGATTCAATCAGCTTTAGATTCAGCATCTCTTCGTCTGCGAGAAACCAATCGAACAGGCAAGCAATTTCTCTCATTTTCTACTCAAAGAGTTCATTTTTCAAACAGATTATCCTCAAAACTGCTGGTGTTTGTGATTTGACATTCTCTTAGGCATTTCGTCGAACACATACCAATTGCTTGATCAACTAGTTTCTTGAAGAATTTTGACTAAAAGCTTTCTAATTTTTGCACGCAGAGCCTCTATTCATCGACCCATATGCCGCTTGTTTCTTACCTCCTTACCCAAAGAAGGAATTGGACACCAATGAACAACAACATTACTGTCTTGCAACAAAGTTTATCGATGACAAGTTGTTAGATATAGCCAAACGCATTGATGGGCTAAAGCAGGTTACTTTTACTTACTTCATATTGTCATTCTCGAATATGAGTTTGATTTCAAGCTCTCACTAGAATCACACAATGGAAGTTAAATTGTTTATGTGTAAGTGATATTACATCTTTGCAGGTTGTCTTGTTCACAGATGGCATGGATACTCGACCTTATAGGCTTAATTGGCCAACTTCCACTATGATTTTTGATGTATCACCTGAAAAGGTTTTTGAAATAGCATCTGAAAAGCTTCAAGGTTTGTGCTTTCCTTTGCTTTGAAGCGTCCATTTTGATTTCGAACTTCATTTCCAGGAACTTGATGATCCCTAGTTTTGTTTGGGATTTGTTAAAACGTTCCATGGTTTGATATTGTTTCCTTTAACTGATCCAGGCGTGGGAGCTAGGATCCCTAAAAGTTGCTTATTCTTTCACATTCCCGTGGAATCCGGGAACATAGAGCAACGTTTACGCTCCAAAGGGTTTAGTGGGAATCGACCAAGTATATGGGCAATGCAGGTGTTGTGTTTTTCATCATATCTCCCTTCTTCCAGGCAATTTACATGAATGTTATATGTTGACATGATTCATCCTATTCATAACAGGGTTTACCTTACGAGTCACAATCAGGTTTTGAAGCTATTCTATCAGCCATTAGTAGTTTGGCCATGAATGAATGCTATCTCATAGGAGAATTGCCTACAAATATAACACTCCAGGTCACTTTGATCTCTTAACTATCTGTGGACTTCTACCTTATACTAAACTATCCATCCTTTGATTTATAATCTTTACGCGGTGTTGAATGCAGTCAGATTTGTCAAATTGGATGGAGAAACTGTTCATGAGCAATGGTTTTCGGGTGAAAGTAGTTAGCTATGAAGAGATTGCTGCGAGTTTAGGTGTTGCATTACCTTCACCAGTAAACCATGACACGGTTCTGTTTATCGCACAACAGCTCAAGTTTTCAGATGATCAGGTAATGAATGTCCTATGTCTCTATTAAGTGGCGAGGCCTCCATTATTATTACTTAATCATCTCAGTTAATTGTAAAAATCTTGCAGATGGAGAAATGGAGACAAGAATTTCAAAGAGTGGAAGAAGACGGAGATGAACAAGGATTTGAAGAGCTCTGAAAGAAACAAACAATATGTCTCTTAATAAATAAGACAAATTACAAAGCAAAACTTTTTCTTTTCGGATCAAAATTTGTGTCTAAACAAGTTTGAGAAAACAAAAATCTTGGGAGCTAAGCTTTAGTCTTTAGCTTGGACTTAATTTTGCTTTGACCTTTACTGGTTTTACTACCCTTTTTGGGTCTTTGTTTTTGATGGCTTCGAGGGTTTTCTTCATCAACTTTCTCATTTGGATTCACTTCCTCAAATTTGACCGGTTTAATTATCACACCAGCTTTCTTCACAACCTGCATACAAAGGTAAACGGCACGAGGTCAAAAGAAATGCAACATTTTAAGACATGGGTGCTACTGAGTTTAACAAAATAATAAAAACGAACCTCGGGTCGGTTTAGAGCTCCAACAATAGTCGCAGGATTAAACTCGGGTCCTATAGGCATTCGCATGCTATGCTCGAAAACTTCCTTAGATGTATATGGGAAAGGTAGAGTCGTCGTATGAAGTTTGTCAGCCTGTCAAAAAAAGATAATGTAAGCATGAAGGGATGATTACAAATTGAGGGATTGGGATATCAAGCGAGACATTGACCTTTTTATCGGCTTTTTCTGATATGATAACATTTCTGAGACGATAGTCTTTCCTTGTTTTGAGATCTAGTTTTCTCTTTTTCTTTGCATCTTCATGTTCTCTAACCATCCATGAAGGTAAACCTCTCTTTCTTTGGATATTGGTCCATTGTCCCCAACCAGGAACTAGAACTGGTTTTTCCGGTTCAGGAACTTCCTGATTTAGAACCTCTTGTTTATCCTTCTCAAATTCATCAACAACGTCATCACCAGCAAAAGCACGTTGTATAAGCTCTGCTTGAGAAGGAATTTCATAGGTTTCCTTTGAAGCAGATGTCAAAATCCCATCAACCATTTGCTCTGCTTCACTCTCGGAATCTTCACTTTCTTCATCTCTTGATTCCTTCAATAATTGTAAAGAAAGAAAAAAAAAACACAGAAGTGAGGAGAAGAAAAATAGAAAAGGTAGGTTAAGTTTTAGGAAACCAAACCTTTTTATCTTGGCCCTTTGAAACTGGTTTATGTGTCTTTGGAGGTTTTTTGGATTCTGCATTTTGGCAGCCTTTCATCTACACAACATAGAAAAACAAGTTAATCAAAGATAACATAAACGGAAACGATGCCTGATTTGAATATTGTCAAAGCGAACCTTCTTCCAAGAGCCTGACGCAAATAAGGCAACATCAAATGTTGTCTTAGAAACTGGATTTTCAACATCATCATCGAGCTTCTACAAACAAAAAAAATTGTTATGAGGGAGTTGAACAGGAGCAAAGAGAGAACCATTGTGACTAACTGAATGGGAAAGCCCATGGTACCTCAGCCTCTGTTATGGCTCCAGTGTTTCTAGCAGGTGAAGCAGTATCTCCAATACCCCCAAGGTCATTATTTTCTATGCCTTCCATATCATTGTCACTATCACTGTTGTCATAAAAGTTGTCCGAGTCCTTTTTAGACTCTTTTGGAGCTTCGACTTTAGAGGTGGCACCAAATACTCTTCTACCACTAACATCTGCGGATTTTCTAGGATTTTCTGCTCCACCAGAATTCTCCAACTCTTCATACTCCTCAAATGCACGTTTAGCTTCTTCATTAACTTCCTCGTTTTTCTTTTTCATAGCACGAGCCTAATCAAATAAAAAACATTAGACTGAGTCTAACGAATGAAGGAAAACCAGAATAAAATTATCAAAAATGTTTTGAGAAAGTAAAGCAAGAATTACCATGAAAGGTAATGAAAGAAGACCAGAATTGGGTACTTCATCATCTTCCACAGTTTTCAGTGTCTTCTCCCTCGCTTTTGCTATCAATTTAGAAGGAGTATCCAGATCTGAACCACAACTCAACTCTTCCTCATCGTCGCTCTCATCACTGCTACTTCCATCGTTCGTGGAGTTCATCTTTCGTGACAAAGTGGCATTAATCTGAAGTTGTTCAGATATAGCTGCCCGAGTTCCATCATATCTCTCATTCAGTCCACGGCTTAACATGCGTTTGGCCCATTTTCCTGTGTTTTTGTGCTTCAACGTCATCCGTTCCTTCATGAGCACAAACAAGACTATTTATTACTTGACAGTGCTTGATGAGAAATTTTGTGCAGGTAGAAGAAATTTGAGACTCACCTCTACTCGTCTAGTCTCCTGCTTAATAGCCTCTTCTTTAGCCATTTCTAGGTCCATTAATGCTCCCATCGCCGACTTCTTCAGGTCTTTGCCTTTAAGGCGATGATAAGTTTTAGACTTAATCTTCTTGATTCGTTTACTTTTTAGTTCATGGCGGAAGAGCAGGCTCCGCATCTTGGCAATGTGGTCACGGTACTTGATGTGGTCTTCCATTGACACCTGCCAGATCAAAAGTTAATCCAAAAGGTTTCATCAGATATTCATATAAACTATCTTCAACGCAGCCACATGCCAGATTATATTATAAGTCAAATAAGCTGTGTGCAGGAAAAAACTAGATCACAGAACTTGCCTCGTTCAATTCAAGAAGCTTAGCGCCATCATCTTTGTGAGCCTCCCCAAGCTCGTTATCATTGAGTACAGAAGCCATTTTCTTCTCAAATTCAGTCCTGGGTTGAAACTCTGATGCTATTGCGCCAACTGTAGAGTACCCAACACTGACAGTTTGGTTGAAGTAAACAGTTGGTGCCTCCCGATTCCTCTTGACCAGATGCACCCACTTATTAAACTCTTTCTCAACTAGTCCTTTCACAGCTTTCCGTTCCAGTCTTTCTCGTTCTGGCTTTGGCAGAGGAGCATGAACAACAGACTGAGTATCTTTCTGCATCCGGTTGATCCTCTTCTTAAGATCATTAAACCCAGGTTTTCCTTCAAGAGGCGCCAAAAGGTCCTCAACTGAAATGAGGCCTTTACCCTCCAGAACATCACGGGTAGGATTGAATTCAGACTCTGGATACGCTTCAGTAAAGAGTACAGGTCTTCTCTTACTCTCTCCTGTAAACAAAAAAAAAAAACATAACAGCTACAAAAAATGCAATGTACAGAAGCTAAAAGCAAAACTCAGAGAAAAAAAAAGTCTAAAGTCTTTACTATCAGTACCTTGAAAGGCTGCACTTGGCATTCCAGTGAGGTCTTGCAACATACGAGTGTGTCTATCATCATCACCTGCACCATCCTCATTGTCGCTGTTACCACCATCGTCATCATCATCTGACTCTCATTACCAATCAATCAATTAAAAACTCTCTCAATTTTTGATTCACCAATTTGTTATAGCGTAAGTCCAATACGCAAAAACCCTAATTGAGCTAAAACCAAAATATGTCTTTTATCACTAAAGTTCAAAACTTGCAATCCATACAGTGGCGGCGGCGATGAGAAAAAAAAGAATAAAACCTCGAAGTCCTCGGGAAGCTCGTATTCGTAGTTATCGACACGGTCATAGCGATTGTTTTTCTTGGACTCTTCCTCAGGCTCAGCTTCTTCGTACTCATACATATCGACGTTCTCATCATCGGAATGGATCTCATCGTCTTCTTCGTCGGAGTTCAAAGGACGTTTCTCATTGGCAATAGTCTTGAGAATCGAATTAGGTAAATGAGGACCTTTCCTCTTCTTGTTCTTAGCTAGGGTTTTCGAACTAGATCTCCTCTTTTCTCCCATGGCTGCCTCTGCCTTGTTTTTTTTTTGACAACTTCGGTTGAGATTTTTGTAGGGCTTCTTCTCAATAATATACCAACTAAACCGGATAAAATTCGGCATGGTTTGCGGTTATGATTTAACCGTCATTTTCTTTTTTTTTTTTTTGTCAAAACCAAGAAATTAGGTGCGAAATCACTAAATCAGATTGACAAGTTTGAAAGAAATACAATAAAAAGCTGTTTTTGGATAAATAATTGGGTCAAATCCCAAGCAAAATACAAAAGCTAGTCTATTATGAATTACATAAGTTTTAATGCTTGTAGTTGAATTTGACTTGGATCACATAACGCATCTTGATTTGTTCCACATTGTAGACAATATATTCGTTGTACAACAGCATCCCCTGCAAAAATCAATCAATTCATTATAAATTTGACTTTCAATTTGAGCGAGTTGGATTTTTTAAATGTGTCGAAGCAAAACAAAACCTTGGAGCATGAACGTTCCACTGGTTTGCCAAGTGGAACAACAACACCGTCTTCTAGTGTCTGAGCTTCTGATGGGTTTGGTGCTGTTTTCCCCACACCTTTTGTGCTGCAACCATCAATTTTGCAAATCAAGGTATAGAACAAATATCGTAAATCATAATTCATTGCGGTTTGAGATAAGGAACTTGTGTAAACTGAGATTATCTTCGTACCTTAGCTTTCCCGGGGGTAAATTATCGGCGTTATAATCTGAATACAGAAGTTCATTCATGTCTCCCAAAGCAACCTAGAGAAGTTTTTATCATTACGAAAGATAAGGGTAGTTATGTTGAATGCTATAGAGGTCCTGTTGATAGATAGGAGTTTTGTTGTTTTCCATATGAATAGAGACAAGAAGCGAGTATACCTCGCAGAGGAGCAGAACGCCATCATTAGCACCAGTGTTAGCATAGCAATAGTTCGCGCTCTTGGAGAACATATCAGCAAAGTAAACACCTTTTCCAAACATGTAACCAGTTACAGGTGCTTCAGGAGGAGCTATTCGCAGACCTGTTTGGTGTCTCATAGTAGTTCATTTCACTATGCAATTGAAAATCCCCCAAGAGGAGAAGGAAAAAAGTAAACACTAAGAGGAAAAAGAGAAACATGTTACCTTGAGATAAAATACCAGCCCAATTAGTGAGACGTGACCCGTGCCAGAGTAACATCCTGTTCTTCGAACTTGAAAACTATGAAGAAAAAGTAAAGTCTCAACAATGCCAAAATGAGAAATCAGAATAATGTGTACGAGACGGACAAGCTCGAAATACCATCACATACCTGTTGGAACCGATCAGCTTCAACAGCTCTCGAAGCTCTAAAAAGTTGAGCAATCTCAACCGTGTATCCCAAATGCGTCTTTGCATGAGTGTTCTCCATGTAATTAGCAACCTGATTTTGGTTTTAAGGAGTAGACAGTAAAAGGTTTAAAACACAGATATGTTTGAGATACTCGGGTATCAAAGATTTTGTTCAAAGTTCACAAAAACGAAAATTTACCATAGAGAACTCCTCTGAATCGGCTCCTACTGGCGTCAAACCACAATTAAGTTGCTGGTAGTGATAATATAAAGGATCGTCCTACAGCCATTGCAAAAAGTAATGTCATATCATTGATTTCATGCCTTCAAACCACATAGACTGACTGACTTACCTGCAATCCCGGGTCGACCGACAACAACTTTGTTGCGAGTTCAATTTCACCTAATGCTTCAACCTTACATTAAAAGAAAAAATATATAAAAAACTACACAAAACATGTAGCAACCAACCATTTCTGAAGACCAAAACTAGTCAAGTAGGCAACAGTAGAAAATTTTACCATTTCTATTTTCTGTTTCAATTTTTGAGGAGTGTCTATAACAAACTGACCTGTTACAACTCCGAATTCAGATGTTAGTGAATGTTTGGTTATATATATATCTTAAACTTTTAGCACAGATGTAAAATGCAGATGAACTTACTCATTTTCTTAAAACCAAAATCATGGGGTATCACAGTATAGAACTCTCTGCATCAATGATAAACAAAGTTAGACTATTTCAAATCTAATTTCTTTGTGGGAAACAGTTATATAATCAACTAAACGTGACATGTAGTCTAGTAATTAACCAGATACATACCCACTCAGTTCCTCAAGCCTCGTTCTATCAAACCGGTCAATCACCTCCGATATTCTCTTCAGAACTTCATAACCCTAGACAGATTGAAGAGGAGATATCATCTGAAATCGCACCAAACTATAATTTACGGAAATGAGACCAAACAAACTGTTTACTATCTTTACCTTTGAAATTGTCGACTTGCTTATCTTGCCGAGTGGCAATTTGTTAGCATTATATCCTTCAATTCCAAATTTTATAAATTTGAGAGAGGATGTATGAAAAATCAGCTAGAAGTAAAGAAACCAGGAAAATGACAAACAAATGGATGGGACAAAAGAGAGGAAGTACAAACGCAGGTAATAGGACACCAAAACTAAGAGATAGTGTATCGATATATAAAATCACTGCTAATTCTGCCAATGGATGCTCTCACTGGAATGAAGTGATCAAAGTTAGACTACAAACCTATTTCCATCATATGTTGTGCCATCATGCTGACATTACATATAAGAGAGATGAACTTGGCAACCTGAGTATCAAGTTTTGAATTTTCAGGTTTAACTTCGGAAGATGAACTAGGAATATCATTGACCTGGAAAAAAAAAAATTGAAACTCCGAGTAAGTGCATTTGAACAATGAGAGAAGATGTAACTTCAATTAAGCGGAAAAAAAAAAAAGAGAGTTCAATTTGAAAAACAAAGAAGTAGATATGCACACAAAAACCTCATTCCAGCAGATCCTTTGGATAATACCAGACAACAAATAGTAAGAAGAAATAGGACTTGAGGAGTGAGGATTGCGAAACACTCACCGGTGAATCATTTTCCTCTTTTCCGTAATCCATTTCGAGCCATGTATAGGCCTTGGGATGAGGGATAAACTCCTTTCTGTCAGACCAATAATTCTTTGTCTTGTCACAGAACTTATTGGTAAATATTTCTATTGCACGATCCCATGAGTCATAAGGCCCATCTAGCTTACTTTGTCCTTTCACACCAACTCTTCCCCATCTGGTGTAAACCATGTATGTCTTTTTACTATCCGACTCTGCATAATGCACAATAGATAAGAGAGGCAACAAGGAAATTATTGTTGAAGGTTTTGGAAGACAGACCTAGGACTTGCAGGACAAAGAACTTGTTATTATTATCCCTGACATTTGTCTGATTTAAGATCGCATCATAAACATCATCACCCTACAACATTCAACAAAAAAATCCCAGTTTCTAACCACAATCATGAAACACAATAAGATGCAACACTCAAGATTAGGTTCATAATAATTCTTACCCTTTGTAGAACATGGTACTGGCTCTTTATCTCATCAGGAATCCATTGATCCAATACCGCAGCACCCTTCTTTGTCGCGGTTACAATTTTCTCTTCATTCTTTTCTTCTTCAAAGCCATTTTTGTCATCTTCAGCTCCATCTGTCCCTAAAAACACAATGTCAATAACAACATTAATTCACATCAACATAACAAGAATCAATAGTAGAACAACTCATTACCGGATTTGACTGGTGCACTGGAATCGTTATTAGCATCATTGCAAAGCCTCTCAAGAAGTTCCTTTTTGGTTCCTGTTGTATCTAAGCCTCTCTTACTAGCTTCTTCACGCAACTCCTTCACAATCATCCCACGAAATTCGCCAATTGCAATCAATTTGTTCGATTCTTCAGTAACATCCGAAGAATCTTGGTTTCTTTTCCTCTTGCTCTTTGATTCTTCCTTCTTAGTGTCTTCTGCGATAGCTTCTTCAAGCCTCTCCACCTACACGAAACACCCAAAAACAAACCCGAATATCAACAAAACAGAGAAGAAGACTTCAATGCAATTCAGAGAAAGGGAGATAGAGAAATACCAGAACGGCTTTGACTCCGGTAGTACTGAGTCCACGCTCGGCGAGTTTTGAACGGAGTTCGTCGACTTTGAGCTTGTTCGCCATTTTCGTCTTCTTCTGGAGAATAGTTCGACGGAAAGGGAACGAGACTGAGAAAGAAAGAACGGTTTTATGGTTTTCGTCAGAAGCGAGTTCGCGCGAGCATTTGAAGAGTCTTCTTCTTCTTCTTCATCAATGGCTTCCCTCGAAAGCTTTAAGGCTTTTTTCAAAATTATTTTTTCTAAAATTGAAAAAGTTTTCGTTAATTTTTGCGGATATTACCCATATAACTTTTAAAGCTTGAAAAGACCCCAAAATTTTCGATTAATTCCTAAATTCGCCCCGGACCTTTTTAAATAAATTAATTTAATCCTTTTTATTTCTTAATCCTACCATTAATCATGAAAAAAGGCTTAAAGTTCCATTAACAGGTAAATACTTTTAGAAAAAGAGTTGAATTTTTGTACATTGGATTAAATATATTTTTAGAGACAAAAATATGTTTTAACATGTACTACTAATATATAGTTTAAGAACATTTTCAAATTATCTGAAAATTTTGGTGGTTGTTAAACGAAAGCAAAAACATACAAATAGTTTTTGGCGGTAATGGTCCGCCACTACTAATTTTTCCAAGGACGTGCATACAAATTGTAAATGGATTAGAGGATTAGTGTTGGCACTTAAATGGTTTGTGTTAAGGATGCTCTAATATATGTGATATGTGTGGTGGTTTTTTCTTCTTTTTTTTGGTTAAATAAAAATATGGGATTTGTGATCGACTCTTCTTGTTAAATAGCTTGATTGAGGATTATAAAGAGAAAACTATACAGTTCTGGATTGCATGTAAATTATGTATAGTATGGGATCAACTTCTTTGAAGCTGTAGGGTTAGTATTATTATGAGATCAAATGGTTCATGTATTTATGATAGAATTTACTAACGATAAAACTGAACATTAATGTTCATTAGCCCGTAATCTGCATAATCACAACTTGAAGATGTCAATGAAGAAAAAAAAAAATGTCAATGATATATATAAAGTGCTTTCAACGATTTGGTTTTCACTATTATTTAATTTGGCCCATATATTGTTAATATTGTACACTTCAAATATTTTTAGTTAGAATTTTCTTAACAAAACCCTAGTAAAATTGGATGGTTCTAGTTTAGTTTTAAAAACTTTTTTTTTTTCTTAAAGTAGTTTTTAAAACTGGTTAGATGATAACGATATTTGATGTAATATAAGATAAAGTTATATAAAATAGTTTTTCATAATCAAATTTCACATGACGACTAACTTTCGGTAAGCCATGTAAAAAAGATGAGACAGAGATTTTGACCAAAGAAGAAAAGTAGAGAGAACATGCAAAAGCCAAAAAAGAAACATGGCCAAATGGTTGAGTGGTGTAGATGGACCGAACCAACAGGCAACAGACATGTTCTCAGTTCATATACCAACCGCCTAACATTACAGCCTGTCCCCATCCCCTAACCTTTCTTCTTTTTTTTTGGCTCATAGGAGGACTATATAATTGGGAGTTTTTTTTTTTGGTATGTATGTAACTTCAAAGTTATACTATCTCGAGAAATCCAACAAAAATGTTATGGTTATGTACATGTATTAAAGAAAAAAAAAATACTTTAACAAAAAAAAAATGTATTAAAGAAAATAAAAGAAAGAGGAACCAAGTTGTGAAACCATTACCCAAGAAAAAAATAAACACGATGCTGGAGTCTCGTGATACTATGAAGCTTGGGGCGAAACCACGAATCAAAGAACCCTTTCACGATGCAAGTGGTCGTCAATAACCCAATCAATAGAAACTCCACCGCCTCAAAATATTATACTTTTAGTGATTTTTTATAGGGTAATATTAGTGAATAACCAAATAAAACACATAAATTAGGAAACTAGCAGAGAGAGAAAATGCTGTCGGAAAACAGCATGGATCCACATTGTCTGAAGAGATGAAATAACAAAACCATCCTCCGTTTGTTTTGAGATCTACAGTAGGCGACATTGTTTCGTGATATTTTTAAAAATAGCACGTAAGATCTAAATTTCACATGTTATATTTAACTAAAATACATACTATTTAAAAATATGTAGTGAATTTTTAAGAAAAAACATTGTTACGTAGTGTTTTTTTTAAAAAAACATTGTTACGGAAAAATTAAACTTGAATAGAATCTTTTTATAAAGAAATAACATGTGATCTTAATAAAAACCGTGAATTACTAGAAAATAAGAATCGTTTTTTAAAGAGATTACATGTGATCATAATAAAAAAACGTGTATTACTACAAAATAACATGATAGCGAAAGATATTAAACTGAATAGAGTATTTTTTCAAAGAAATAACATGTGATCTTAATAAAAACCGTGAATTACTAGAAAATAAGAATCTTTTTTTAAAGAAAATCACATGTGATCATAATAAAAAACGTGTATTACTATAAAATAACATGATAGAGAAAGATATTAAACTGAATAGAGTGTTTTTTCAAAAAATATCATGTGCTCTTTATAAATAACGTGTAATACCGGAAAATAATATGATAAAAAGAGATATATTATTCTATCACATGTAATTCGAGAAAAAAACATGTTATAAAGGGCATGTGTATAATTACACAAGCTTTCCGACATCCAACAAACAAAGTACTGTAGCTCATGGCTATTTTCTTAATTCTTTTTGAATTCATGGCTAGTTACTATAAATTCTCTTTTTTATATTGTAATATTATATAACCTTTTTTTTTTTTTTGGTATATGATGATATAACATATTTTTGTATTGTACTATTTGCTTATACACTCAAGTTATTAGAAACTTTAACCAATGGCATCTTGACATGCTAAAACACCTTCTTTAATCTATTCGATAATTCGAATCTCCCTTTACACATGTCTACATGTAGATTAGCATCAATCATTAAAATTCGTATTAATATATTCTATATTCATTTTACCTTTTTGTGTGTTATTATAAAAAGAAATTAAAAATACGTAAAAATACAAATTTCATGGTTTTTAGTTTTTACTAAGATTTAAGTTTACAATTTTCAAAATATACTCAGATTATTTAATTTTAACCAAAATATTTTATTTAATGGGTAAGTGGGTAAGTTTGTGTTCTGGTTTCAGTTTTAATCGTTCTAATATTTATAAAATGGTAATAAAAAAACTAAAATATTTGGATAATAATTCTGAAAACTTTGCATTTTCAAATATAAAGTTAATTTTTTTTGACATAAAACATTAATTAAAGTCTCTTATAAGTCACACATTTAAAACTTATTTATATTTAAACTAGAAAAAAGTCCAATTTATTTTTTGACTTAAATTATAAAAAAAAAAAAAAAGCAAAGCTAATTATGGGTCAAAAGACTCAAAGGCCAGAATTGACGCAGCCGTTTATGAGAAGTGAGAAGACAATTTCGGAGTGACTTCCTTTATTTCCTCTCTTCCTTCACTCTCTTCTATATAAACCTTCCTCTCCTCTTCCTCTCTTCTCATCTCTTCAAGCCATTTTCGAAACTACTCAAAGCTTGAGAGAGAGAACACAGACGAAACCAACTTTCTTCAATCTCGTTGCCGCAGTAATAATCTCATTCCTCGGGTAAATCTCTCCTTCTGCGGCGGCGACAAGAAAAAAAAAAAAGTTTCAACCTTTTATTGTCTGTTTTCTCTCTTCAAGAAACTACATACTTCGAAAATGGCTCGTTCTTTCTCTAACGTTAAGATCGTATCTGCTTTCGTCTCTCGTGAACTCTCCAATGCTATCTTCCGGTAAGTATCTATCTATTGCTCTGTTTTTTTTTGTAGTTATGCTCTGTTTTTCTAAACGGTGTCGTTTTTGTGTTAACAGACGTGGTTATGCGGCCACGGCGGCTCAAGGGAGCGGTGGAAGAAGTGGAGCTGCTGCTTCGGCTGTGATGAAGAAGAAGGGAGTGGAAGAATCAACCCAGAAGATTTCTTGGGTTCCAGATCCCAAAACCGGTTATTACAGACCCGAAACCGGTTCCAACGAGATTGACGCGGCTGAGCTACGAGCAGCTCTCTTGAACAACAAGCAGTGATTAATTAATTTTTAAAAAGATTCTCTTTTTTTGGATTAATGATTATTACATGTAATTTTTCAAGGTCTTTAAGAGGAGATTAGTGGGTAATGATCTGGTGCAGTGAACCCTATTTTCATCTGCTACGTGGCGATTTTGTAATGAATAAAATAGAGAAGCGTTTGGTTTCTCTACTTGTATAACAAAAGGATCGTTGGATACTTGGATGTATGATAGATTTTTTAAAACCATTTTACAATATCTTAAACCAAGTATAACAGAATTTAGCTTTGAAATTAATTATAGAAGTTTGTATGATAAATTTTATTGTTTAACGTTTGTTCAAACGTTCTATTCAATCTAAAATTTATCTTATGCTATTATATTTTTAATCCACTTTTTCAATGCCACTTTTCAATAATATCTCTTTTTAAAAACCTTATAAAAAATGCTCTTAAAAATATAAGATTTACCCAAATGTGTATGTAATATTATTAAAACATACACAAACTACATTTCTATGTATCTAAAATCTTATAAATACTTTATAAATACCTTATAAATGCATTTTAAATACCTTTAAAAACCTTTAAAATATCTTGTAAAACCTTTGAAAACCTTAAAAATCCTTTAAAATAACTTGTAAAACCTTTAAAACACCTTATAAAACCTTATAAATACTTGGATCGAGTCTTCAAGTAGTAGTTACAATCCATAAGTATCTTATAAACTAATAAAACTTTATAAAAATTTCAGATTTAAAAAGGGGTATTTTTGAAAATGGACATCTAAAAGGGGCATTTTTGAAAAGGGGCACACCAAAAGGGGTATTTTTAACAATTTCCCTTTAATTTATAATAAAACAATTTTTTAAAATATCAAAATTTGTATATTGAATTTCGATATGTTAAAACTAAATTTTATAAATGCGCTAAAATATTTTAATTAAAATAGTGCAATAGAATACCATGCAATAATACAACCTTTTAGTGTATTGATAAACTTACAAATTGAATTTTAAATATTTTAATTATTTATATGATACAAATAAAGTTGTATTTTCGTTATTCAAAAAAATTTAGACTCATAGATTAGCATTTTCAATTTAAATTTTTATAATGTATGAAAGAATTTGTTGATATTAAAACGTATATATATATATATATATATACTATATGTTTATATGGTTTAATTTTTCAATTGAGAAATACAATGCATTTAATATATAAAAACATTTTATCGAAGTTTTCTTATTTCAAAATTTGAGATATTTAATCTAAGTTTAGTTAATAAGAATAAGTAGTATATGAAATTAGAAGTGTTTGGCAAAATGAATAGTATAATAAAATAAAATGAAAAAAACAAAAATGAGAATAATTGTGAGCTTGACACATAAACTCCAAAAACTCTCTATTAATATATTGGGGCTTTTGCAAAAATGCTACTTTTTCAATGCCACTTTTCAAAAATACCCTTTTTTTAAAACCTTATAAAAAATGCTCTTAAAAATATAAGATTTATCCAAATATGTATGTAATATTATTAAAACATACACAAACTACATTTCTATATATCTAAAATCTTATAAATACTTTATAAATACCTTATAAATGCATTTTAAATACCTTTAAAAACCTTTAAAATATCTTGTAAAACCTTTGAAAAACCTTAAAAATCCTTTAAAATAACTTGTAAAACCTTTAAAAACACCTTATAAAACCTTATAAATACTTGGATCGAGTCTTCAAGTAGTAGTTACAATCCATAAGTACCTTATAAACCTAATAAAACTTTATAAAAATTTCAGATTTAAAAAGGGGCATTTTTGAAAATGGACATCTAAAAGGGGCATTTTTGAAAAGGGGCACACCAAAAGGGGTATTTTTAACAATTTCCCTAATATATAAAGCTCTTTTAATATATAGAGGATGTGTGTTTTTCTAATTTATCTAATTAATTAACGTATGTGATAACGTATTAAAAGGAATGTAATGATGAATTATTGGCACATAGCATATGCATAGATAAGCATTAGGTATTCATGGTTAACTCAACAATAATTCGATAAAATATAAAGCTTCTTAATTATACGGTTTTGTTCCTTGCATGGATCTAATCGACAGAATCTTGTCTCTTGATTTATAATTAGTGGCAGTGCATTTAGCAACAGCTGCTACTTGCGTAGAAATCCTTTAATAATGTAGTTAATTAACTTAAATTAGTTTTAAAGACATTGTTTTGTACCTTTTTCGACCGTTCCTTTATTATAAGTATATTTTATACAAGTGTATGTCAGGTTTAGTAGACAACTTAAGTTGACCTCTTCGCGTTCATCTAATCACACATTGATCAATGACAATGATTATAAAATGTTCTACGTTATTTTTTACTTTCTTTAGTGAGGGTCAATTATTAAATCTTTGTCTTAGTGAAGTAATTATTTCATACATATAAATGAGACATTGAGACTCAAAGATCAAACCACACTTTGATTCTCTCTCTCTTTTTTTTTTTCTGTCCTGATTCTCTTATTCAACTTACATGGTATATGGAAAAAAAGACTAAAAATCATTTCTTAATTTTTGGAAAATTAATTCAATCATCATCATTGACAAAATAAATTTCAAAACTAGTATTTAACCATATCTAATTTATAAGGATATTTTTAGATTAATCCATTTTGAAAACTGAACCTAAGAAAAAGAGATACTATTTAATTTGAAGGTGAAGTTAAAGAATTCAAAAGGGCAAAGAAACATAAGACGTGTCCTGTCTTCTTTTGAAGAGTCAATTATGCTCTAAGGCTTTGAGACTTGAGAGAGACTTATTGAGAGAGGCAACTTGGTACATCGAATCCTATTAGCATTGAATTTTCTTTTACTTGACTATAAATAATTGAGTCATCTCTTTTGTTACATATGTTCCTTTATTCTTTTGAGTTGTTTGCCAATTCGTATCCAATCATTTTATATATGGAGTCATAATTTGCATAATAACAAGTGATTTGGATGTAGACTAACAAATTCTAGTAGTTCAAAAAATGATGGAATATGAACAATAAAAAGTTGGTATATTCCGTGTACTCAAAGATAAGTTTTCGCACATGTTTTGATAGGGACTAGACATAAGATGATCCTAATTAATCCCTGCTATTTGTATAATAAATACACTAAAAATCAGAAAAACTAAATCATCCTTTTGTTTGATACCTAACCTAAAAAAAGTAATGTTTGTTATCGTTCCATAATGTCATGCATTGAAATTAGAAAAAAACAAACGAAAAAAGAAGTTTGAAAATATAGTCGAGTAACTTATGTTCTAGCACCTTTTAAAGGCTTGATAATGCTAGATATTTCACGAGAATAAAATAGTTACTATATTATATAGTATGTACTAGGCTTGGGCATTCGGATTTCAAATCGGATTCGGTTCGGATATATTCGGGTATGAGAGTTTATTATCCGTTCGGATTTTCTGATTTTTTGGTTCGGTTTCGGTTCGGATATATTCGGATTCGGATAATTTGAATAGAAGAATTTATTATCCGTTCGGATTTTATAAGTCATCGGTTCGGTTTCGGTTCGGATAGGTGTCAGTAAATCCTATGTGCACATAGTGTTTTTCTACAAAAACTATTGCTACGTACCAGTAAAAAATCGTTACCAAATAATGATTCGGTTCGTTAGGAAAAAAATCGTTACCAAATAATGAATGCACATAGTGTTTTTCTTATACTACAAAAACTATTGCTACGTACCAGTAAATCCTTATGCATATCAGAAATGTATATTGGATTTGAATGAACAAGCACCATAGACTTTCCATATTCTTTTCTTCCAAAATTGAAAAGTCATCAATAGTTGACTATTTTTTGTTAATTTGATATTTTTATTTATTTATGATCTTTTCCTAGACACGACTTCTATTCGATGCCTGCATAATTCGTTTGACAAGGACCTGAATAATGTGATGCCTCCCACAGAACTATCTCATTTATTTTCTTTCTAGATGATTGTAATTGTGATTTTTAATAATAATTTTCCACATTTTTAGTTTTTAATATTGATAGCCGAAAAATCTTGAACCAAAACCTAGAGTATTTTTCATATTAGAAATAAGGTATTTTTTGTCATTTTATTAATATTATTATTATGAACTACATGTTTTTCAATTTTTCAATTTATAATAATGAATTACATGATAATAAATGCAATCTAAATTAGAAAAATTTCCATCCCAATTCATGATATTATTTAGGTTTAAAACTCATTTGGAGACTGTCATCATCTAACTCTATATGGGATACAATGACTTCAGACTTTACTTACTACGGAAAGGCTCTTCTTGGTCAATACGAGAAAGTTCAACATTATGATTTTGGATGTGGCGAAAGCTTCTTAAATATCGGGGTATAGCATCAGACTTTGTCAAGTATGAGGTGCAGAATGGAAAGAACATACTCCCTCTGTTCCCTCAAGTTTGATGTTTTGAGTTTTGCACATAAATTAAGAAATAAAAATTCTTTATTATTTAATTAAAATATATGATTATTTAGATGGAAGATAACGTATTTGTTACTAACAATGCAACAAAAGTGGGAGTTTCACATTCCATCATTACCCTCTTTTTCCATTTTAATTTAAATAAAACAAATACATTAAATAAATTCTACAAGATCAAACTTTCTGGAACAAAGAAAAAAACCAAAACATCAAACTTAAAGAAACAGAGGGAGTATCATTTTGGTACGATATTTGGTCCCCACTAAGGCGGTTAATTGAGATTACGGGCCATAGAGGTTGTATTGACATGGGAATTTGTATTAAAGCAACTGTGGCTGAAGCCAAAGATAGAATGGTATAAAGGTATATGGTTCTCACATGGTTCTCACACGCCACACCTAAATACTCGTTCATCGCTTGGCTTGCAACATTAAACTGTTTAACAACGGGGGATAGAATGTTGAGTAGGAACAACCAGTGATTTCTTATTTGTTTTTTCAAATCCGTTCACGACAAAAAAACATATCTTTACCTTTAAGGCTTAAGACCAAAACTGTAATAACGTAGATGAAACCTTGCGAGGATTGAGTTTAAGCATCCAATACCGGAAAACTAAAACCGCTTATTCGACATATAACAGGGTGTTGAATTAAGCTTTAAACCTTTCATCTCAAAAGCCCACTTGAAGAACAAGAAAACAACCTAAAATCTCTATAACCCTTTTTTATGTTCTAGTCAGCAATGAAATCTTACCTTATACAAAAGATTGTGATCTATGATCATGTTAACCTGTAATTCAATCTACATTCATAGAATGTCTGCAACGGTAGACATCTATCTCAAACAAGGGAAATCAGTGTAGATCCATAGTTAAGAGTTATTGGGACATTTCCCAGTTAATGTTACTATTGAGCCTATGAAGGCTAGTAAATCAGATAGACCAATCGACACAATGGTATATTGTAGATCTTCAAAGAACCACGTCCTAATTCATCCCGACACAGATAAAAAAAATCACAAGAATCTACCAAAAACATCTTCACTAACTATCTCTAATATCTGCAAGCCAAATTCTCCACCAGAGAGATCGATAGATTCTAATTCTACAACTGCAGCTCAACCCTATCCGAGATCAAATATCTAAAAGATCGATCGAAACAGTCCCGTAAACTCGATGGATTCTCTACTAACAGCAGTTCAATCCTAACTCTCAGTCTCAGCTCATCCAAACCAAATCAACACCAATAAGGAGTACACTTTATCCAGGGCCATGAATTAAAAACGAACTTTATGAACAAATAAACATTCAATCTAAAGACAACATCAGATAATAAATCAGCCAAATTCATGGTTTTGAGCTATATTTTTCACTTCACAATGTTCACATCTCCCTTCAATTACTTTTCTTTTACCATTACACTTGAACATGGAACTGAAGCAACAATTGCGCGAACAGATATCAATTCCAGAAACTACGCTCATATTATTGGACAAGACATAAAAGATGCAATCTTTTTGTTGACAAACTAGTAAAAAAATAGAACCTTTATTTCAAATTCAAGACGAAGAAACAAAAGGGTTTCTCGATTTCGATTCCTTGCACTCAAATCCACAACCACACTGAGGCGATTCCAAAAACTCTTGGATCGCGAAATTCGCCGAAGTGATTCCGACAGAAAACTCCATCTCGTCGCCGTTTCTAATAACCTCGACGATGTTAAGCCACAAGAACAAAACTTTGACTTTAATACCAGTCAATTTCTTGAGCTTGTTCTCGGAGATGTAACCACTGATTGTTGATTTGTAATTCAGTTGGTAAGAACCCACAAGAGAGAAGCTACATGAATCGTTGAAATACGCATGGAATTTGCCTGTTGTTGTGTCTAAATCATAAGCTACGACTCCTTTTGGAAGGATTCCGACGGGGAAGTTGTAGCTTTGGAGGAGTGAATACGCCGTCGGAGTATCCGATTCGGCGGCGACGACGGCGGCGAGTGAAGAGAGGAAGAGTAAAGAAGCGATTAGAATCGGGAGATGAGACATTTGGGTTTTGGTGAAACAAAAGATTTGATTTTTGGTTTTTGATTTCTCCGCCGGTGGATTTTCGTTTTTCCGTCGGAGACTTTTTGTAATAATGGTCGTTGAAAATATCTTTTGTAAGATATTAACGACGACGTTTTTAGGTAGACAACTGGACACGTGGCTAGCTATCACAGGCTGTCATGTTGTGGTGGTGAGACAATTATTTTGGGAAAAGTTACTGGATAATTATGAAATAAATTTTATCAAGACATTTGTACACAAAAAGACAAAAAAATTGCACATGACTTACTCACTCTTATAAAAATGGTTTTTCACTCTTCGTCTCTAAAAAATACTAACTCCATTTCAGTTTAATTGTCATTTTAGGATTTTAATTTTGTTTCATAATAGTTGTCGTTTTAGGTTTTCAATGCAAATGTTTGGTAAAAATTTCAGTTTTATCTCTACTGTTTTAATGTTTTAGCCAATGAAATTTTTTATAAAATATATTAATAAAGAGTAAAACAGAAAATTAAATGCTTTTCTTAATTTGTGCGAAAAAACGTTAAACGACAACTAAAACGAAACGGAGGGAGTACCGATTAATCATACAAAATCAAAAATAATATGTAATATAATTTTATACGTAAATTATTAACATTTTCACGGTTATGTGCATTAGATTTTAAAAATTCTAAAGATAAAGTTAAACTCTTAGTCGCGAAAAATTCTATTTAACGTATTATTTATCAAAATTTGACGATAACAAAAAATAGTTATATTATATTTGTAAGATTAATATGTATTTTTTAAAAATAAAAAGATTTTGCAAAAATTAGTGAATTGAAAAGTTTTTTTCATAAAACCTACAAAAATTGTATAAGCATTACCCATTTTTCCGTAAAAAAAATAAATAAACTATGCTACAACTTGACCAGTTTTCTTATTTTTATTATTATGGTCGCTTAAATTTATATTTTGGTTCAAACTTCAAAGAAGTTTCCCGTGTAAAACAGAAAGTCAAAAAAGGTTAATAGTCTCTGAAAGCGCAAATTGACATGAAGAAACAATCATACAAACATTAATTAATCATAAGAGAAGGGCATTTTTATATTAATGTTTGTATGATTAGGTTTATTCAGTACATTAATAATAATACTCATAAGCCAGTCATAAGAAAAGGGCATTTTTATTCAGTACAACGCAAGGCCCAACAGATTCAAGAAGAAAATAAAAGCCCATTATTACAATCAAACCCACAACCACACTGAGGACTCTCTTCAAAATCAGCCGCCGGAAAACTCGCCGAAGCGATTCCGACGGAGAAATCGAGATCGGCGCCGTCAAGAGACACTTCAGCAATATTAACCCAGAAGAAAAGAACTTTAACACTAACGCCTTTCAGATTCTTGACGTGACCGGGAGATATAACGCCGGAGATAGTTGATTTGTACTTAAGCTGGTAGGATTGGATGGTGAATTCACACGTGTCATTGAAGTAGACTTTGAAATCGCCGGTTTTTGGGTTAAGCTCGTAGTCAATAACGCCATTTGGTAGGATTCCGGGTGGTAAGTTATAGCGTTTCACGGCGTCGTAAGCGGTTGGCTTTTGGTCGGGGACGGCGAAAGAGACGGTACAGAATAGAAGAAAGAAGATGATAGTACAAGTATTCGCGTATGGCGACATGGGTTCTTTAAGTTTTGTTCTTATGATTCGTGTCTAGTTGAGTTCTCTTTTGATCAAGCGTTGAAATGTCTCATTAAGTACAGAAGGCGAAAACAGTTGTTAGGTGTGTTTGTGGACTGTGTAAAAATCAGCGCGTCTGATGAAGAGACTATGCAAATTAGATGTACGGTGACGATTTGACTGACAGAGAGGGCACACGTGTTAATAGGGGAAAACGACGATCACGTGGTAACCAAACCAACCTTGATTGAAGTAAAGAAACTGAGCCAAGTTAACATACCACTGGATTGATTTTACCAAATCAAAATCGTCAATAAACCGTTAATAGTTAATAGGGGGATCCGATTGACGACTGAAAACGGTTAAAAAAAAACTGAGAAAAACAACGGATATAGGATCGTATGGGGATATGTCAAGCCTTGGTTTGGCTGAGGTGACATGAATCTTGAATTTCAAAATCAACTCATTTCCGAAAATGCTATTAATGGAAGGAAAAAAAAAGATCTTGTTATCCGTCGGCTTAGTTTCTGGGATCATTTAGTTGATCGCCGGCTTAGTTTCTGGGATCATTTAGTTGATCGCCGGCTTAGTTTCTGGGGATTAAAGTTCCGCCGGCCTTTGTATTCCGACAACGTATTTCACTTTTGTTATATAATCATTCAGACGAAAAAAAAAAAAAAAGGAAAAAAAAAAGATACAATCTTGGGGGTGAAATCAGTTTTGTGTTTTTTTTTTGCCTTTCTTTCTGAGAGACCCAACGAATCATCAACAATGACATATAAAGCAATCATATAATTAACAATAGATCATAGATAAAACCAAGGACGGGATCGTACTTACGCTTTGGGTTTGTGCTCTGGATACATCATCAGCTCACATCTTTCAGTCTCTTTATCAACGCATCTAACGATTTATTCTTCGGGTTTTGCCTCGATCCTCTTGTTCCAAAAGTCCCGAAAATACTATCTGATGGGTCTCTGAATTTCTCTGAAACTGTTGCAACTTTCCGGTAATCCAAAGCATTGTAGCTTCTTTCTCTGATAACCGGGTTAACGAAATTCTCAGGGTGACTACTCAGAAGCAAATTGATCATCTGTCTTATCTCGATGAATGCTTTTTTCATCTCTCTCGCTTCTTTATCTGTGAGGAATGGAGTTAGGTTCTCTGTAAACGAGTCCAGCAACTGAATATCCACATCAAGTCCTTTGATTGCAGCCATGCTCAATCTTTTTACTAGATCTCCGCATAACGTTCCAACGATTTTCTCAGAAATGTGAGCAATGACATCGCGCAAAACCCTTTTCAAGACTTTAGGGGGTAATATCTGTTGCGCAGTGGAAACCAAAGTTTCCAAGTACATCAACACTTCGTTCATGTACTCATTCCCACCTTGTGGAATATCGTCGCTTGTCCAATTGACATTCTCGAGCAACGTCATGAAACCATCTACCTTCTTCTTAAGCATTCCTGAGAGTGTATCTTCTGCAGCGTTTTGAGATTTGGTCAATGGGAAATGCCTCCTACCTCTCTCCGCCATTCTCAAAGGAACTCCTGAAAGATGTGCAGCGTGACGGAAGAAGAAATCGCAAGCACGCTCAAACACGGCCATGTTTGCTGCAACTTGCATTGCCTGAGGAACTCCATGAACCGACGTGTTAATCAGCTTCAACAGAGCCTCGTCAAGAACCTCGCCTAGAAGCCTATCCAGATACTTCTTCACTACATCATAAAAATCAAGCTGACCTCCGTGAGACATGAAACTAACCGAATCCTCGATAAAAGACCGCACAATTCGGCAACAATCTGGGATGGTGGTCGAAAATGGAGCAATGACAGGGAATGCCGGTACTATATCTGTTGTTTGTAACTGGAAAGAGAGCACATTCATGGAATATTCATACTCTTTCTTCATCAACATCTGCTCAAACTTATCAGCTGATAAAGCTTCTGTGATCTGTTTACGGCAATCAGACAGTAACAACTCATGATACTTGTCCCTGTGCTTGCTTAATACTTCGAGAAGGGAATCAACAGCATAGCCATACCTGCGTAGACTCACCCCTAACAAGCTCACATAATCCTTAATCAGCAAGAGATGATTAGCCGTCTGCATTCTAGAGAACTGATCCTCCAACACAGCACACATCTTAGTAACAGCAGTATCCCACAAAGTCTCTACTTCCAGCTTCGAAATCAACCCTCCTCCAGTCCTTAAAACTCTATCCTCTACTATGAAAAACCCAGCAATCTGGGCGAAAAACGTCTGATGTGACTCGAGAAACGGAGTCATAGTAGATACCTGGAAGTCAGAGGTAAGCTGAAGATCCCTATTATTATAATAGTACTGCTTAAAACTATCTCCAAGAGATAGTGTCTGATGAATGTGATAAGCTCTATACAATGGAGTCAAATCAAAACCTAGCAATCCACCTCCGGAACTACCACCATCGCTGCCTTCATGACCAGACCCAAATTCATCATCCTCTTCTTCGTTTAGCGCATAAACGCAATCGCGTAGACTGAGTCTGCTCTGCTCCTCCGCTTGCCTCTGCTTGATCCTGAGCTCTTCTTCTCGCTGACGAGCCGCGGAAGCCTCACCAATAGCCAACTGACCTAAATTCCGACTCACCACACGGATCTCAACCAACCAATCTCCAAACTCCTTATTCACTTTCCTCTCCACATAAGATCGAATGGCCGGAATCCTATTCTCCAGCATCCGTTTCAGCGTTGACGAAGGAGTTTTCTCCATCAAATCACTCTCAATCGAGTCCACACACTTCAACGCCATGTAAAAGTTACCGCTCTGAAGATGCTGATTAGCTCGAGAAACAAGTTCCATAACACGAACACAATGAGTCACCGCTCCAATCGCCAGATCGACGTTCTTGGACACAGTCTGAGCCTCAACAAGCGAATCAAGAGACGAAAGAAGCGGCGCCGCAACAGATTGGAGTTTAGAGTTTGAATCGGAAAGCGCGGATTTAAGCGATTCAACATCTGAGAGAAGCGATTTAAGATCATCTACGGCGTGAATAAAGTCTTGATAGTGAGCTTTGCATACCTCTTCGATCTCTGATTCTTTAGATCGTGCGAAAAACTTGAGATGATGAAGAAGAGTCTCTGGTTTCCCTGTACCGAAAGTTTTCCGAACAAATGGTCCTAAATCTTCACCGTTACAAATCGCAGACGATATCAAGAGTTCGTCAAGCTTCTCCGCCGAGTCTATACCGGTTCCGGCGGTTGTGGAGCCAACTTTCCGCCGTCCTTTCGCCGATTGCATTGTTTCTCTCCGATTAGGTAAAAAGCGTTACAGCGAAGAAGATGGAGGAATTTTGGATTGGGACAACGAAATCGATTTGGTGGGTTTTTTTCTTCAGAGGGGAATTTTGGGTTTGACTAAAATGACATTGCTGAAGAAGCGGTGCGACGGAAGAAGACGAGGGTGTTGTAGTCTTTTCGTCTCCGGAGTGTTTTTTTCTTCTCACTGGCGTCTTCAATTAATTGTGAATATTATGTCTATGAGTTTTACGCGTAACAGGCGCGTGACTCGGACGCGCTTGAGATTTGTTGAAAATATCCCCTGCCAAAAAAGTAAATACCATTTCCTCCGGCCATAAAACTAAAATGGTTACTTCCTCCGTTTTATATTACTTGTCGTTTAAAGTTTTTGCACAAATATTAAAAAAATAATTAAATTTTCTGTTTTACCTTTACTCAATATATTTTCTAATTTTTTTATTGGTGAAAACATTAAAATAGTGAAAATAAATTGGAATTTTTACAAAACATCTACATTAAAAATTTAAAACGACAATTATTATAAAACAAAATTTAAATGTTAAAACGACAACTAAATTAAAACGGAGGGTATAAAATGTCCTTGCAAGATTTATTGTTTTTGATAAAATTGTACAAATATTTCTGATATACATTTTAAAAAATGTTGATGCTTATTGATGTTTTCATGTTTTCTAGATATAATAGGAATTCAACATTGTTCAAAATTCATTTGGATATATTGGACCGGAGATAGCCAACATTTGAGAAAATAGTTTTTTAATTTTTGAGAATATATAATACTACTAGTTGTTCTATTATATTTTTCTAAATTATTAAACAAGTAAAAATACACACAGCATCCTTCAAAATATTACAAAGTAGGCACAGACCAAGTATAGACAGCAAGTAACCTTGACTACCTTGAATTTGACATTGTGCAGACAGAGAACTACTACAAGGATGCAGTTTCGCGGGTTCTGAATTTCTTGAAGAAGCCATAGATATGGTCTGTGATCTCGTCAGGCTTCTCTTGATGGAGGAAGTGACCCACACCTTCCAATACCACCACTTCTTGTAGAAACGGTACGTGCTTCTTCAAACCACCTTCATGTATGTATTCCTTCGTTCCGGGGATATTGTATGTTATGTCTAGATCACCCACTATGAATTTCACAGGGACCTTGATTTGTAGACCGGCCCATGGAGCCGTTAGTTCCCAGCTTCTACAGGTAGGATAAGACCAGTCCAAGATTAACCATGAAAAGATGATGTATGATGTAGAATTGGTGGCTAGAATTCATAAGACTTACAGGTTCAGGGCGCGATAGTAGT
The DNA here is from genome assembly GCF_000004255.2 of Arabidopsis lyrata subsp. lyrata. Lineage (NCBI taxonomy): Eukaryota > Viridiplantae > Streptophyta > Magnoliopsida > Brassicales > Brassicaceae > Arabidopsis > Arabidopsis lyrata. Next base: position 23,763,072 of record NW_003302550.1, read on the forward strand.
TTAGTCCACCGGTGAAGCCTTTTTGGCTAAACTTGTCTCCGTAGAAACTGACATCTTCTTCAGTGAGCCAAGCAGGCAAAGAAGGTGGATCAGGTAAACCTCTGAAACCAACTGACTTTGGAATGCAAGGTGGACGTGGGTTACGCGAAATGAAAAATCTGGTTATTAACTTCTTTGTATCAACTTGAGCAAAGTCCTCTTCGATTTCTCCAGGCTCCTGAGAAAAGAAACTCAAAATCATAAGTAAAGAGACCAAATTCAGCAATGGAAAACCACAATACTGTAACCATATACCCAAATAAAGTATATGACTTTGACTTTCACTAGACCATTTTTAAGTAAGCACTGTTGCCTTTTTCAGATTATCAATTGCAACTTGCATTATCAGATGCTGAGCTAATTTGAGCTATATGTATAGGTAGGTGCATAGTCCCTAATTCTATAGATCCAAACATAAATTACTGGTCGTTGAGAAATTTCCCATTTTTTGATACATTGTTACATAAAAGCTCAGCTTTCTTCAAGCAGCAATTTCAATCAGTTTAATAACTTGACACAACTAAACACCAAACAGCAAAGCTTATAAGTAATTTGTCTCAACTCTTGTTGAACTAACCAATTCATGAAGTAACAGTTTCTAATTTCTATCCTGAACAGTAATCATCAAAGCTATCTTTCACTGAGCTTCGTAAACCCTAAGTTCCTAACTACGCCTTTAATTTCAACTACTGAGAACTTCACCAAAACCCTAATTTTCATTTCAATTTTAGTTTTCATGAGTTTAAAGTCTCACCTGAAACCTGCAGATGTAGTAATCATCGCCAAACAAAGCCCTAAACGCATCAACAGGTTTCACCGAAGGATTCCTCGGATTAAACACAACGCTAGTGTTGACCAACGCGTTGACTCGATCAGGCCTGATCATACAGAGCCACCACGCAACAATTGCTCCCCAATCGTGACCGACGAGGAAAACCCGATCAACACCGAGTGAATTCAGTAATCCGACGAGGTCTCCGACGATATGAAGGATAGTGTAAGATTCACGAGACGGCGGCGCATCGGAATCGCCGTAACCGCGGAGATCTGGAGCGATTGCGCGGTAACCTAAGGCGGCGAAAGAGAGAAGCTGGTGACGCCATGAGTACCAGAGATCGGGAAATCCATGGAGGAAGAGGATCACTGGACCTGAACCAATCGAAGCCACATGCATGTTTATGCCATTGGTAGAAACCGTCGTGTGCTCTATCTTCTCCATTGCTTCTTCTCAGTTCTTACTCTCAGGTGTGAATGATTTTTTTTTTTTTTTTGTCATCCAGGTGTGAATGATTTATCTACAGAAATGTCTTGAATTTGAGATATTTATTTATTTGTATGGCTGACCATAAATATCAATAATGTAAATAAAAATTTATTAAATTTCATTATTTATTAATGAATATTCAAAATTAAGACCAAAATTTGCATAAGTGAAAATAATTAATAGCTAAAACAAATAATCAAATACAAGAAATTACGAAAGTAAACCGCTAATATAAGGTACACCACTCTGAACCATCCAACCATCTCCTAACAAAAAATTCTCGACCGTGAAATTATTCGCATCGGTAGAATTAATCACGTGATAACCAGGCCAAACCACTCGGTCTGTAGTATTTGAACCGGATCCGGTATTGTTATACTCAGCATAGTACAATGTACTCAATGCGAAATCTCCGTTCCATTCTCTCCAACCAACCGGTTCAACAACCTCGTCTATGTACGATTGCATAAAAACGGTCCGTGAATACTCCTTCCATGGTCGTCCCAAATACGTTTTAACCGTATAGTTGCTCGAAACCAAATCATCTGCCGGTTTAATCGTACAATTATGGATCGAAATTCCTGTGTTCTGATTCGGATCAGTACGACCTTGAGCTGTAATAGCGTTGAACTGGTTCTGCATCGGTTGTCTTGGATATAGATTACAGTTTTGGAACACAACAGCTGCATTGCCGAATATGAAATCCACTGTTCCATAAATGTCACATTCTCTATAGAATTGTCTTAGCGAATGAGTGTATAAAGTGTCTTGATAAGCTTCGAAACTGCAACTATAGAAGATTGAAAGATCCGCACTGCTCCTCATAGCCACGGCCTGGTGCTTCTCTGGTCCAGCGGTATTTCGGAAAGTCATGTTCACGGCAACGAAGTTCAGCGATGTCACGGCTGGAAAAAAAAAAGTAGCAATGATTTTCTTAATCTCTATAGAAATAAATAAATTAAATGGTAACAGTAATTCAATAATGCGTCTTGTCATCTATTCACTACACACTCCTAGAAGTAATATAAAGTTTGTCATATAGTGAAAAACGTGCAATTATGATCCGAACTACTACGCAGGTAAAAATGTCTAAAAAAGTTTGAATAATTTTTGTGGTAATTAGTTTTACACAAAGGCTATGACTGGTAAATATTAGAAGAAAAAAGAAGAAAATAATCATAAGAAAACAGAAGAAAATAAAAGTACAAACTGGAGGAATTTTGTATACCATGTATTTTATAATTGAAAAGTTTCTTCATTTTACGTCACTTTTTGGAAGAACTGAGAAAAAAAGTAAATTTTCTCTTTTCTATTTGATTGGTTTATTTTTAGTAGAATACAGAAGAATTATTTGTTTATCCTTTATTTTTCTTCTATAATGTATAACCAGTCACACCCAAAGTCATCGACTCATCATAGCCATGTGTATCGTCGGCAACGTAATAAAAGTGCCGGTGATTTGATAATTTTTACACGACATGCATGAACCATTTTAAAATGCTAAAAATAGATAATTGCAAATGATTAAAAAGTTTGTAATACGATACTTATTAATCATTTTTTCATCAAGGTATTATTTTCTATAAACTTTTAAAATTATTATTTCTTAAATTGCTCAATAAATAGTTAAAAACTAAAGTTGTGCATGTGCAAAAAATAGCATTATTTTTTTTATGGGTAAAAAATAATAGAGCATTATCTCTTATAGATAGACGTACCAAAAGTGGCGGAGTTGAAAGTGGTCCAACCGTCGACAACATTCCGGTTACCGGTAACCACCGTACGGTTTATGCCGTCACCAATCATCATTAGATATCTTTTGTTCTTCGCAATCACTACGTTTTCCTCATAAACACCTGACGTCACGTAGATAACAAAATAACCGGCGGTACCGTCAGTTTTATTCGGCGCCGCCGTAACAGCTTCCGTTATGGTCGTGAAATTCCCCGTTCCGTTTTGGTTCACCGTTACGATGTCGCTCACAAGCACCGTGTTTACATCATTGTCGTCGTCTGCCAGTTTCCTCCTACTTAAAGACTCGTAAACGGCGCGTGTGTGTTCCGTCATCTTTAGCGGTAAAGCTCCGTTACGGAACTGACGGAATGGTTTTGTGTGACTGTGTGTGTTCTTCGGATGAGCCCAAGAGTAACCGGCTACTTGTTTCTTCTTCTTTGGAACCCAACCTTTGGTGAATAATGCGAGCGAGACGCTAAAGAGCTTCGTGTCGTTGATTAGAGGCAATGCGACGCCGTTTCGTATGGTCCAAGAAGTGGAAGCGGCGGTGTTGATTCCGTCAAGACATGTTTGCTCGTTAGTCAACGCGGCGGAGAGAAGTGTTTGGATTTCGTCGGCTTTGGAAAACGACAACGTTTTGGATGATGTAGTGATGTTGACGGTGTCAAACGACGTTATGAGATAGTCTGTTGTGAGGCTTGCGAGGTAACGGCAGTCTTGGAGAGCTCCAACGGCTGATTGGGAGAGTAGGGCATTGTTGCGTTTGAGGTATTTGTCAATCGTGCGTGTGAATTTTCGCGATTGCGTTAGCGATTTGCGGAGGGAGAAGCGGCCGTATTCGCGGACGTCGCCTTGAGATGTTTGTGGGAACACTGATTTGCAGAATTTTGGATCCGGTGTCGTTTTGCAGATGGTAGATGAAGAGTTTGAAGAAGAAGGGAGAAGATTTTGAGAAGCAATGAAGAGTGTTTGAAGAGATAAGAAGAGTGTTACGAGGAAGAGTTTGGGAGATAGCATTTTATTTTTCTGTAGATTTTGGTGTTATTAAATGTTTTTTTGGTATGAATTTGGAAAAGTTTAGGTTTAATGGGTTTTATATAGACCAAATATATATAGTGGGAGAGGTTTGGGATGTGGGTCCGAATTAAATTTTTGGTATTTTTAGACTGTAGTTATTTTATCATACAGTATAATATAATAATACATTCATGTTATCTTATCTTATTATATAAACATGAATATATTTAATCTAAGCGTGACAAATTACAAAATTATAATCAGCGTAAGGTCCGATTTGTAATATAAAACTGTACAAGTTTTTTAGCGATAAACTGGATTAATAAGTTTTTACGTAACAATGCAAAACTGTAAAAACTAGTAGTACATGAAAGCTATATAAAAAAAACTGCGAATAACATTTTTTAGTAATGCTTTTAGTATTGCTTTTGTGATTGATAATTGTCAAAACGGTATACCCTATACTATAACGGTACATAGTTACTGATCAAAGTCTATAACAATTTTTGTAGAGTAAATTTCAATTTCCATATTTTCAAGAACGTAAACCAAATCGTCAATTAGAATGAGTGTAAGTCTATATAAAATATAAGAATGGAAGCACAAAGTTGCTAGCAGTCAAATGTAAAAAAAGGTTATCCGCTCTATATTCAGAGTTTGAAGCGTTGATATGATCCATGTTAAGCATGTTGTTGCATCAAATCGGTGTTAGAAGTTTGAGACATAACAACTCAAATGGTTTTAAATGATGTAGTCTCATTCTTTTAGATCCCAACATTTTCTACAATTTTAGACGAATTTAATTTGATTATAATTATACTAATTCTAATTATTTTTCGGTTAGCTTGATTTTAAGTTGTTTATTGACCGATAGTTTGGTTTGTATGGCTAAATTAGAAATATTGAGGTTTTGTCTGTAATTTCTTTTCCTACGTATTTGTTTACCAAGTGGAGAATTATTTATTTATCTATCAGGTTAACACAAACCATTAATTTTTGAATTGTTTATAAAATTTTGAAGTAATATACAATTTGTTTTCTTTCTAAATTGAACCAATAATATCAACAATTACATATATATATATATATATATATATATATATATATATATATGGGCTGTTTCCCCCAATTTAATTTATATATTTTTGTTTTTTCCTTTTTGGGATTACATATATAACAAAACAATAATAATGCTACTTTTAGTGGTTCCAAGTCAATATATTGGAGTCTTCTGAGATAAAAACGCGTTGTTATTGAGATATTATTATCATCGAACAATACATTTTCAAAGCTGCCCAGCTGTTTTGGTATAGATCCATCTTCCTTCATGTCTCGCCTCTATTAATTATATATTCCATCTGTTTCATAATATAAGTCGTTTTAGAGAAAAAAATTTGTTTCACAATATAAGTAATTTTCAAGTTCCTATGCAAATAATTTATTATTTTAATATTTTATAATTATTTATATTATACAGTCTTTTTTATAATTGGCTTAACCTTTTAAAAGTAAATTTTCCTAATTTGCGTGCTTAAAGCTAAAACGATTTATATTATGAAACGGAGAGAATACTATATAAAGATCAATCTTCATTCATTTCTTTATATACTATGTTGTAAATTTCGAAATTAAGAAAAGTTGTCAACGACGGTGGCAATGTGTTAGGCAATTTTTATATAGTTGGGACACTGTGAATAGTATAATATAGAATCATTTCTATAGTCAATTGTCCTTAAATTCTCTGTCGTTTCGCCTAAATTAACTATCTTAGGTATGGGGCAAGTTATTGGCTATTTGACTAATGAGCCTAATTATAAATTAATTGTCTTTCGTTTTTTTGGCATTTTGTGATAATTTGTTTAATTATTACTCCCTCTGTATCATAAAAAAATGATTTTTGAGGTTTTATTTTTGTATCAAAAAACTTGATTTTCTGTATATTTTTTATCAATTAATGTTAATAAATTGTGAATTTCAAGAATCATTAATTGAGAATTTTAAAATTTGATGAATTACTATTGGTTAATAGCTATGAGAAATGGTTTGGTATGAATAAATTATGCATTTATAACTAAACATTAAATATTTTTCTTAATTAGTGTGAAAACTCTATGAAATCAATCTTTTTGATACGGAGGGAGTATACGCTTATATAAACCAATAAATATATATAGAGATATAAATAATGAGAAATTGTTAAAAATACCCCTTTTTCAATACCCCTTTTCAAAAATGCCCCTTTGAGAGTCCATTTTTAATTTTGCCCTCTTTTAATTTTTAATGACCATTTTACCATTATTTGAAACAAAATTAGGTCCACAAAATACAAAATATTTTTTGGCGGGAAAAGTGATCCCGCAATTTTCCCGCCAAAACACTTGTAAAAACCTTTAAAATACTTTGTAAAATTTTACTGCAAAAATTTTTCCCGCCAAAATTTTTTTTTTGCGGGAAAAGTGATTCCGAAATTTTTTTGGCGGGAAAAATTTACAAGGTATTTTAAAGGTTTTACGGAGTATTTACAATTGTTTTGTAAAGTTTTACAATGTATTTTAAAAGGTTTTACAAGGTACTTATAAGGTTTTATAAAGTATTTATAACTTGTAAAACTTTATAAATAACTTGTAAAACCTTATAAAATAGCTTGTAAAATCTTATAATATCTTATAAATACCTTATAAATACGTTGTAAAACCTTTTAAAATACATTGTAAAACCTTATAAATACACTGTAAAAAACCTTTAAAATACCTTGTAAATTTTTCCCACCAAAAATTTTTCCGCCAAAAATTTAACGCCAAAAAAATTGTGGAATCACTTTTCCCGCAAAAAAAAATTTTTGGCGGGAAAAAATTTTACGGGAAAATTTTACAAGGTATTTTAAAGTTTTTACAAGTGTTTTGGCGGGAAAAATTGCGGGATCACTTTTCCCGCCAAAAAATATTTTGTATTTTGTGGACCTAATTTTGTTATATTTCCTTATATATTTGTGATATCTTTTATTAAAAGAAGGGTAATTTAGTCATTTTGTACATTAAAAAGGGTATTTTTAAAAATGGACAGCCAAATGGAGCATTTTTGAAAAGGGGTATTGAAAAAGGGGTATTTTTTTGAGTCTCCCATAAATAAATTAGATGACAAAAAAAGGAAGATATAAATAAATCTATACTATATAAAAGTCGAGGCTATAAGCTCTTGAAGCCGTCCACCTAAGCTTTTAAACGACCAATCGTGGTTGGCCACCTCAATAATTAGCATTTTACAATCCTTGCTAATTAACATTTTTTGAAACTTTATATATTAAAATATTACTAATAAAAGAATTATTTAAAACCACCAATCGGTTAGACACCTTGCTAATTAACATTTTTACACACCACGTTAATTAACATTTTTAAATTATAATATATAATATACTAAGATGTTTGAGAAAAGGAAAAAAAATTTCTATACTATATAAAAGTCGAGGCTATAAGCTCTTTAGGCCGTCCACGTAAACTTTTAAACGACTAATCACGGTTAGACACCTTGCTAATTAACATTTTTACACACCACGTTAATTAACATTTTAAAATTATAATATATTATATATTAAGATGTTTGGGAAAAGGAAAAATGTTTTTGTAATTTTTTTTCTATATTTGTAAAGAATAAATAATTAGAAATAGTCCATGTCAACATAAAAATTAAACTCACGTAGACACTTTTACTTTTCTTGAATAAAGGAAAACTTTCAATAACCAAAAAAAAAGTAATTAAGTAAATATTAAAAAGTTTATGTTTTAGTTTGTAAAATATATAATCAAACAACAGAAAAGAAAATTTCCAAAGTGTGAGAAAGTTAAAATTTAAATGAAAAGGAAAAGATTAATAACCTAAAGGAAAACTTCTTCTTAACAAACCATGACAAATAAGAAAGTTTCTAGAATCTAAATTAGTAGTGATTTATGTATAAATAACCATCTATGGACAATTGGTACTTAAGAGATCAAAGAGTGCAAATAAAGAGCCTATTACGTTACTATGCACATTCTATGCTTGCGGAATAGTCTACAAAACTGGTGTCATCTTATGGGATGAGACTCCCGATGCTTTGAAAGAAGGATCTTCAATAATCATGTGTTATAAGCGGTCTTTGTGGTGTGGGAAAAAGGAACTCTTATATCAATGCTTATGAAGGAGTTCTTCAATGTTTGGGTTTTCAGTGAGCCACACAACTCGAACTCCGATCTATGAAAAGAGATGGTGTTCATTATCACTTTGCTGATAAAAAAAAGTTATGGAGAAAGAGATCAAAGATGGAAAGTTTCTTGAGTTTGCTTCTGTTCACGCTAATCTCTATTGAGTCAGTTGAAGTGGTAACAAATTCAGAAAAGGTATATAAGAAAGCTGGTTGGTTAATTTAGAAAGCAAAGTTTGCGACGAAAGTACAACAAAAACTCTGATATGTTTTAACCTAGAAATCATTGTCATTAAATCAAATATTTAGACAACTAAGGAACAGCAAAAACTCTGATGTTCTGGCCTACCGGTAAGTTTTGTGCCTAAATTCTATTACTGTTCGTCAATGAAGCTGTTCAGTTTTTAATTTAGTAGTACAGAGTATAGACAAAGAAGTTACAAGAAAAGTGATGAATGGCTAATTGGTAGAAGACACTCTTTACTTCGGTAGTAAAAGAAGCAAATTTGAACATAAAAGAGCCGGTCCTGATGATAATAAAGGTTCCAACCAAACACGTTTACCACTTGACCAATTTAACTTCACACTAAATTATTGGCCCCTAAAACTAATAACATGCCCATCCAGATCCATGATTGCTCTAAAGCTGTTGCTTGAAAAGCTCTCTGCAAATTTTATAATCATCGTAACTCGTAAGCTTCAAAAAATACAAATAGTTCAATTTAACCATCGTTATTAATTTTAACTGAAACAAACCGATTGGTGAAATTGGATTAAACCGTGTCAAACCGGTAACCCTGAAATAGCTTGGGTTCTTGGTATTTCGGAGCTCCTGCAACGTTTCTTCTCATCCATTTTGACCGGAAGCTCCATAGTTCAAACAAGATTTTTTTTCCCTCTATAACTGGCCACGTGGAATTTAAAACGACTAATCACAATTTGACATCTGATTAATTAACATTTTAAAATTATATAAATTTTCTATATTAAGAAATTTACAAAAAGAAAAAAAATAGTATGGAAACAAGAAAAATGTAAATTTAAAACAAAAAACATATGAAAAGAAAAAAATGTAAAATTTAGTTATAGAATACATAAAAAAATTATAATTCATATTTTAGGAAGGAAAAATATAAAATTTAACTATTGTAAATAAAATATATTTATTAAAAAACGACGGTTTTTACTTATATATAAAACAAATATAATTTCAATTTTCCTTGGCAAGCCTTTAATATGTTTGAAGTTTATTTTTTTGCATTAAGAAACAAACAAGTTTCTAGACTTTTAAAATAGTATTGACTCAGTTGAGAACAAACATCTTCTATATACATTTCTTAAGAAGAAAGAATTAATGATATTGTTTTAGTAAACCATATGATATATAAGTAACAAGAAAAGTATAAACCTAAAAAAAACATATGGAAACAAGAAAGTATGTAAAATTTTGTTATTAAAATATATAATGTAATATCATTACAATACTAAGATACTTATAAAAAAAGATTAGAAAAGTAATATATATGGAAACAAGAAAAATGTCAACTAAAAACAATATTAAAAGAAAAATATTAAATGTTATATTATAATATACAAAATATTATCAATAGTAGTCTCATTAAATTTACCAATATCTCATCTTAATCACAATTTGGGGTCGGTATTTTGGTTTGATTTCGAGTTAATATGATTCGGCTATTTCCATTTTAAAAACACATTAAGTCTCTAACTAAATTCAGTTCAGTTTGGTTCAATTTGGTTTGGCTTAGTTTGGTTGGACTTGATTAGGTTTGCTATTTAGAAGAAAATGTTTATAAAATTCAAAGAATGACAATAAATTGAAGCAAGGAAAGTAAATATTTTATTACTGTGATCAATAAAGAAAAAAATTCATATTCGTCTCACTAAATTTGAATAGAATGATCAATCAAGATGTATGTTAAAAAAAAATACAAAAACATGGTATACAATCGAGAGTAGTCAAGGGCGTTCGGTCATCTGATCGGTTCTGGTTTGATTCTATTCAGCTACTTAAATGATTACTAACCCCAAAAATTTATTAAAACAATCGATAAATATAAACCCCCGCGTAGCGGGGGTTAATACCTAGTTATGAATATACTGGATTACCATAAATCATTTTTGTGTTTGAATCTTTACTACACATACTTATCTACTTAAAAATTTGTCCATATATCCCATTTTTTTTTGTAGATTGGTCAAATAGGTTTTTTAAAAATCAAAACCCAACTTTACCCTCACTTCATAATTAAACTTCATAATTGATTTTACAAAATTAAAATAGAAATAGAAAAATCACAAAACTTCCAAATGAATAAGAGTCTTTCATAAGACCTAATAAAAGACTTTTTCCCATTCTTTTTTTCATTGCATCTGACGTGTTTTAGAAATATTTTTACCAATGCAAACTCTAGATTAAACTCTGTCTCACTTTCTGTTTGATTTAGAAATTCTCAGATATGTCTCAATTGGTGCATGTGTAAATTGTTTCCCATATCTCTTATTGATCTATTTAGTTCACTATTTTTGTGTGTATGTGTGTCATGAGTAGCTCATATACGTGTCTTGTTTATTTTTGTTTAGTTATAGGTTTTGTCTCTTGTAAATCTTCTTCATCTACGTCATTGGAAATATCTTTTATGTCTTAATTCATGTTTCAATCTTTATTCAAATTTGTTTCTGCATGTTGAAGACTTTTTTTGTGTTTCCCTAATTCTTGTGTGTGTTTGTACTTTTTCTTGTTTTTAATTGAACCTCCTCTTTATATCGTGGCTCATTTTCTTAACATGAAATCAGACCAAAGTTTATGAAATTAGAATTCTTTTGTGATCCTTCTTGAACTGTTTAAATATTTTTTTCTATTATTTTGGTTTGAAAGAGTAGTCACTGGGGATGAATTTCGAGTTTGGTTTCATCTTTAGTACCCTGAAGTAAACTTCAGTAATTTGATTTGAAACTCTTAGCTCTAAGGGTTTAGAAAACGTTTTAGGTTTTTTATATTTTTCTAAAAAACCGTAGACAACAACATCTACATTTTTTAGATCGTAATCTAAACAATAAATATCTATTTAAATCGTAATCTAAAACAAATATTTTGTTTCCTTTTCTGAAGATTTAATTTCTATATTTAGAACATTCTAAAAATTATAGAAAACGAAATCTACAATTCCGTAGAATTTACATTCTAAACGAAGATTACAATTTCTAACGATGGCAGAAGATGTAAAAATTATTAGAACGGCTATTCAAAAATATTTAGAACATAGAGAAAAACGTAGAATGCATGTTCTAAATATAGATATATGATTTTCGGATTTCTAAAATTTTCAGAACAGAAATCTAATCTAAAATATGTAGAACAAGTACAAAAATGCAGAATATACACTCTAAGTTTCGCAGAACTCTAGAAAACGTGTTCTAACAAAATTAGACAAAACTTTATCTTTAATTAAATCAACTTTTTTTTAACCAAATCTAATTTTTTTTTACTTCAAATCACATCTACTCTGGTATATCTACATATTTTTATGATTATTTTTTTTAAAAAATGTTTAAAATAGGATATAGGGGTAATTTCGTCCAAACTGACAATCTCACCAAAAAAATGTATATGGACAAAAATTTTAGTAGATATCCTTTATTTCCAATTTTCCCTAGGAAAATATGAGAAGAAATAAATTCAGCTTTTTGTAAAGTTACAGAACTAACATTTTTATTTGTTTAGTAGAGAACTGAGATCTCATAAATTTGGAACGCATTTTTCCCTTTTTTATTTTCGTCAACATATTTGAAAAATGTATTTGATGAGGGTATAGAAAATTTTTGTTTCAACAGGAACAATTTTTTGGTCAACACGCACAAATAATTGAGCCTCAAGAAGAGTCAAGACCCATGAAGAATCGTCATGGTCCACCTTAAGATTTTGCATTTAAACTAAATAATTCATCCTAATCATTTAAAATCGTAAAGAATTTTGCAGTTTGTTTTACACTTTTACTACACTGGTTATCAAATACTAGCTATTATTTTGTTTGTATCTTAACCTAGTTCAATATAATAGTTTTTATTTGTGGTATTGGTTGGAGAATATTGCATGCTATCGCCTATCGGAAATGCGTAAACGGTAAAAAAAAAAAAATAGCAGACTGTCTGAAAACGATGGATTCTGAGCCAAAGACTTGATAATAATCAAACATTCGTTTAGTTGCATGTTCATGTTCTTCGTACTTGTTTCTTCCGACAATTTTATTGTTTTATATTCGTTTTTTCGTATATATGTTTTGTTTTATCTTTTCGCTGATTTTATATTGGTATAACTTATTGAATTAAACATGATCTTAAAGAGAAAAAATAAAAAGGGTCAATTATTTAGATAGATTAGAGGTTTGTTTGGCAATAAAAAACAGTGACAGAATCGTAATCTGCAGGTGTGTTTTTTTTAGTAATATAAATTTGTGTTTATTAATTAAATATATTTTTAGCCGATGACATGATATTTTACATTATATAATAGCATGTAAAAGACACACGCAAAATCAATAATCTACTATTTCAAAATCAAGAATCTACTTATTCAAGATTTTGTCAGAATTAACAAAGTAATCAAATCTTTGACAAAAAAAAAAAAAAAAAAAAAAAACAAAGTAATCAAATAAAAACAATATATCCTTACACAAAAAAAAAAAACTCAGGGCTTGATTGGTTCTCCCGCTAGCACCCTCCTAGCGGTTGCTAGCGGTCGGTTGCGGTTGTTAGCGGTTGGTACCAATCATAGAAACCGCTCCGTACCGCTTCAAACCGCTCGAAATCGCTGAATTTCAAAAGCTCCTTCCCGCAAGCGTTTGCGGTTGCGGGCGGTAGCGGTTGGATTTAAAAAAAAAAAAAAAAAAAAAAAAAAAAAATCAAACGTTTACTTATAATTATTATAAAATATATTAATCTTATATATATCTTTCATCTTTGTATCACGTTCTCATCAGAAACCCTAATCAATATTCTAAAACCTTATTTTCTCAATGTCTTCCACCCAAACTGATGAAAATCAATTTGAATATTTTTTTCTTTCATTATATATTGCTTTTCTTTTTGATTGAATATATGTTTCGATTTGTTTTCTCGAATAGAAAATTATTTGCTTTTTGATTGAATTCAACGTTATTTACAGTTTGTCCCATTACTTGATACAATTTTTGGTGTTAACGACCCAGCATAAAGTACTATCTTATTATAAAATTTTTTTATTTTTGAATAATTATTTAGTACTTTATTTATGGTTTTAATTATTAAGCATGTTCAATTTTTCTAATATTATCATAATAATATATTGGTGTTTTTATTTCTTTTTTTTTGTAATATTTTTTATTTTTTTAGTCATTTTTTATTTAACTGCTACCGCACCCGCTGGTTTACCAGTCATAAAACTTCCGCAAACGCATCCATTTTCAAACGCTAAACCAGTCGTTCAAAACGCTTGGTAACGCTTGAAACCGCAACCGCCCGCTTCCGCAAACTCCCGCAACTGCAACCGCAACCGCTGCGTTTAAACCAGTCAGACCCTCAATGCCAAGTCTGCTTTTAAGTTATAACGTTTCTAAGAAAACGCTAGTGGTTCCTGATATATACTATGTACTATACTCTCAACTAACGGCATTAATACTACTTCACTGCGAAAAAAGTAGACTGAAACAAAATTAACTCCACGTGGTTGGATTGAATTCGATTCTTATGTGCAGGTTCTAGAAGTCAAATTGATAACTAAACTCATTTTGTAAATAGAGTTTAACCCGTAATTCTAAAACAAGTACTATAAGTAACGTTAATGAAAAAGAATTGCGCCATACTTTGAGTCTAACGTGAAAACTTTTTGCCCAAAAAAGAAAGTGACACGTCCAAAAATGTAATGATTATGGAGAAAAACGGCATGCATTTTCTTACCTTTTTTCACTTGTCACAACTTGTATGCCGACATAAATATAGACAGACCAAACGGTACGCATTATGGGAAGCTTTGAAATTCCATATGAAGAAACATATATTGTTTTTGCTAACATTCAGAAAAAATAAAATTTCGTTCACGTATAAAGCAATTCAAACCAAAATGATTCAAATTGTTTTCCTTGATTTAAAGAAGTACATCAATTTCTTATAAAAAATGTTTCTTGTTTGATATTTTTCTGACTAGAAACGATTAGGATTTCTCCTTCGAATCGATGTATGAATGCTAGTAGGTGAGATCGCTTGCAAATAATGTTTAATGTAAAATCTTATGACAAATTTAGAACATGGTAATAATTTTTAGAAAACAATGTCCAATAATTATATAAAATGACCAGTTTGAAAATAATTCAAAGAATATAAATATTCTATGGTGTGTTTGAATGGAATACAATCCATAATAATTGTTCTTATCCATCCTCAACAAATAGTTACATATACCACATCGATGGAGATCCGGCCAACATGTAAAGCTTATTTTTCACCGCCAATTTGATTGATGAATTAAAGTTGTGCCCCAAAAATAAATGTTTGTTCTTCCATTTTTTTGTGGGAGATATCGTCATCCTTTTTTGCACCTTAGATTCAATCAATCTTGCACCATCCTTAAAAGTTATACAAAGATGATCATCTCTATTCAGTAGCTCCCTCACGTCCAGCAGCTCTGACGATGTTACTACGTCCAGGCCTGGCCCAAAGGACAGGCGGTTTAAGTCAGGACAGGAGCATGATTAACGGCATATCCAAGCAGGAGGTCCAAGTTATTTAGATCTAAAAAATAAATCAAAAAGGCCCAAAAACAATGGACTCGAATCCAAAATTGGATTTTTAGACTTGTGTTTGGATCCCTACGTGTCGCAATATTACTGGTGGATGTATTTTGTATTGGATAGATTTTTTTTTTCTCCCGTCTTTTCTTTTTTCGTGAAAACTCAACTTTTTTATCTCGTTTTTTTTCTTCCTCGATCCAGCGATCTGTCCGACGAAATCGGAAGCAAACGGAGGACGAAGATTGAGCTCGGACTCCTTGATCCGGCGTGACATTCATCTCCACCGACGCTGGTCAATTGGCGAGTTTGATGAAGCAAATCGACGGTTTTAGGGTTCTTTGTTCTAAGCTAAATTGGGGTTAATTGAAGGAGATTGTTGCTGCCGCCGTTTGTGGATTCAAATTTGCCAGGAAGAAATTCACTCTGAAGTAAGTGGTATAATGATTTCATATCTCTTGGAATATTTGCTAATAAAGTTAGATGATTTGGTTATGTGCTTGAAATTGTTCACTCGATTACCAGTCTGTTTTGATCCGAGACTTGTAATTGTTCACTCGATCACTCTTTACTGCAAAATCATTGATAAAAGATTGAATCTTTTGATTTTGAAATTGATTTATGGATATATCTTACATAAAGTTCGTAGCTATTTACAAGATTGAATCCTATCGTTGATGATAGTATCGATGAACTTTGTTGGGTTCTTGAGATTTGCTTCATCAAGCTTTAATACTATTGAAATTGCTTCAATAAGTATTGTTGTGTTCCTGAGATTTGGTATAGGTTTACTTCGTCAAGTTTGATTCTTTTGAAATTGAATTTGATTTGGGAGTTCAGATTTGACACAAGGAGACACATTTGGTCACTCTATACACTATAGTTACCAGAGATCTTATTAGTGAAAGAGATTGTTGCAAGAGTCAGTGTTTATGAATTGTTGCAATCTTGTTATAATGGTGGATTAATTCTTTTTCGGTGTTGTATTCCTCTTGCAGCACACTATCCGTTGATCATGAAGGCGCTCCCTTTGGGTAATCTTGTTTTCCATGAATCATATCACAATGTGTTTTCTTGGTCTTTGTGATTCTACATTTCAAATTTCAGACTTGTCTCTCTTTGCAGGAATGTTGTATCGTTTAGTGATAGTTTACCCGAGAAAGGCAACGGTATACCATACTTTTACTTAACAACTCTTGATCCAACCGCAAGAAACGCACTAAAAGACCAGAGAGCTTCACTCGCAATCAGTGACTAATACATTCTTGTGCATTTGGTTTCATTTTATTGTATCTTATACTTCATGTTATTCTACTTCATTTTATTCTCTTTTGCAGACTCTTATCGAAAATGGACTCAGAGAAAGAGTCATTTTAAGAGTTGATGGAGGCTTAAAGAGTGGTGTTGATGTTCTAATGGCTGCAGCTATGGGTGCTGATGAATACGGATTTGGTTCCTTGGCAATGATTGCTACTGGTTGTCTTATGGCTCGTATTTGCCACACTAATAATTGTCCAGTGGGTGTAGCAAGTCAGGTAGACTCATTAGATCCTGTAAAATTTCCTTGCCTTCTTGTTCATATTCTCTTAAGTTTTTAGAGTGTATGTCAAGTCATATATTTGCAACACAATTAGCTAATACACATTTTTTCAAAATTTAAAATTTTTAGATCCTCACTCTATGGATCTATCATTGGACTCTCTCAAAATTATAAAACATTCAAAGTGTCTAAGTTTCAAATTTTGTATTATTTATCATTATAAATAAGGTTTGGACTCCTAATTTTAGATCCACCAATAATCATGCTCAAATTTTGTATTATTTATCATTATAAATATCTAAATTTATGAGGCAGCATATTTTGATATGTTTATTGGGTTTTGTTCCATAATATTTGAGATCTATGGTTTTTTTACAAAAAAAAAAAAAAGAATGGTTTGTTGCCCACATATTTTGATTTTTCGTTTCTTTTTCTTTTATTCAGGGGTAGAGGGAGTGTAGACTCATAGGGGTCAATTGACCTCCGTAGAATTTAAAAAAATAGTTGAATTTTTATATAAAATAAATTATTGACCCCAATCCAATAAAAATATTAATCCCTATAAAAAAATTATGTTACAAACCCAATAATTACATTGTACTTATAGATAATATTAAGCCTAATAAAATTTATTTTAAGTAAATATATTACAATTAAACCCATTAATATAAACTAATATAATATTTTAACATTTATTTTGAGCTGATCTAAAAACGTTTTACCTTCTTCTTTTTTCTTCTTTGTGTTTTTAATCAATCTTCGATCGTGTGATGGTGGAGACAAAAAAACATTTATCACATCTTTTAGTATATCGACTTATGAAGCTATTTTTTATACATTTTTTAGAGAAAAAAAATATTTTGACCCCGATGAATATATTTTCTGGCTCCGCCACTGCTTTTATTATATGCCGCGTTCCTTTTTATTTTTTATTTATTAACGTTTTGTATTTGTTTTTAAAATAAATTAAAATTTTAAACCTAAACAAAAATGGAAAAGAAATTCAATTAGATTCACATAAAAACAAAAAAAAAAAAACTAAACAATGCGTAGGCTAAAAAATTCTCTGGTTTTTTTAAGGATTTATTTGCTTCTTAGTTTTATTGTTTTTTTCTTTTAAAGTTTTACTTTGATTATTTTTTTTTGTTTTACTATAAATTATTTAAAAAAAAAGCCACATTTTTTCCTCCACTTTGGACCACCATTTTTGTTGGACAGGCCCTGACTACGTCGTGAAATTTCTTGGAAACTTTTGCGAAGAAGCGGAATCTCCATTTGAGGATTCTTCCGATGATTTCGTACAATAGGTCGTCCGTCGAAAAGATTTGCGGCGGCGTTCTTGTTGGAGATTGTGATTGGGCTTTAACTTTGACGAGTTTGGCATTTAGTCGATTTGAATCTTCACTTCTGGGCCGAAATCCGATAGTTTCTTTAGACTTACTAGGTCTTCACATGTTAATGGGCCAAGTTCCGTGGATTGAAACCCAACACCAGTAGTCAGTTCTTCAATTAGGCAACAAATTTTCTAAACTTTGAGATCCAAACAGTAAAAAACCAAAGGATTTTTCTTTCCTGTTACGTTCAACAAAATTTGAAATCTGACTGATATCATCATATTTCTTTCCATATACAGATCACTAGATATTCTGTAAATTACTTCTATGTCACTCTTTTTTGTTCTATGGTTACCGTTGGGAATTTATTCTATAAGTTCTTGTTTCATTCAGCTTCTCTCTTAAAATTGTTATAATCCAATGACGAAAAAGTCAAAACTGTTATAAACCATGTTCGGATGGACTCCATAACCGTGGGCCTTGACCACGTTCTAGAAGGTCCATGACACACTTCTAGAAGGCCCGTCCATAGTCGGCCCAAGGTTATAAGCGACCAAGGCAATTGGGGCATCCATAGAGGCGGTTTAGTCTTAGGCTTAGTGGGCTTTAGTGTTTCCTAGTCCAAGTGGGATTTGTCTCCCCTATTGTGTATATATATAAGTTGTAACCTCATTCATTAATCAATAAGAATCACGAGATTCATAACACGTTATCAGCACGACTTGCTCTTAACAAAACCCTAAAAGCCGCCGATCTCCGCCGCTCCATTAAAGCTCGTCCGCCGGCCGTTTGCTTGCTCCTTGCTCGGCGATCTCTTACAAGGTTCGTACGTTCGTGAAAAGCTTGATAACCGAGGTCTTTAGCTCCCGGTTCCAATCCGTACAACCCCAAAGGAGAAAGGTAACTTGACAAACCCTAAAGCTAAAGAACCCTAATCGAATTTGGACCTAACAAACAACTAAAACCCTAAAACGAATGTTGATAAGTGTTTGCGATTTGATTGCTTGGTCCGATTGTTTGTTTGCTCGATTGCTTGACTTGTTTAGGTTGCTAGAAAGCTTGTTATTGCTTATCCTAAACTCGCAAATCGAAAACATCTTAACCTAGAATCCGAAACCCTAAAAGACATAAACCCTAAATTGAAAAACACTCTAATCGGATCAAAACCCTAAATTCTAAATCACGTTTGGTTGAGGTTACGCAAATTACATGGGTTACGCAAATTACATGGGTTACGCAAATTACATGGGTTACACAAATTACTTGCTTAGGGCGTTTTTAGTTTGATTGTTTCTTTGATTGATTACATGCATAAGTTGTTAGAAACCCTAAAACTAAAATCGCATGAACCCTAGAAATCTTAGAAAAGATAATCCTAAAGAAAATAGTAAAACCCTAAACCCTAAAATCCTAATTAAAATAGGAAATCTTAAAAACCTAAATCCTAAAGAAAATAGGAAAACCCTAAAATCCTAATTAAAATAGGAAATCTGAAAAACCCTAAATCCTATTCTAAATAGGAAAAGCTAAATCCTAAAGAAAGCAGGAAAACCTAAGGGGGTGTTATTGGTTTATTAATTTGTAAATCCATATAGAATTTGAAAATTTCTATTAATTATGAAATCAAGATATATGAATTTTGAAATAACATGTGTTTACCCATGGATTTGAATCTTTCTATTTTTTCTCTTTCAATTCCATTCAAATCCATTTAAAACATAATTTGGATTCTCAAATCCAAAAACAAATGACTAATTGAATAACATATGATTTGAACTAGTATTTATAAATCATAGAACCAATAAGACATGAATTTAATTAGGATTTTAAAATCAATGATTGAATAACAAATAATTTTTGTTTGGATTTCTAATTCCTTATAAATCCATAAACCAATAACCCCTCCAAACCCATTTGGTATATAAAGATGGTGAACATGATCAATATGATCTAATAGAGTATGAGACTTCTGATTGCCTAAAAGAATCAAGTTGATAAATCTGAGTTCGACATCAAAACCTCTATGTTTTCTTTGCATTTTATGTTTTCATTGATTGTTATTTCCTTGAATTTATTTTATATTATTTTATGTTTAAAACATGATTCTTGTCCATATAAGAAATGGCCGAGGACAAGAACATATTTGTGGTGGATAGTGGAGCCACACAAAAGATAAAAGATATTTTCCTAAATCTCATAATGAAAAATGCCAATATTAGCACTATAGCGGGTATAGCAAATCTTATTGAGGGCTACGGCCAAGCCCATATTCTATTACCAAATGGCACGCATCTTGAACTAAGCGATGCCTTATATTCACCCAGCTCAAAGAGGAGCTTATTGAGTTTCAAAGAAATAAGATTGAATGGTTTCCATATTGAAACAAAGGGTGAAGGGAACAAATAATTCCTAAATATAATTGAGATCACCAAAGGACATAAGAAAGTCCTAGAGACTATACCCGCATTATCCACTGGTCTCTACTATGCTAAAATCAATATAATCGAAGCTAATATGGCAATGAAAGAGTCCAACGAAAAGTTCACTTTATGGCATGACCGGCTTGGCCATCCGGGTCATAGTATGATGCGTAAGCTTATGATAAATTTAAAGGGGCACACCCTAAAAGAGAAAAGAGTTATCCCTAAGAATCTCACGTGTGAAGCATGTTCACAAGGAAAACTCATTATAAGGCCATCACCGGCAAAGCTGGCAAAGATAAATAAAGAGACATTAAACTTTCTGGAAAGAATACAAGGAGACATATGTGGACCAATACACCCACCATGTAGAAGTTTAGATATTTTATGGTCCTCATTGACGCATCGACAAGATGGTCGCATGTTTGTCTCCTATCTACTAGAAACCAAGCGTTTGCTAGGTTATTGGCCCAGATAATAAGACTGCGAGCCCACTTTCCAGACTTTCCGCTTAAGACTATACGTCTAGATAATGCCGGTGAATTCACGTCCCAAGCGTTTAATGACTACTGTATGTCCATGGGGGTAAGTATGGAACATCCCGTGGCACATGTACATACTTAGAACGGATTAGCGGAATCCTTCATTAAACGAATTTAATTGACAGCTCGACCATTACTCATGAGGTCGAAGCTTCCAGTAGCCGCTTGGGGACATGCTGTTTTACATGCATCAGAGCTTATACGCATAAGACCATCTAGTGAACATAAATATTCACCATCCCAATTATTAATGGGTCATGAGCCAGACATATCCCATCTAAAGACATTCGGGTGTGCCGTATATGTACCGATTGCACCACCACATAGAACAAAGATGGGACCTCAAAGGAGGATGGGAATATATGTTGGATTTGATTCTCCCACCATTATTAAGTATCTAGAGCCAACTACGGGTGATCTATTTAAGGCTAGATACGCGGATTGTCATTTTAATGAATCCGAATTTCCTACTATAGGTGGAGAGACGAACAAGTTGGTCAAAGAAATATCATGGAATCAAACATCCTTAAATTGGCAAGATCCTCGGACTCTGATGTGTGACTCAGAGGTCCATAAGATAATAAATTTGCAAAAGCTAGCTAATGAATTGCCAGATTCCTTTGATGACCCAAAGAGAGTTATAAAAGCGTACATACCAGCTTGTAATGCACCAGTACGTATTGATGTTCACAAGGAACACAATCAAGTTGCTACAGAGTCTAGACAACGTAAGAAACGTAGTAGACCAATAAGTTCCAATGATAAAAACCCTCGGAAATTAAAGAAAGGTGCAATAGGAATCCGAGGTTACTAAGGAAACCATCCCAGACATGAAGATAAGGCCGGCCGGCTCTAAGGTACAGGTACCAAACAATGTAGCTTGGGACGCCAAGCTGCAAAGTGTTAAAGGTCCTGATAATAATTAATCTAAATCTATTATATCATGTCTGGAACATAATGGAACCCATAAGGAATGTCGACATAAGATGATTTATTTACATACAAGGTAGCACTTGAATTTATGAATATAAATGAGGATCTGGAGCCCACGTCTATACTAGAGTGCACTCAAAGAAATGATTGATTAAAATGGTACAAGACCATAAAACGTGGAGCTAAGAATCATTAAAGAAAAGGGATGTGTTTGGTCCGACCTTAAGGACACCATCCAAGATAAAACCAGTAGGACACAAGTGGGTCTTTGTGAGGAAAAGAAATGAGAATAATAAAGCGTGAGATATAAGGCACGGCTTATAGCACAAGGATTCTCACAAAGACCGAGGATAGATTATGAAGAAACATACTCCCCTGTGGTGGATGCTAAGACATTTAAATTTTGCTAAGTCTGCCTATATAAAGAAAAGATTTGATTTGCGGCTAATGGATGTAATACCTGCATATTTATATAAGTCCACTGGATAATATATATGAGAATACTATAGGGTATTGAGCTCAAAGATAAGAAAGATTCTCGAGAATATCACTGCATAAGGCTGGACAAATCCTTTCATGGACTTAGACCAAATGGGCGTATGGAATGTTATAAATGATCCCATTAGTCCATGTATTTTCATAAAGAGGTTTGCAAACAAAGGATTTGTAATCATAGCAGTGTATATGAATAATTTAAACCTTTGGGAAATCGACCAAACAGTTGAGTATATCTAAAAGAAAGACCTAGGCAATAATTAAGTTCTGTTTGAGATTACAACCTGAGTACATGAATAATGGAATCCTTGTGCATCAAAAGGCATATACTAAAAAGTACTCAAGGATATTTAATAAGGACCAGGCCCGCCCATTGACCAGGCCCAATGGTGGTGAGAAGCCTCGGATTGGATAGTGATCCATTCGGTCCAAAGAAGGACGAGGAAGAAGTTCTCGATCCTGAAGTGCCATACCTCAGTGCCATAGGAGCGTTAATGTACTTGGCTAGCCACACTAGACCAGACATATGTTTTGCCGTGAACCTCCTTTGTCTAAATTTAGTTCATGATCAACCCAAAGGCACTAGAAAGGTTTGAAGGAAGGTTTGGTTAAATTTTAAAGTCTATTCTTCCTATGTTTGTTTATTTGGGTTTTATTCTATACTGATCTAACCAAAGAAGGTCTAGTTTTCTTTGGTTTAGTTTGCTAATGCAGGTAAGATCAGATTATGGCATGGTCAATAAATAGGAACTACGTGTGGCTTGATCCTTTCCAAGGGTACGTAGGCAGCCTTCTTCAAGGCGCAGCTACTACAATATCAAAGACCATCATATGAGGAGACAACACAGCCTGTATCACTCAGCTCAAGGACGGCTACATCACGGGAGATCGGACAAAGCACATTCTACCAAAGTTCTTCTTCACGCATGACTTGCAAAGGGATGGAGAAGTTCGAGTGATACAAGTTCGGTCAAGTGACAACTCAGCCGACCTCTTCACAAAGGCATTACCAACATCGACGCTAAGGAAGCTCACGCGTCAAATTGGAATGCGGAGACTTAAGGACTTACAGGGATGACCAAATCAGGGGGAGTAATGCGTGCTATACTCTTTTTCCTTAACTATGGTTTTGTCCCAAATGGGTTTTCCTAGTAAGGTTTTAATGAGGCAGCATCCCCCAAGCGCATTACTGAGATCCTTTGGCATCTACACGGTTATGTCATCCAAGGGGGAGTGTTATAAACCATGTTCGGATGGACTTCATAACCGTGGGCCTTGACCACGTTCTAGAAGGTCCATGACACACTTCTAGAAGGCCCGTCCATAGTCGGCCCAAGGTTATAAGCGACCAAGGCAATTGGGGCATCCATAGAGGCGGTTTAGTCTTAGGCTTAGTGGGCTTTAGTGTTTCCTAGTCCAAGTGGGATTTGTCTCCCCTATTGTGTATATATATAAGTTGTAACCTCATTCATTAATCAATAAGAATCACGAGATTCATAACAAAAACACATTATTCTCAGTTTGACCTTTCTCCTACTTTTCTTAGCCACCGTCTTTTCATCTTATAAAACGCAGCGTTTTACTTCCTCTGATGACATCGCTGAGCTCGTCATCGCCTCATTAAACCAAACCATCTCAAAGGTCAATCTCTCTTCTTCAAACTTCTCCGACCTCCTAAACCGTCTAGGCTCTAACCTAAGCCATCGCGATCGCTGCGCATTCGATGACTGCCTCGAGCTACTCGATGACACCGTCTTTGATCTCACCACCGCAGTATCTGAGCTTCGGTCTCATTCTCCGGAGCTCCATAACGTCAAAATGTTTCTCAGCGCCGCGATGACGAATACAAGAACATGTCTCGATGGTTTTGCTTCTAGCAACAACGACGAGAATAATAATAATAAGACGTATGGAGTGGCTGAGAGCTTGAAAGAGAGTCTTTTCAATATCTCTAGCCACGTCAGCGACTCGTTAGCTATGCTTGAGGAAATTCCAGGGAATATTCCGGGGAAACTAGAGGAGGACGTTGGGTTTCCGATGTGGGTCTCAGGGAGTGACCGGAACCTACTTCAAGATCCGGTGGATGAGACTAAGGTTAATCTCGTGGTGGCTCAAAATGGTACCAGCAACTACACAACCATCGGCGAGGCCGTATCTGCCGCTCCTAACTCGAGTGAAACCAGGTACGAAAACGTTAGATATTAGGTTAGATATTAGGTTTCAAAGAAATATCTTAAACTTGTTCTATACTCATCACAGCTCCAACAACAACGCATGTCTTAAACCTTTTTTTTTTTTTTTTTGCATGTCTTAAACTTGAAGAACAAGATTTTTCCCTTTTAATTCTTACGCAAAAGCAATGACAAATTAAAACAACTATTCATATCTTCACAAAATATATCATCAATACTTCCACAAAATATAAAACAACTACGCGTTGAGATCATTAGTTTTTTTTTTTTTCCTTTTGTTTGTAACAAAAAAAAAAAAAAACTATTGTCTAATGATATTATGGTTACTCAAAGAATCAAGAATAATTCTACATAAATTATGGAAAAGATCTCCAAATAAACTACGATAAACACATAATCTTGCATTAAAGTGCCAATTAAACATAAAATTCCATAAATTGTTTTGATATTGTTGTCTTGTCCATTTAGTTTTAAGGGAAAATTAGAAATAAAGGAGCTCTAAAAAAAAGTTTGACCATATACATTTTTTTTTTAGAATGTCACTTTGGACTAAAATACCCCTACTCTCTATTTAAGCATTTTTTGAATGATTTTACCAAAAAAACATGTTGATATACAAGATTATACATGATTTGAAAAAAAATATTGATGATTTAGTTGAAAAAAGTTGATTTTTTTATGGATAAAGTTTCGTCTAAAATTATTAGAATATGTTTTCTAGCGTTCTACGAATATCAGAATTTATATTCTAAACTTTTGTACATATTCTACGAAAATCAGAGTTTGTATTCTAAATTTTTGTACATGTTCTATGACTTTTAGATTAGATACATGTTCTAACAAATTCAGAAGACCGGAATACAATTTCCAAAAATCCTTAGAACATGTATTCTACGCTTTTCTTCATGTTCTAATTTTAGTCAGAAAATCTATTCTACGATTTATAACATGTTCTAAAAACGTTAGAAAACGTATAATTATTTTAGAATCCGTTTTCTAATATAATATAGATTTCAATTTCTGAAAAGTTTTAGAATTCCTAAATATAGAAAGTGAATCTTTCAAAAAGGAAACTGAATATTTATTAAATATTACGTTTTTATTGTTTAGATTACGATCTGAGGATGGTTAGAATACGTATTCTAATATTTTCAGATGAAAAAAAAAATTAAAAACGAAAATCTAGAGGGTGAAATCGTTTTTTAGCCCTAATCGTCAAAGTCTTCTTCTTTCACCTCTTCCTTTTAAGTCCACGTTGAAAGGTTAGACTAATTTGGTAGATTTGTCGTTGTTTTTCCCCGTTCTGTGCCACGTTTTGTCATTTGGTATATACCCATATGCTGATGATGTGTATACAACTGCCACTTGGAGATCATTATATGAGGAAACTATTAATCCAATAGGTGTTCCTGAAGATGAATGGCACGTCCCAGAGGTTGTTGAATCTGCAAAAGTTTTACCACCTGAAACAAGAAGACAACCTGGTAGACGAAGAAAACGAAGATATAAATCAGCTGAAGACAAGATAAAAGCATCACAACAGTCACAATTATCAAAAAAGCATAAGTGCGGCCGTTGTGGTAAAGAAGGTCATAATCGAGTAACATGTGATGTAGCAATATAAGGTTTGTGATCGTGATCTGACTACTAGTTTAAAACTTAAGTATAGATTCCCTACTTTTATATTTTGTTTTGATAATTGTTTTCTTTATCTTTTTTCAGGATTATGTTGCAACTGCTCTCATTGAACGTTTCTAGTTACCACTATATGGATTTTGAACTTCTTTCTCATTTCATGATTATTTTCGCATTTTTTATTTCAGATGTGAATTTCCTAGTACTCTATGTTTGAATTTTTGTTCTCATAATTGGAATCCCTACTACTCTTATGTTCGTAGTTTTGCTTTGAGTTTCGGATTGACTTATCACTAAATTAAGTATATACAGCATAAGTTCCAAGACCAATTTAACATAATTTAAAAAGAAATGTAAGAACCATAGTCTCAACCTACCAAGTAGGAATTTTCATTTAGTGTATTGTTTATCGATGAGGGAAGTTGATATGTTGTGTTTTTATCGGTTTTGAGTCTTTGTTTTCTTTCCTACATCATATGTTTTATAGAGTCAAAGTGCGTTTTTAGAGTATTTTAGTCTTTTATCGAGTCTTTACAGGTTTTAGGTTGCTTTGGAGGAAAACGAGCTGTTTTGGGTTATAAACACACTTTTGGAGATGCAGTTTCGCTTAGAAGTTTCATACGTTTAGTCTCAGATGGAATACTTCACACCGTTAGATCTTTCTTAATTTTTAACACAAGCAAGATGAAGATGTTGGCTTGATTTTCCAAGTGGTTTGAAGAACATCTAACGGTGCATTCAAGAGTTATACCCAAATTAGTGAAGACAGGTCAATCTGGCGAAAGAATGAGGGTATCTGAATTATGTAAATAAACTAGGAAATAATTTTTTTAAAATTTTGTTAATTATATTTTCGAAAATATGAGGGTAAACTTGGGTTTTGATTTTTAAAAAACCTATTTCACCAAACTTTTTATATAAAAGTATATATGGACATTTATCCATTAAAACATCCTTTATTTCTAATTTTCTCTAATTTTAAATCATTCAGATAAAATTCTAAAAATATGTTTTAAGAATACATTTTATATTTTCATGATCTTTTTCCTTTTGTAATTGGCACCTAACACTAATGAGTGAAATACGTGTAGATATTTTTCTTTTGGTCGTCAATACTCATATATGTTTTATTTTAGCTTAAAATACATAACTATGTCTTTCTTTATCACCTTTGAATATAGATTTCATGTCTCAGTTAGTCTATATTGATTCTTTTTTTATGGTAGGTTTGTGATATATATAAAATGTGGGGAATATTTTGAAAACATTGAAATACCGAGGGAAAAGACAATGATAATGTTTATTGGGGATGGAATCGGACGGACAGTAATAAAAGCTAACCGCAGCTATGCAGATGGATGGACAGCATTTCACTCTGCGACCGTTGGTAAGTCTTCTTCTTAAATTTCCTTGTAGTCCCTTTATAATGCTAAACATTTTTGCAGCTAATATTAAATAGTATCAGTCATATAACATAGGCTATTTACACTAACGACTAACGATTATATAAAATGTTTATCGTGATTCACTGAATTAGCTAGTCTTTTTTTGTAAATGATGTGCAGGCGTGAGAGGTAGTGGCTTCATAGCTAAGGACTTGTCGTTCGTGAATTATGCCGGACTGGCTAGTCACCAGGCTGTGGCATTACGAAGCAGCTCTGACCTCTCTGCTTTCTACCGATGCAGCTTTGAAAGCTTCCAAGACACTCTTTATGTCCATTCACACAAACAGTTTTATCGAGAGTGTGATATATATGGCACGGTCGATTTCATATTTGGTGATGCATCGGTTGTGTTCCAGAATTGTAGTCTCTATGCTCGTAGACCAAATCCTAACCAAAAAATCATATATACCGCTCAAGGCCGGGAAAACTCAAGTCAACCCACGGGTATTTCTATAATCAGTAGCAAGATTTTGGCCGCACCAGACTTGATCCCTGTGCAAGCCAACTTTAAAGCATATTTAGGTCGTCCGTGGCAACTATATTCTAGGACGGTTATCATGAAATCGTTTATTGGCGATCTGGTGGATCCTGCCGGATGGTTGAAGTGGAAAGATGATTTTGCCCTTGAAACTTTATATTATGGAGAGTACATGAATGAAGGTCCCGGGTCGAACATGACAAACAGGGTCCAATGGCCTGGTTTTAAGCGTATCGAAACCGCAGAGGAAGCAACTCAATTCTCTGTTGGTCCATTTATCGAAGGTAACAAATGGCTTAACTCTACCGGAATTCCTTTTACTATTGATCTCTGATCTAATCTTTAAAATTTTGATAAACTTGTATGAGCAAAATTTTGTTACTACTTTGCGCATAGGATTGTAAACACAGGATCAAGTCTTTTAGACATTTTTATCACGGCTCATTACTTGCAGAACGCACACATATATGTTCTTCCTCTTATAACATCTTAAGTGCCTCAATAAAAAAAAAAACATTTTAGTGTGGTTTCCTTTTTCATCAATAAAATAAATATCTTTCATAGACGGTTATGAAATTACAAAACAAGTTAATTTTTAAAGTTTTGCAAACGAGCTCATATAAATTGAACTTTGTTTTTACTTAAAAGATAACACAAGAGTAATAAAAGGTGGTATGCTCAGCTCTAGCTAGTGCTTTCTTACTCGTTTTGTTTCCTTGATAAAATAGTATAAATGTATAAGACAATGTCAATAAGGCAAATCAGAGTCTTAAGTATCTTCATTCTTTGATATGTTAGGGTTGCAAATGGTTAACTGTATCAACATGCTTAAACATCTTATGTTACAATCTCCGGGATGGTTTTCTGTCCAAGGGATCAGAGCCGTGCCTGTTTGATAAAAAAAAGAAGCCACCGCCTACGCCACTAAATTTTACTTCAAATCTAGAGGAGCATATTTTTAGTCATATCATAACTCATCTTTACTTTATGTTTTTTACTTACACTTATTGATGCATGTTAACTTTATTTGTCTTGACATTAATTGCCCATCAATTATTCAAAGATTATTATTCTATGGTTTTTATTGTCCACGCACTTGTTGTTTTAACCATTTTTATTCAGTTTTAACCATTTATTTATACATTTTTAGTCAGTTTTAACCATTTCTTTATACATTTTTAGACTCCAAATTTCAGTCACAACTAGTTTATATATGATTTAATTTGTGTTGTCAACAATTTATTTATAAATTATTCGGGTTAAGTTTTGTTACTTAAGTATTGAACTACATTTTTTGTGATATATAGTTGTTAGAAAATCAATTTTTATACATTGAATTATATATATTTTTTTACTTTGCCTATGGCATCAAAAACACTTGGCAGGGATTCAAGCTGAAGCTATGAGCAAAGCAGGGGAAACTTCGAAGCCCAAACATTAGATCAAGGTAAGTGTAATAAATCTAATGATACATTTCATGTATATCTCTGGGTTAAAAATTAAATAGTTTGTGAGTTGCTAATATTTTTTTTATTGAAGCTACTGTAGTGTATGTATATGTATTCGGAGAATTTTGTGGTCTATGCATTTTTGTTTTTTCTAATGTGTGGTCTATGCATTTTTACGTAGATAGGAAAACTATTGATGTAATTTAATGAATTTATTACAATAATATATTCAATTTGAATAAAGACTTTCCATTACTCAAATGTTATTACATGTATGTGAGTAAATTAGTTAATAAGTTGAAACAATTACCATAATTTAAAGGATTTTAGTTTGACTAACATCATACAGTATTCTTCTCCCAAGTTTACCTTTGGGAGTTTATACTTTATATAAAACCACCTTTCAGTACTTTTTCAAATATTTGTATATTTCACTACAAACTTACAGAAAAAGATGAATAATCCAAATAGAGAAAGCCCAATTCACATAATTTTCAAATTACTGCCATTAATCTTTTTCATAATCTTCTTATCCACCGTTGTTTCATCTCATTCACCATCCTACACCACTCACAAAACGCATCGTTTAACCGAAACCAAAACCATCCCTGAGCTCATAATCGCCGACTTAAACCTAACCATCTTAAAGGTTAATCTCGCTTCATCCAACTTCTCTGACCTCCAAACCCGTCTTGGTCCAAACCTAACCCACTGTGAACGTTGCGCATTCGAAGACTGTCTCGGGCTACTCGATGACACCATCTCCGACCTCAAAACCGCAATCTCCAAACTCCGATCTTCCTCTTTTGAGTTCAACGACGTCAGTTTGTTGCTCAGCAACGCCATGACAGACCAAGACACGTGTCTTGATGGTTTCTCGACAAGCGACAATGAGAATAATAATGATATGATGTATGAATTGCCTGAGAACTTGAAGGAGAGCATCTTAGACATCTCTAACGACCTTAGCAACTCCCTCGATATGCTTCAGATGATCTCAGGGAAGAACTCTACCCTAGAATCATCTGAAGTTGACGTTGAGTACCCGAGTTGGGTCTCAAAGAATGACA
Organism: Arabidopsis lyrata subsp. lyrata; assembly: GCF_000004255.2. NCBI lineage: Eukaryota > Viridiplantae > Streptophyta > Magnoliopsida > Brassicales > Brassicaceae > Arabidopsis > Arabidopsis lyrata. Next base: position 23,793,620 of record NW_003302550.1, read on the forward strand.
AGAGACTCCTTGAGGCTCCAGTACAAGAGATCACCAATTTTAATCTCTCAGTGGCGATTGATGGTACCGGAAACTTCACAACCATTAATGCCGCCGTCTCTGCCGCTCCCAACAAGAGTGATACTAGGTACGTACGGTACATAAATCTTAATTCAATGTATAAACGTCAACATTTGAAAGAAATTAATTATAAAGATGGTTACTAATTTGGTATATGTGATATAGAAATTCCGCAATATTATCAATCTGAGTCCTTATAAATTTAATTGGTACATATGTAACGTAAAAATACTTTCGCGATTCCGTATACGTATGTCCAATAACATTATTTATAACATAACTCCTCCAAATTTTGTGGGGTAGATTTATTATCTATATAAAAGGTGGGGAATATTTTGAGAACGTCGAATTACCGAAGAAGAAGACAATGATAATGTTTATCGGAGATGGTATCGGAAAAACAGTCATAAAAGCAAACCGCAGCCGCATTGATGGATGGTCAACATTTCAAACTGCTACCGTTGGTTAGTCTCTTCTTCTATTAAATTACTGTACTTTTTAACAAAGATGGGCTGAGATCTCATTACACCTTGAGCCCAAATAAAATCCAACACAAAGATATCTCTCCTCTCCGCAACAAATAAATTCATACAAAATAAAATAAAATTCATACAGTTCCTCTGTTTTCATATCTTCCCATCTTTTTTTTTCTTTTTATATCTTCCCATCTTTGTTATAATAAAGAAGTATTAAGTAGACATAATTGTTTATGCAGGCGTGAAAGGTAAAGGTTTCATAGCTAAGGACATATCCTTCGTGAATTTTGCTGGACTGGCCAAAGAACAAGCCGTGGCATTGCGAAGCGGCTCTGATCACTCTGCCTTTTATCGTTGTGAGTTCGATGGTTACCAAGACACCCTTTATGTTCATTCAGCCAAACAATTCTATCGAGAATGCGATATATATGGTACTATCGATTTCATATTCGGCAACGCGGCTGTTGTGTTCCAGAATTGTAGTCTTTATGCTCGTAAACCAAATCCTGAACATAAAATTGCATTCACCGCTCAAAGCCGCAATCAGTCAGACCAGCCCACCGGTATATCTATCATTCATAGTAGAATCTTGGCCGCACCTGATTTGATCCCTGTGAAAGAAAATTTCACGGCGTACTTAGGTCGACCATGGAGAAAATATTCTAGGACGGTTATCATAAAATCATTTATTGATGATCTCATACATCCTGCTGGATGGTTGGAGTGGAAAAAAGATTTTGCACTTGAAACCTTATATTATGGAGAGTATATGAATGAAGGGCCTGGGGCAAACATGACAAATCGGGTCACATGGCCCGGTTTTCGACGCATCGAAAACGAAACGGAGGCAACCCAATTCACCGTCGGTCCATTTATCGATGGTAGCACATGGCTTAATTCAACCGGCATCCCTTTTACTCTCGGTTTCTAATCGTTAAAATTACTAATAATGAAGCAATTTGTTGTAACCACCATATTGGATCGTAAACATGGGACTTAAAACTTATAAATTTATCAACACTCTTGATAAGTTTTATTGCATGTATAATTTTATCACCATAGTGTATTACAGTTTCAAAGTTGCTATGTATTCAATTCGACATGTGTATGTAAATATTACTATGGTTAGTCTATATATACCAAGGGAGATTAATATTTTGTTCTTAATTTGTCGTCTAATATTTTGAGAGAATATGATAGAAAAAGGTGGTTCATACTTAATAACCGTATCATGAATTTAAAGTATTCAACTAGTTAGAAAGAAAATTTTTTAATTAGAATTCAGTCAAAGAAACTTATTTATTTGTCCACATGTGTAATTTAATTTTTTCCGATGAAATTTGTAGCCTTTACCATCTGTTTTCTAAGTTGTTCAATAATGGGAAAACTTTTACAGAGAAGCAGAGAAAAAGGAGAATATGAACATGAATCCAAAGTGCAGGTTTTATTTTTTTCCTCTTTATATTATGTTGTTTTGTTTTGGAGGGTCATAATGCATGTGGAATCATATCACAGAAGCGCACATGATAAGTACGACATTCCCATCCTCTCCATTATTATTCAACGTTACTCTTTGTACATACACATTACACAGAAACATATATACATTTATACATATAGTATCACTATTTCTCACAAACATTAAACAACAATATACACATGTTATTAGTTTACTCGACGAGTAGAGGGTACTTAGTGCTCGTTTGATTCTGAATTTGAAATATAAGGCGTTTTCTTTGTCAAAGAAAGAAAAGTCTTATGATTTGTTTTGGTTGAAAATAGTAGCTTTGCCATAATTATTCCATTTAAGAAGTAATTTCACGTAAAAAAAAAATTAATAATTTTCACGTGTTATCAAGAAAAAAAAAATTCAATTTAACCGTTTTGAGGACTATATAAGATGTCACGATATACTCAAAACGTGAACAATAACTATAAAAATTAATCTCGTCGGAAGATTGGTCCAGAATGAGAAATTTTCATGGAAGAACGTCGGATTTACTGCTTTTCGGCGTTCCACATGCGAGCAATCCGACCTTTGAGAAGAAATCAAAACTTCGTTCTTCAATAGTCGATCGGGAAACAATTATTAGGCATTTGGATTGGGAACTATTCCGCGAGGACGCACTCATGGGAGTATCTATGAGGTTGATTGGCAATACGAATATGCGAGAATGCCTACTATGCTAGACGGATAAGCATATCATGAAACAGAAACACGGTCATGTAATGTGGGACAAAAATGGGGATGGTCTTATGAAGATTTTTCGACGTTTAAGTTAGTAGTTATAACCAGCGAATTAGAAAAAAAAATTGCAAAACAGGAGACCAAAAATGGGAAGGTCAGTGTAAGTTAGGCAAAAGAGCGATATCCATGGTTTAACTTTAACTAGTCGTTTCAATAAGATTAGAAAGAGGGAGACAGTGAGAAGAAGGACTTCAAATGTTTGGTACGTAAAATAGCATGAGTCACAAAAAGTTTAATTTACTTGTGTCTGGATTAAATAATTAAAAATTATGTTAAAAAAATAAAATAAAATGAAGAAATAATAGTTACATAGACACGATGTCTTCCATGCTTATGGTTTTGGCTCAAAGTGCATCAATTTTTTTTTTTTTTTTTTTGGGTTAATAAGGCTCAAGTGTATATATATATCTCATTGTTAGCCTTAGCAGTCCTAGTAAGCGGATCCATGTTGCTGGTTGGAGGTGTCTTCACGTAGACAGTAGACTAATCTTCGGGAAAAAAATCACTAATAACACTAAAGTAATGTTGTGTTAAAATTTCATTGGTTATAAACTACAACTAAAATTATTAAATAACACATATTTTTAATTTTTGATTTATATATAAACTTAATGATGGATCATATCACATTTGGGATTCATATATAATAGATGGCTCAGCCTCAAAGGCAATGAAACATTCCAAAAGTTTATATTCACAATCCACTACAAAAAAAGTGAGCATTGATAGCAGTTCACGATAGCACGGTTTCACTAATTGCTATGAATGATTGATTTGATATTTTGATTTTGAATAATTTCTATCAATAACATTTAATAAACGCTATAATATAAAATCAGTAAGCAGGAAGCTAAAATCACGTATTCCGTCAATACTTAGCCAAAAAATTTAGATAGCCGCGAACACTTTAGTTTTTCTTCTTTTCTCAAAGACCTAAACAAATTATCTCAGAGACTAGAAAAATAAAATAAAAAAACTCTTAGGCTCGAATCAACTCAGCCAAACCCTAACTCCCCTCCAATGGCTTCCGCCGCTGCCGCCACCACCAAATTAAATAGACGCAACCGAAACCCCACATCTCCACCTATCAATCCCGATCTATTTCTCACGATGAAGTTTCAATCTACCGTGGAGGAGAATCGCTTTGGGAACAGAGAAGATGAATTCAAGTAGAGAAAGGGATGATTCGAAGAGTTTTAGATCGGGAAGTAGAGAGAGAGAGAGGACATGGTAATGGTGGTGATGGACGGATTAATATACTTCGATAAGTAGAGATTCAATGACTCTTCTTCTTCTCCTTCTTCATCCTCACAAAATGGTAAGCCATCTCAATTAGGGATTTTAGCTTTCTTTAATTTGGAAATTGGAAAACCAAAAAGGTATTCTTCATTAGGAGAAAACTGTAAACTGTAAGCTTCAAATCCAAAAAGAAAACTCTTTGTATCTAGAGATGGAGCTCGTGTGTGAAACTCTTTCTATTAAATTATCATTTTGATTGCTAAAGTGTTGCAGCCGGAGCTTGTACGATTTGAGAGAGACTTGTTGAATATCTCGAGTGGTGGAACCGTAAAAAAATGTAAGATTACTTCAATTCTAAGTTCTAACACATGATGTGTCTATATTTGCTCTTCGGATTTAGTAACTTCATTTATTTGAACTTTTTGGTGTAGGTAAATGAACAATAGGAAGTAAGCTGCGAACGAGAATGCTCGTAATGAAAATAAGAAAGTCGTGTCTTCACCTACACGGCTACACCTGTTGAAAAGCCTGAAGCTCCTGAGACATGCACTAGTAGTCCAACATGAGATTAGTCGGAGAGAAGTGAATCAAAAGATTCTGATGATTTAATGTGAGTTTATTATTTAAAGGAGAGGATTTTGGAAGGTACTTTCTTGTTACTGCTAGCCTTTTGTGTTTGATTTCTTATTTTGCAGCTTGTATAAGGGTCTTGCTCCACGTTGGCTGTGAAGTTGATGATCTTCAGGTTTGGCTACACATTGTCTATTTGAATTTTAGTGCTTGGTTTGGTTAATTTCTCCGTTTGATATTATGGATTTTTTGTGGATGACTTGATGGTTGGCAAAATAAAGAACAAGGAAGGATAATTCAGGTGCTTTTGATATTTCTAACATCTTAATTAGTTTTACATTTTGATAAAAACATAGGTTGTCTTTTGTAGTTATGTATTTTCTTTGTGATATGCAGAGATCAGTTTATAAGACAAGTGAAAATAATGTTAATACTTTGCTGCTCCAAATACCTTTGCTTTAATGTTATTACAGATAGATGAGCAGAATATACAAGAACAGGTAGTGGAAATCAATTCTTCTTCATCTTTAGGAGCTGTTAAGAAAGAGGTGGGACATGTTGAGGACGAATGCTCACGAAAGAGGTAGTCTTTTAAGAATATAAATACTTTGCTCTTTTCTTTTCTTTATTCTGATGATTTTATAACTGTTGTGTTTTCTATGGTGTGGTGTGTTTACTTTAGGTAGAACTATTTGCAACTAATGATTTCACCATGTTTTGTGATCTCGTTATTTGGTTTATATACATGGATTAGTTTAGCATCCTCTTTGTTTAATATTATTATCATGAGCTTCATCACCACTATTGGGTTTGAATCTCTTTACCATGTAAAAAAATTAGAGACTGATATATGTATGAGTTATCTCTTTATTTTCTTCTAGATGTCTCTCTGAGTTTGTTAAATTTTTGGCGTTTGATGCAGCATTGATTTTAAGATAAAAACTATTGAGGAAACAAGATTGAAGACTGTGATATATGTTGATGCTTTTGTACACATGCTTACAGAGATTATGGACGGGGATGATATGGGAAGGCGAAACATATAAATGAGATTGAAGTTTATCTTTATGATGTTAGCTTTATTTTGTTTAAAACTTTGTATGATGTTATGTAAAAAATGGATAATGTAGTAATACTTTTATGTATTTTGATGATTTATGAAAAAAATAAAAGTTATATTATAAATCCAATTAAATTTATTTTGCAAAACAAGATTTAAATATAATAATAATATATAAATCAAATTAAATATATATATATATATCAAATAGAAATATGCTACAATACAATATAAAATAACACTAAATGTGTGCTATAATATAGTATATTGCAGCATTCTATTACCGCTATAATTGAACGATCTATAATAGCATGTCAGAAAACGCTATCGTATGGGTGTCCTCTACCATAGCTGCCGAGAACATAGCGTTTGTGAATTCGCTATCTATAACGTAAGATAGCATATTTTAGCGCTAACAATGAACAAATTTCTTGTAGTAATCTGAGAAAAAAAAAACAATTGTATTTTCTAATTAAGATTGAACTTGTAACATGGTGTACAATAAGTCAAGAACTCATTTATGAGAATCAAATGCTTTACTGCCAATAGTGATTAATTAATATAAAAAAATGTGCTACAGGTAAATTAAATGGATTTGATCAATTCTGTCTTTCATCAAATTTGTTTTATTATAAAGAAAAAGACAAATATTTGAGACCCTAAATATCTAAAACAGTTTAACTTTGAGTTTCTTGACAAATTTTAAAAGTTAGGATGCTCGCATGCTTTCCTTTGCCGTGAGTCAGACAAAATCAAAGATGATCTCATTTTGTATCTCCATACACTTTCACTATTTGGTTGGATGTTTTCGGCACAAAGCCAACGCCAAACTAGTTCGACATCATGTTGCATTTTGTCGATAACAAATTCAAACTTTTCGATTATGTCTTGTTTCATTTGGCTCTCCAGTCGACGATTTACCATATTTAGATAGAAAGGAATGCACATCGACGAATACAAGATCACCACCCAATTGCCCAACCTCGTACATTATTGACAAAACTGCTCGAAACCATTTTGTCTAGCTCCACTACCCCGAATCAAGCAAATACGAGACCGTTGCCAATATTAGTTATTCCTTAATGAAAACTATACTTCTACTTCAATTTGTGAATATCAAATTTACAACAGTTTAAAGTTTGGAACTTGTGAGAATGTATAAAATTGTCTACTTAAAGTGAAGCACTATTTACCTGTGATATATTTTGGGCCCTCGACGTTTATATTAATTTTCCGTAAATCAAGTGATTGGCTTGCCGATAAGTTATGACAATCATTGCTGTAACGCTTTTACCGTACATTATTAATTTATTATTCAAAATAATTGTAACCTTTTTCTTAGCAGAACGCATAACAATTTCTAATTAGTGATCATATTACGGATTCGATTAAAAGAACAAAACACTACTATAGTTCCTAATAATTTTTATAGTGGCCAGAGTTTATATAGTTCCTTATAGATTCGTATTAAAAGGCTGATCACATGCACACATGTTATGTGGAATGATTAAAATAAAATCATGCAAGTCTCATCATCAATACAATCTACTCAGAAACATGTCCATATATAAATTTGTCAAGACCGGTTAATGGTTCAACGGTTGCTGTGATTATTTATTTGGCATTTGTACATATAGCTAAAATAGTAAAATGGGTATCTATCCTCCTATCAAAAAAAAAAAAAAAAAAAGAAAGGCATAAATAAAAAATAAATAGCGACAAAATTTTGAAATTAAATACATGATAGATCAGTAAACACTAATATGCCATTACTTACCAAAAAAAAAAACACTAATATGCCATTTGGTTAAATCGAATCTTAAATCATAACGTCCAAAAATTATATTGTGTGAGTGAGTACCCACACTTTAGAGATTCCTTCCCTCAAATTTATCGAGTAAATAAATTTTGAACTGTTTTCATTCCTTTATAAAAGTAATACATTAATCTTGAACACATGTTAAGAAACGACAAATTAATTAGCATGAGATGTGTGCTCTGGCCTCTGTATTACATAATTTGGATAAACAAAACAAATTTTTTGTTAAATAATACGATTTGAAGACTACAATGGCTTGTGTGGAAACATTGGTTTTCCCGTCAAGATTTAAGACACAACGTAAGGTTTCAATAATGAAGATGTGATAATGGACTCATCGAGTCATCGTTCTTAGTAAAACTGGCAAAGGAGAAGCTAGGCCCTCTGCGAAAACTAACCCAACCAGGTAACCAATGTCTTCGTTATCCGTATAGACGTGTTGCCCCAGCCCTACACGTCGAAATAAAAGTCGACAACAAGAATCATAGACAGTTGTTGAACAAATGTGGAGAAACAACGATCCTTTGAGGCTACATAATCAATTCATGATCCTGACCCAAACCTAGCTAGATGCATGTCGATCTTTCATTCGCTGTAATGGTCTTTATATTAAGGATATCAATCATATCATGATTGATTCGGTCAACTCGTGATTACGCACATCATGGAGACAATTATGTTAAGTTGTATATATTGTCTTTAATTCTCTTTGTATATCCTAGCTGTTACTCCTTGTATAAATACTCATTGTCTCTGAATATAATAAATATCAATTCTACAAACATCTATATGGTATCAGAGCTTTGATCCATAAACCTACAAAATTTTCTTTTCTCTCTTTTACATACCAAACTCGATTCTTTTCTCTCAAAATCAATGGCTGCTCCCAATGTAGAAATCGTTCTCAACAACAAGACCCTTTTCAATGTCAACATGAGCAATGTTACCAAGTTGACGAACACCAACTACCTAATGTGGAGTCGACAGATCCACGCTCTCGTTGATGGCTATGAGTTAGCCGGATTTCTTAATGGATCCAACACCATGCCTGCTCCGACCATCACCACCAATGAAGTCGTCACTGTCAATCCCGACTACACGTATTGGAGAAGACAGGACAAGCTAATCTATAGTGCCGTTCTCGGAGCTATATCCATGTCTGTTCAACCCGTGGTCTCTCGTGCCACCACTGCTGCCCAAATCTGGGAAACTCTCCGCAACACCTATGCAAACCCAAGCTATGGTCACGTCTCTCAACTCCGAACACAATTGAAGCAATGGAGGAAAGGTACCAAATCGATTGATGAATATATGCAAGGATTCATCACCAGGTTCGATCAACTTGCGCTTCTTGGAAAATCAATGGAACATGAAGAGCAAGTGGAGCGTGTCTTGGAGAACTTACCAGAAGAGTACAAGCCGGTGATAGATCAGATTGCAGCAAAAGATACTCCTCCATCTCTCACTGAGATTCATGAGAGGCTGATAAATCATGAAGGCAAATTACTTGCCTTAAACTCTGAGGTCGTAGCTCCGGTTTCTGCCAATGTCGTGTCCCACCGCAACAACAACAACAACAACAATCGCAATTCGCAGACCCGTTTTGACAATTCCCGCAACAATAACAATCGATCCCAGCCATGGCAGCAATCCTCCTCTACGTACCGCTCTGACAACCGTCAACCCAAACCATATTTGGGTCGCTGCCAAATCTGTGGAGTCCAAGGGCATAGTGCCAAGCGTTGTTCTCAGCTCCAGCAGTTTTCATCCACGTCAAATCAGACGCAATCGTCTCCGTTTACTCCCTGGCAGCCCCGAGCGAATCTTGCAGTTGGTTCTCCATACTCTGCCAACAATTGGCTTCTTGACAGTGGCGCCACCCATCACATTACGTCGGACTTGAACAACCTCGCACTCCACCAGCCCTACAATGGCACCGATGACGTGATGATTGCAGATGGATCCACCATCCCAATTACACATACTGGTTCCACTTCTCTATCCACAAACTCTCGTCCTTTAAATCTACAAAAAGTTTTATATGTACCTAACATACACAAGAATCTCATTTCGGTGTATCGCTTATGCAATGCTAATCGTGTCTCTGTGGAATTCTTTCCTGCATCGTTTCAGGTGAAGGATCTCAGCACGGGGGTCCCATTACTCCGAGGACAAACTAAGGATGAGTTGTATGAGTGGCATATTACATCGACTCAAGCAGTGGCTCTACTTGCGTCTCCATGTTCTAAGGCTACTAATTCCGATTGGCACTCTCGTTTAGGCCACCCATCATCTGCAATTTTAAACACTATCATTTCAAATTTTTCACTTCCTGTTTTAAATCCTTCTCAAAAGCTTTTGTCTTGTTCGGATTGCTTGATTAATAAGAGTCACAAAGTTCCTTTTTCACATTCAACAATCATCTCTTCTCGTCCTCTTGAATATATCTATTCCGATGTGTGGAGCTCACCTATAATCTCTCTTGATAATTTCCGCTACTATCTTTTATTTGTTGATCATTTCACTCGGTATGCTTGGTTATATCCTTTGAAACAGAAATCAAATGTCAAAGATACGTTCATAGTTTTCAAGAGTCTCGTTGAGAATCGTTTTCAAGCAAAAATCGGTACACTTTATTCAGATAATGGGGGCGAGTATATAGCTTTACGGGATTATCTTTCGAAGAATGGAATCACGCATCTCACATCCCCGCCTCACACTCCTGAACACAATGGGATCTCTGAAAGGAAGCATCGACATATCGTTGAGATGGGTCTTACATTAATGTCTCGCGCCTCCGTTCCAAAGACGTATTGGCCCTATGCTTTTGCAGTTGCAGTTTATCTTATTAATCGGCTTCCAACGCCTCTCCTTAATTTGCAGTCTCCGTATCAGAAGATGTTTGGTACGCCTCCCAACTATGACAAGCTTCGCGTGTTCAGTTGTTCGTGTTATCCCTGGTTACGACCCTATAATCGCCACAAATTAGAGGATCGCTCGCTTCGCTGTGTTTTCTTAGGCTACTCAAACACTCAGAGTGCCTATTATTGTCTTCATCTACCTACTGGACGCCTCTACACCTCACGACATGTTCAGTTTGATGAACACACTTTTCCGTTCTCTTTGACTTCACCGGAAAATTCACGGGTTCAAGAACAGAACATGGCTACTGTGACAAACGGTTCCACTCATACAACTCTCCCTATCTCTCCTCCGACCAGACCATCCGCTCCCCCGTGCTCAGGTCCTCACCGTGACACTTCAACGCCGCCGCCTTCGCAGTCTCCGACATCGCATCACTCTCAGGTATCACCTCTGAATTTTAACTCTTCTTCTTCAACTTCTTCTCCTTCCCCGTCTGAGCCCACTGCTCCTACTGAAAATGGGCTGCAACCCACAGCCCAGCATTCACCTCCACAAAATAGCTCACCTACGATCCACAAAAATCCAAATAATCAAAATAGCCCACAAACACAAAACTCGGCCCAAAACAATTCCCAAAATACAGCCCAAACAAATTCCGAAAATACAGCCCAAAACACTACACCAAACTCGGCCCAATTGACACCATCGTCCCAAACACCAACTTCTTCTCAAAACACGACCTCCACTGTGTCTCCAACATCATCACCGTCACCACCACTAAATCCGGTACCTCCGTCACCAGAACAAGCCGTTGCATCTGTTCCTGTCAATAATCATCCGATGTCCACTCGGGCTAAGTCAGGCATCTCCAAACCAAACCAAAAATATCTCCTCGCCACGTTACTTGCTTCTGGACCGGATCCCGAACCCCGCACAGCAATTCAAGCATTTAAGGACCAGCGTTGGAGAAATGCAATGGGCTCGGAAATCAATGCTCAGATTGGAAATCACACTTGGGATCTTGTTCCTCCGCCTCATCCATCAGTCACGATCGTTGGTTGTCGGTGGATATTCACGAAGAAATATAATCCGGATGGATCGATCAATCGTTTCAAAGCCCGACTTGTTGCCAAGGGATACAATCAGAAACCCGGTCTAGATTATGCAGAGACTTTTAGTCCCGTCATCAAATCTACGACCATCCGTCTAATCCTTGGTGTGGCTGTTGATCGTTCTTGGCCAATTAGACAGTTGGATGTTAACAACGCATTTCTTCAAGGCACGCTGACGGAGGAAGTTTATATGTCTCAACCACCTGGGTTTGTAGACAAGGATAGACCAAACTATGTGTGTCGTCTAAGGAAAGCTCTTTACGGACTTAAGCAAGCACCTCGGGCATGATACATTGAATTACGAAATTATCTTCTACAAGTTGGTTTTGTTAATTCTGTTTCAGACACGTCCTTATTCATCTTGCGAAGTGGACAGTCTATTGTTTATATGCTTGTCTATGTAGACGATATTTTGGTTACAGGAAATGATGCGGTTTTGTTGCAGCATACACTAGATGCTTTGGCTACACGTTTCTCCGTTAAAGATCATGAAGATTTGCATTATTTCCTTGGCATAGAAGCAAAGCGCGTTCCCACGGGTCTTCACTTATGTCAACGGAAGTACATACTCGATCTACTAGCCCGCACAAACATGCTCTCTACGAAGCCGGTCACAACGCCAATGGCAGCATCTCCTAAGCTCACGCTTCACTCCGGCACACGTCTATCAGATCCAACAGAATATAGAAGCATTGTTGGGAGTCTTCAATACCTTGCGTTCACTAGACCAGACCTCTCCTATGCTGTAAATCGTCTCTCCCAATACATGCATATGCCAACAACGGATCACTGGCAAGCCGTCAAAAGAGTGCTTCGATACTTGGCAGGAACAACGACACATGGAATTTTTCTTCGCAAAGGCAACACACTATCACTACATGCTTATTCGGATGCAGATTGGGCTGGTGACACGGATGACTATGTCTCCACGAATGGTTACATTGTTTATCTCGGCAAACATCCAATCTCATGGTCTTCTAAAAAGCAAAACGGTGTCACACGCTCATCAACGGAGTCGGAGTACAGGTCAGTTGCAAACGCGTCTTCAGAGTTAATGTGGATTTGCTCACTTCTTGCGGAACTTGGTATTACGCTTTCAAAAGCACCTGTCATTTATTGTGACAATGTCGGTGCAACGTATCTTTGTGCGAACCCGGTTTTCCATTCAAGGATGAAACACATTGCATTAGACTATCACTTTATCAGGAATCAAGTCCAATCCGGTGCACTTCGGGTCGTTCACGTTTCAACTCATGACCAACTTGCAGACACCCTAACCAAACCACTTTCCCGGGCTGCTTTCACGAACTTCTCCGACAAGATTGGAGTTGTACGAGCACCTCCATCTTGAGGGGGCGTATTAAGGATATCAATCATATCATGATTGATTCGGTCAACTCGTGATTACGCACATCATGGAGACAATTATGTTAAGTTGTATATATTGTCTTTAATTCTCTTTGTATACCCTAGCTGCTACTCCTTGTATAAATACTCATTGTCTCTGAACATAATAAATATCAATTCTACAAACATCTATACTTTAAAAACTCTTGCAAACGCATTTAAACAAAAATAAAAAAGAGAAACAAAGTGTTGATAATCCGTTAGTCATCTTTCTTCGTTTCTTGTATGACATTTTTTGATTGTTCGACCAACACTTGATGGTATTTATAGTAGGTATTTTTTTCACAACTGGTATAAATACGAAGATGAAGGTTAATGCTCAAAATCGGCATAATGGAAACAAAATTTTGTTTTGTTTTTCACCTAATTGAAAGAAAATAAATTTTAAAGTAGATCGTTTTGTCATTTACATACTTCACAAGCACCGATTCTTATCCAAATGTATTCAAAATAAATCCAAGAATAAAATCAGATACAATAAGTGAAATGAATCTTTAGTCATAACTTAGATTGCGAATGGGCTTCCATCTCCCAAAGGACCCAAACGAGTCGAAACAAGCACATGTACGGACAATAAGTTATTTTTCAATATTTCCCAAAAACCCCTCAAGTATTTCTTTATTCTAATTTTGGACAATGCAACAATCTCAGCTCTAAAACTCGTTTTACCACATGGGAAACACAAAAAAAAAGTAGTCAAAAACTTTTTAACTAGCCACAGAGCGAGGAGAGAGAGAACCCTTTTTTTTTTCCTCTATAAAAAGCTGAGCCACTTCCTCTGTTTCCCACAAACCAGCTTCTGCAATCTATTCGTTGGTTGGTTAATAGAAGCTCTCTCTCTCCTCTCTCAGAGAAATGGCTCTTCTTCTATTTTCTTCTTCCTTCAGAGTCACCATTTTCCTGTCTTTCTTCTTCTTTCTCTGCAATGGCTTCACTTACCCTACTTCTTCTCTTTTCAACACACATCACCATCGTCACCACGTGGCCAAGCACAACTACAAAGACGCTCTCACCAAATCAATCCTCTTCTTTGAAGGCCAAAGGTCTGGGAAACTTCCTTCTAACCAGAGAATGAGTTGGAGAAAAGACTCTGGTCTCTCTGATGGCTCTGCTCTTCATGTAAATCACCTCAACTTTTTTCTCACTCTCTTCTCTTTTTTATGGAAAATATGAAATGGGTTTGGTTGGTTAGTGAGAGATCTCAACAATGTAGGTTAACTTTTGTATCAATATCGTCAAAAGATCCAGCCTTTATTCATGACTGCATAAAAAAAACAGAGGATAAAATTAGGGTTTTTTTTTTTTCCTTCCTTTACTAAAATCTCTGTTTTAAAGAACATGGGCTTGCTTAGTTAGTGATAGATCTCAAGATTCTCAACAATGTAGGTTAAATTCTGAATCAATATCGTCAAAAGATCCAACCTTTATTAGTTGTTTTTTTTTGTTCCCTCTTTTCAAAAATCTCAACTTTGTGTTAAAATTGGGGTTTTTTGTTTTGTTGATTAGGTGGATTTGGTTGGAGGATACTATGATGCAGGAGACAACATCAAATTTGGATTCCCAATGGCATTCACAACCACAATGTTATCATGGAGTGTAATCGAATTTGGTGGTCTCATGAAATCTGAATTACAAAACGCTAAAATAGCGATTCGTTGGGCTACTGATTATCTTCTCAAAGCCACTTCAAGTCCTGATACCATTTATGTTCAAGTTGGTGATGCTAATAAAGACCATTCTTGTTGGGAAAGACCAGAAGACATGGATACTGTAAGAAGTGTGTTTAAAGTTGACAAGAACACTCCTGGTTCTGATGTCGCCGCTGAAACCGCCGCCGCTCTAGCCGCAGCCGCTATTGTTTTCAGAAAGTCTGATCCTTCTTACTCCAAAGTCCTCCTCAAACGAGCCATCAGGGTATAAGATTTTTGTCATACTTTAATTTTGTCACACTAAGAACTTTTAAAGAAACCTAATTGATTTTTTTTGGTGTGGTGAATTTTAGGTTTTTGCATTTGCGGACAAATACAGAGGAACTTATAGTGCAGGATTGAAACCTGATGTTTGTCCATTTTATTGCTCTTACTCTGGCTATCAGGTAAATAAATGAATTTATTTACACATAATGATCAGATTTTGGAAAATGCTGAAAATTAAAGAAAGGTTTGTTATTTTGGTAGGATGAATTGTTGTGGGGAGCTGCTTGGTTACAAAAAGCGACAAAGAATTTAAAATATTTGAATTACATAAAAATTAATGGACAAATCCTTGGAGCTGCCGAGTATGATAACACTTTTGGTTGGGATAACAAGCACGCTGGAGCCAGAATTCTTCTTACAAAGGTAAAATCTAAATTAGAAAAAAACTAATCTATTTTTTGTTGTTGATTTGTTATGACAATCCCTAATTTTTTAATTTTGTTTTTTTGGTGTGAAGGCATTTTTGGTTCAGAATGTGAAGACACTTCATGAATACAAAGGTCATGCTGATAATTTCATTTGCTCTGTTATTCCTGGAGCTCCTTTCTCTTCTACTCAGTATACCCCAGGTTCTTACCTAGTCTTTTACTAATTTTTACCTCATTTAAATGTTATGGTAATTATTTGTGAAGTTCTTACATTATTTAATAATTTTCGGATATCTTACGAGCTTTTTCTGTTTTGGTGCTTTTTTTCCAGATAAATAAGCTATTTTACTTTTCTAATTTTGGGATTATATTATTTGACTCAATAAATTTGCTCTTGTGAATATTAAACACTTTTTATTCATGTGTTATGTAGGTGGATTATTGTTTAAAATGGCAGACGCCAACATGCAATACGTGACGTCAACATCGTTCTTGCTCTTAACCTACGCCAAATACTTAACCTCCGCCAAAACAGTCGTCCATTGCGGTGGCTCCGTCTACACTCCCGGTCGCCTCCGCTCCATCGCCAAAAGACAGGTCCAATTCTAAAAATCTCTCATCTTTAGAGTTTTAGAATTTCAGATTATTTTGTTAAATATGAAAAAACTTTTTTATTGTTATTTAATAGGTGGATTATCTACTTGGAGACAACCCATTAAGAATGTCTTACATGGTTGGTTACGGTCCGAAATTCCCACGGCGAATCCACCATCGTGGCTCCTCTTTACCTTGTGTTGCAAGCCACCCGGCCAAGATCCAATGCCACCAAGGCTTTGCAATCATGAACTCTCAATCTCCAAACCCTAATTTCCTTGTTGGTGCAGTCGTTGGTGGTCCGGACCAGCATGATCGCTTCCCGGACGAACGGTCCGATTACGAGCAGTCCGAGCCGGCTACTTACATCAATGCACCACTCGTTGGAGCTCTTGCCTACTTCGCTCACGCCTATGGTCAACTCTAGTTTAGTAATGAGTGTGTTAGTTTAAGTAAAAATAAAAATGAAGGAATTATCTTTGTTTTTACTTTTATTTGTTAGTATATAGTGGACCGAAAATCGGATCACAAGAGGACATTAGTCCGAGGGATGGTTTATTTGGTTCGTTATTATATAACGTCAAGTGTAATCTTATCGTGGTTATTAATGCTATTGTCCTATTAATTGTACTATATCCATGTCGTTAAATTTTGTATGTTTATGTGATTTTTGATATTTTTGGGGGAGAGGATAGAATCTCCAGCTGTTTAGCGTTAAAATAGATGAGTGAGATTGGGATTTCTTGATTGGTTCTCACCTTCTCGGAGTGTTGAATACCTTACAATATTGTAAACAGGTTAATAGGTAAATAGGTAATTACTCTTTAACAAAAGGTAATTACTCTAACATTTAGTTATAGTATTTTGTACTGTGTTAATAAGTGAAAACAAACAAACTAAATAAAGGAGCATTCACAAAAAATGAGCAAACAAAAATGATGTAGCGTGTAGAAGAGGTTATAAAGATATGCAACTATTTATGTAAACAAAGCTAAAAAAAATGCAACTATTTAATTTGATAACTCAAGTGGAATATCGAGTTCCGGGATTTATTGGTTTCATTAAACAATCTCACAAAGTTGAAAGAAACATCGAGATTCTAAAATGTTTTAACTATGAGAATAAAAGTTTTAAACTAAAAATACTAGGAGTAAATGTTTGATGAAAGATTTTAGGTTTCATATACCTCATTCTCATAAATATATTCTGAGTAAATGTTTTTTTTTTTTGGTAAACGTGTTAATGTATTTTACTACGAGAAAATGTGGAGTAAATTTGTTTTTTTTTGGTCAAGAAAAATTGTATTTTGAAAGAGAATAAAACATTTTGTTCAAAAGAAAAAAAAAACAGAGAAATAAATAGAGAAAAAATTAAAAAGAATGATGATTGATGTTTGTTTATTGCATAGGAAGAATCATTTTCCACGACACGGGAAGCGAGCAATTGACCAGAGAGAGAAGTGTCCTTTCTGGATTTGATTCATTGGTCAATTAAAGCTGCTTTTGTCTCTCTTCTCTTCTCTCAGGTTATTTATTTATTTATTTCAGTTTCTATATCATTATTATCTTACTCACGCATCAATTGTGTATCTCGATATTTATCAATAAATGTGATTTAAAGAAGAAAAAAAATAAGACCCATACCGAAAAAAAATAAAATAAATAAGACCCATAATGTGTAGTTTTCGGTTTTAGTTTTAGTTATATGACTATATATATCCTGCCAAATCTTGAACCAGCATTTTTATATCTACCAACTCCTCTTTTGCTCCTAAGAGAATGTTGTGAACTTAGAACTGAAATATAAAGTATTTTGTTTGTTACTCTCTCAGTTTCGTAAGAAAATTCTATATATTTTTATTGCACAAACAATTCTGTATAAATATATCAATTTTGGATTTTGATGATTTTTATAATCAGAAATAAAACAAAAATTATTTGACAACCAGTTATTAAAAAAAAAGTAACTAGAGTAATTAGCTTTGTCAGCTATAATAATAATGATACATCAAAATTATAATGTTTCCTAGTCTAATTTTTCAGTAACATTCATATAAATTTGATAATTTGGTTAGAATTGAGAAATGGTTACTTAAATTTTTTTTACTCCGAGACTAGTTTCTAAAACATGTGAAAATAACGTTGTAACTAGGATAATGTTGAAATCGATCTAGTTATTACACTTTGAAACGAATTACATGTGAAATGAAAGTTCCATTGAAGACTTTTTATTATAAGCTACAAACTTCACGTGATTTTTTTCAACATGTCGGTCACACACATGAGACAACACAAAAGTACCACGAAGTTCGTAATAACTCCATGGAACAAATCTTCCTTTCATACACACAACATAGGGTACATACTACATAGCCAAGGTTACTCATCTTTTATTCTTTTTTACAGCCCAACACTTCATCCAACGCCCAACCGGGTCAGTCGTCGGCGGTTAGAGGAACAGTTTTCACCTGAAACAAAGAGAACAAATCATAAGTTAATGAGATCATTGAGAGCTTATATATATATATAGAAGAAAAAGAAAATGGTTGCGAATTGTGACCAAGTCGCGGAATTTGAGAATGTAGAACATTTCAAGATATCGCCGAGTCTCACGACGCTCCAATTTTGATGCATATTTCCAGAAACCATACACACCAGCTAGTGTCATCAATCTCTCCGAGTATATGTTCCATGTGTACCTACACAAACCATATCGAGTTTAAATTAAACATGATTATTTAAGAGATAATTAAGCGTTTTGTTTTAGTTTTTTTTTTGTTACCTTTCGTATATCCTTTGGAGACCAGCGTCCGATACTTTCTTCCAATGGTTTGGATCTTCCCTGCCACGTTCAAAGAAATCAGCCATTATGTTACCCGCTTGCTCAGGATGGTATGGATCGATGTGGAAACCCGAGAGCCCGTGCTCGATGATCTCTGCAGGACCACCTGACAAGTGGCGAAAGTCGGAAGCCCGCAAGTCATCGCTTCCACTACCGTAAGCCCAAAACCCTCGTAGAATGCAGGCTAAATATATTATACAAAAAGGTCACATTAACATAATGATCATACTTTTCATAGCTAATAGCCTAATAGACTAAAATATAAAACATAAATTACATAATTACATAATATTCTTATAATTTATTTAAAATATCATGTTTAGTTTAAGTTCCTAAGTTATACAAACAGAATCCAACTCAAAAATCAAACTAAACAAACCAAACCAAACCGAATTGAATAAACGAAATAACCAAACTGGAAACATTGAATGCCAATTACCTGAGCAAAAGCACCTCTTGTATCGGCGATGTATCGGTAAAGCTCACCATTTCGAGCTCGGTTTGTCTGAGCCGTTATCCAACGAAACTGTCCATCAAGCTTGTAACTCTTCACAAGGTTATCCATTTTCTCAATCTCTGCGATTTCTTCTCTGTCATTGGACTTGTTCACATCAATGTTACCAGATATTACAACCAGATTAACCAGCTCCCTCAACTTTGTGTTCTTGCTGTACATCTCAACTAAACCGGAGATGTTCTTCACTTTGTCGAGCCTCGCCATAGAGAAGAGTATTGGCTTTGACCGATCGCTCAGTGTACCGCTGCAAAACACAACCCGAACCAAAATCCGGCAATTTAAGCCAAACTAAACTGAAATGTTGCCAAACCAAAACCGGAAATTATTTGGTTTTCGGTTATGAATTCCCAAAACCAAATAAACCGAATTGAATAACAGAATGCCAATAACTTACACATGCTCATCAGTCTGCTCAGGGCTATAGAGCATTTCCTCTATTGAACTATGTAAAGCTGTAAGTCTCTTAGTTTCTTCAGAAAACGGGAAATATATGGCCATGTCTACGCCGGGCGAGACTATGTTGAACTTCGGATCAAACACATCGATGCCGTGTACTACTCTGTATAGTCCCGGGAGCGTAAAAGCCCCATGGCTTTCATATTGACCGACCGTGTTCTTCCTGAGAAAGTAACATTAGTATTGCGGATATGAAACTGAAAAACAAACCGCTTTTCGATATATAAAGTCACTTACGTTCCCGCGATTTCTTGGTAAGTGCTTGTGATGATGAAATCTGCGTTGTTCATTGCGATTAGATCAGCTGTGAATTGACAAGAGAAATGATACTTGTTGTCGAAATCTTTCCAGTAAATGTCTGAATCTGGATACTTGGTTTTCTCCAAAGCATGTGCAATAGTACACTGTTCATATCAAAAAAATTCAAGAATCCAAATCTGAGATGTTCCATAGACAAACAACATAACAAGAAAATCTGAAAAACTTGAAACTCTTACCTGTGTAACACCCATTCTATGTGCCATTAAAGATGCAACAAGGTTTCCGTCACTATAGTTACCGATGATAAAATCGGGTACACCTTGCAATTCACCGACAATCTCGCTTGCTGCATCCTGTTTTTGAAAAATATCAGTTACCTTATTTTTCTTACATAAGAAGTAAACAAAACTCAAGAAAGCTAAGATTTTTTTTTACCTGAGCATAGTTCTCCAGATAAGGCCATACGTCGAATCTTGAAATCCACTTATGGAGGATCCCTTTATCGGACCTAAAAGGAACCCGGAGAATATGAGTATGCTCTGTTCCGCTGACTCTCTCTAACCGCTGGTTACACGTGGTTCCTTTAGCATCCGGTATCAACCTAGTTACCTTGAGAAAAGGTAGAAACAAATTGTAGTCCATAAACACAGTTTAAGATATTGAGATTAGTCACTAAGAACCTGCAATGACCAAAACATGCTTACAATAAGAATCCTAGGTGTTATATCCAACCCCTGTCTCTTTATTCTCAACAGCATTTCGCTCTCAAGGGCACGAACTTGGTCTAGAATATAGACAACCTGAGACATCGAAGAACTTTCAAAAACTAATCGAAATACGAAAAACAGATTTAACAAAGGGGTTTAGGAAGGTACTTGTCCACCAGTGTCAGGTAAGCCTAAGACATTGGCTTGCCCAAAATATCCATGTGGAGATAAGATCACAACATCGAAAACCATCGGAACCATCCCGAGAAACTTCTCCAAGGTCGAAGGATCAGGAGCTTGAAGAATATCAGAGAGAAGATGCATCATTTCAAGAACTCGCCCTGCGGTATCTCCCCATCCTTTCTCAAAACCCATTCCTTGAAGCGCATATTCGAATTCCGAGAACGGAGTTTCTTGTGAAAGCTTAGAGATATGATCTTCTGCTTTATTAAGTTGGCTTTCAAGCCTAGATATGCTTTGAATCCGATCATTCAACATCAACGGCTGCGCACAAATAAAGTTAAGATTTTCACAAATTTCATAACAACATCTTCAGCAACAAAAAGAGCTTTATAGGAAACTTACATGACCTTTGTACTTATGAACTCTAAGGAAATCAAGCAGAGGCTCCAAGCAATCTTTGTTACGGAACATTACAGAAGACAAGTGACGATTCAGAAACTGAACTCCATTACCAATGGAAGACGAACGAGAAGGACGTGGCACGTTTGCGTTAAAGGGCTCGAAATCAAGCTCAAGAGGAAAAGGGTCACTATTAGGTCCATCAACGAGTTCTTCTTTGAAACGAAGATACTCAGAGACTGTTAACTGTTCAACACTTAGCTCGAAGACATTAACACGAACATATTCCCAAACACCAGGTCTTGGTCTAACAGCTAAAGCAACAAATGGTGGCACAACTATCGCTTCCTACAATTAGTTTTTTTTGATGAAATTCATGGGATTTTGAATTGACCCCAGAAAATGAAAAGGTTAAGTTTTTACCATTGCTGATTTGAGGATTTCTCCAAAAGGACCATCAGAGAGACTCTGTTTCGTTGCATCGTCTCCGATTACAGATTCGAGTTCGTCGATTAAGTTATGTGGCTGAAGAATCCCTTTTCCCTGATCCACATATCTTCACAAAAAGAAACACATGAAACAAACCAACAAGCAATAGTAAGTTAAAAAGGGTTGAAAATAAAAACAGGGGAATCAGGATCTTGACGACATACCTGGAGAGAAGAGCGACGAGTTCGTTGCGGTGAGCAGAGAGCGTGTCCTGCACGCGATCCCTTGTGCTTATAATCCTAGTGAGCTTAGGGTTTGCCATGGATATTCAGAAAAGGTTGAGAAAAGTTTTGTTTTTTTCGCTTTCAGTGATCGGATAGAATCACACCGACGATCGCTAATAAAAAGGAAAAATCACTGATTAAAGGATAAAAAGCAGAGTGAATCTGGAATTTTATGCGAAAAAGAGAGAGAGACGAAGAAGAAGACGTGGTTGATCTTCTCTGTTTCTTGTTACTGTTTTTTTGCTACAAGTGACGTGTTTGTGTTGGAGGAGAGTACATGTGACTGTGAGTGTATGGAAGCAGTCACAGTTTAAAAGGAATAGTAAAGCAGTGGAGTGTTGCTCTGCTTTGAAAGCGGTTTCATCGAGATATTTAAAGGTTACTCATTTATTAATAAAATTCTTTTTCTAAGAAAAAAAAAAACTACGTGGCGAGAAAACAGAGCACCAGTTGTCTTCTTACTCTTAGGAGGGGTTATTGGTTCATGGATTTATATGGAATTAGAAATCCAAACAAAAATCATTTGTTATTCAATCATTGATTTTAAAATCCTAATTAAATTCATGTGTTATTGGTTCTATGATTTATAAATACTAGTTAAAATCATATGTTATTCGTTTAGTCATTTGTTTTTGGATTTGAGAATCCAAATTATGTTTTAAATGGAATTGAATGGAATTGAAAGAGAAAAATAGAAGGATTCAAATCCATGGGTAAACACATGTTATTTCAAAATCCATATATCTTGATTTCATAATTAATAGAAATTTTCAAATTCTATATGGATTTACAAATTAATAAACCAATAACACCCCCTTAATATCTCGGCGAACTGAAAAAAAAGAGCATTTGATCTACCTTTAATATTTTTGGGCCCATCTGATCGTTGTTGGGCCTCTAATCTACGCTATTGTATAGATTAATTTCTAACTTTTATTGTATTTACAAAAAAAGAAATCAGAATGTGTTTTCGGATCTTTAGATATTTTTAGTGTTGCTCAGTTTTGAAAGCGGTTTCATCGAGATATTTGGATAAGAAGACAAATGGTGCTCTGTTTTCTCGCCACGTAGTTTGTCTTCTTACTCTAAATATCTAGATATTTAGGAGCTGTTATTGGATTGAGATTTTTATGGACTTGAATTGACAGATAATATGTGAATTGGATTTTGAAGTCTAATGCTTGTATGTGGAGTTCACGTGGAATTTTGAAATACTTGATTAAATGTTTGAATTGTTTTTGTTCATGTTTTATGAGTAAAAGTACATTCAAATCCAAAATGAAACAAATCAAATGAATATTGAATAACAGTTGTTTTTAATTCATTTAAGAATGCATCAAACAAATACTAATCCAATAACAGCAAATTTTTAACGTACTTTTGCAAATACATAATTGAATAACACTAGATTTCAAAGTCCATTAAAAACCCAAATCCAATAACACCCCCTTAGAGTAACCGATCACACAATATTTTTAATTCTAAAAAAAAAGGAACTTTTGATATACCTTTAATATTTGTGGGCCTCTGATCGTTGTTGGGCCTCTAATATATATTTTTTGTCGTGTTGGGCCTCTAATCTAATCTATTATAAATTAATTACTACTCCCTCCGTTTTCGAATAGTTGTCGTTTTAACTATATGCACACAAATTAAGAAACTATTAATGTTGTTAGTTTTTCAATATAAAAATATCATTAATTATTTACCTAAACATAATTTAACCAATAGTAAATCAAGTTGCATAATAAAAATAAATATAAAAAATAAAAAAGTAATAAATTTTGCATCGAAAACTGAAAACGACAACTAATTAAAAACAAAAAAAATTCTCTAAAACGACAACTATTCGAAAACGGAGGGAGTAACTTTTATTGTATTTACAGAAAAAAAAAAAATCAGAATGTGTTTTGGACGTTTTGGTAAGCTCAGCACAATTGAATATTTAGAAATTTAGGAGTATTATTCAGATTTGTTCGGATCTTACATTAAGAATTGTTCGGATCTTTTAGTTTAGGAATGTTACAACAGGCTATTTTGGCCCGATCTAGTCCAGTCCAACACATCGAAGCCCACATGTTGCTAGCTTGGTCCGATTAGTCTTATTGGTTAAGAGACATCCGAGCTTTCAAGTTTTAAAACTGATAGCAATCCAATATCATTTCCGGATATTTTTGTCCACCATAATGTTAGAACCGTCTTTGGAATTGGTAATCCACACACTATAATGCGACTCACGTCGGGACAAATAACACTATTGTCTGCCGTGCATACACGTTCTTATTACAAGTTGTTCGTTTTCTTATTAATACGAAATAAATATAATGTACACTAAACCAATAATTTAATTAGTTCTTTGTCAACGCAATTAACCTATAAAACCCGTGGAGTTAGTTTTCAAAAAACCTCACTTGCTTAAGCAACATATAAACAAGGCAAGCAAAAAAAAAGAAGAAAAGAAAATGGCTTTCTCACGCCTCTCATTTGCTGCTTCTCTTGTAGTCTTCTCATCTCTAATCATATCTTCAGTTGCTTATTACGGCAATGAAGCCGACCCAGAGACCGGGAAATTGATTCCCATCGCCGTTGAAGGGGTCATCATGTGCAAGTCCGGTGGCAAAACTTACCCAATTCAAGGTAACATAACTTCTTTAAAACCAAGACGAAAGCAGCATAGTAGCTCTATTTACAAATGTTTCCGAAAAGTTAGCATTTCATATGTAAAAACGTTTATTTTCTTTTGAATATAATTTAACATTAAATTCAAAAAAAAAAAAAAAGACGAATTGATCTAATTGTAGGAGAAAATTAGAGCATAGTAAGGTCTAACAAGACGAATGTCGTATTGTTGTTTGTTTACGTACGACAGGTGCAACGGCAAGAATTGCATGTGTGAAGGTGGATGCTTATGGGAAAGAGATAGTTCCAATATCGATAATGAGCAGCAAAACTGATGCTAAAGGTTACTTCTTCGCCACGATATTCCCTTCGCAGCTTCGTGCAGGAAGGACAGTGACCAAATGCAAAGCTTACCTTTACAAATCTCCAATTGCTGATTGCGATTTCCCGACCGATGTGAACAAAGGTGTTAGAGGACAGACATTGAGCAAGTACCGTGTTCTTGAAGACAAGAGCTTCAAGCTTTACTGGGCTGGTCCTTTCTTCTACACCTCTGAACCTACTTACTACTAATTCTGATCTTTTGATCAACGTGAAATTTAACATGTTCTTGAGATGGAGAATCTTTTCATTTGTTTGATTCGTCGTAAAACGTTTGTCTGAAAATGAGCTAAGAGTTTGTTTTCTTTGTTTCTATTTCATGTCGTATATATGACTTTGTCATGTATGTTATGTTTTAATTTTTTTTGGTAAATGTATGTTTTATTGGATTTGTTCTAATCATCTAATTGCTTATTTTGACTATGCCTAATGGAGATCGTACGTACTTGACTACTTGTGTTAAAGCTCATGGGTAGTAACTTGTAGTGAACTATACCATAACATGTTACACAAAAACAAAAACTATGCATAATAAACCGTTTTGGGAAATGCATCCATTTTTTTTTCTATGTGCAAGTATATGTTTTACAGGAGTATCTACATGTTACATCGTATGTTCATCCCACTCTTTTGGTCTTTATATACAATGACCTTGATTTATTGAACATAACACATCTAAAAGAATTTGACTCTCTTTTTTTTTTTTTTTTTTTTTTTTTTTTTTTTCAAAACAGAATGATATATATTTTCAAGAATATTATAAGAGCTCTCTACCTCTACATGGAGCAACCAGACTCTCCTCTTCAGTTTGCTTATTTTTCCAGTGAACATGACAAAACTTCATGGCCAAGAACGTGAGTCCTTTGGCTTTAACACTCAAGAACTTGAGCATTATCTGTTGATTTTGGCCAGCTACAACCACTCGACCATCCCAACACACCCAATATTAGATCCACTTTAGCGCAAACACTAACCTGAGAGTTACAGATACATAGAGACACGGGTTAGTGTTTAGCGATCGAAGATCCAAAAAGAAAAAGAAAAAAAAAAAGTTAAAAGAGTTTAGATCAATCGGACGTATTACCAAACTTTCAAAATTTGCTTCTATTTGAAACAACATTACTGCTAATCCTCTTCCTCTGTCAATCTCGGCCTGCAATAAACCATAAGATTTGTAAGATGAGTCTTTAGAAACTATAAAATGTTTAGAAGTAAGTTTTAAAGTAAAAGCATGCACCACGCAAGAACACACTGCGATGCCTTCAGCTGCGAGAACTGTTGTAACCTCTGCGATTATGCCTGCCAAATGTAACACAGTTTATATTTTACTTTTGACTTGTTGGAATCATCAATCATGACTATAAGAAAACGAAAATAACATACCTTTGCGATCCATGGATACTACACATAACCATTCGATGGAGTGACCTTCGAGATGATGCCATGTGGTAATTTTACTGTCTCGCCAACTGTCTAAGCCGGGCAACACTTCTTTATAAGCAGGGATGTTAGCAGGTAAAATCTTGGCAATTCCATCTCCGGGTAGGAGGAACTCTGGCTCATCTAAACTCGAGTTTTTTATGGCTTTGTTGTGTTTTCCATTCACCTTTGGGACCCAAACGCTTCCATTTTGAGGAGTGGGTGTTGTATCTCTACTTTTGTCTTGTGACTGGAACTGCTTAACATTGACGAGGATTTTCTCCCACCATTGTAGGCTCTTTCTTGAATCTTCTGTGAGATCTTCCAAATCACTATCAGAGTCCGCCACAAAGTCATTCACTTGATCTTGGGTAATTTCGGCAGCACATTGTGCAGCTTGCTCCCTTAGGAACTGGAACAAGATGAGAGACATGAATAATAGTGAGCCAATTATCATGAAGTAAATAAAAATAACATACCCTCATAATCTTGTGTCTTGCACTCCTTGTTTTGGCATGTTGCAACCACTGTTTATGTCTCTGGAAAGCAGATTTACTTGAGAGGGCCTGTGATGTGACAATAAGAATAAAACGTGAGAGCCCGTGGAATGAAGGCAATCAAAATTTTCCTAAGCAGGACAAAAAGAAAGGAGAAATTAAAAAACAAAAGCAAGAGAGAAAAGGTACAAACGTTGTAAGTGACTATCTCCACGACCTCAGCATTCTCAAGAACGTGAGTTGGGGAAACAAGATTACCATTGACCTGCAGTTTCAAGCCATTAAGTATCCTTAAAGTTTGGTCCAGTTGTTGTCTGTATTTCAAAGATAATAAATCGACAATTCAAAGTTAACAATGGAAAGAACGACAAGAATGGGGAAAATACCTTTGCTGCTACCATCTTGTTTCCGATTTCCGTGTGAATCAGATATGCGTAGTCAACAACAGTGGCCCCTTTCGGAAGGTTCTTTATCTGCAAAGAGAATACCAAAGCATTTAAGCAAAATCATAAAAACGTTAGATGATGTTTCAGAGGCTTGAGGTGTAGTAGTCCTTACCTCTCCTTTAGGTGTGAATACAAACACACGACTACCTAAAAGATCCCTCGTAATGGTATCCACAAATTCTCTAGAGCTCATGTTACCCACAAACTCCTCTTGCCATTCCCTTATTGCATTTAGCCACCCAACCTGGAAAAATAAACTGTCATAACTAGCATCATAGTGGAAAGGTAAAAAGGAACATATCACTGCCTACATCTAGCACGTCTCTTTGCGTTTTTTATTCTGAGTATGGTCTGTAAATACCCTGAGTGCAAAATCTGCATTGTTGAGACAACCCGTCTTCCCCCTTGAATTTCTACCTAAAGGAACCGCATTTGCAACTAATCCAGCAGAAAGAGCCTTGCCATTATAGTAAACAGCAATGCCCCTTTCAGCAATTAAGTCCATCTCCTCAGTTCTGATCTGCAGAGAGAAATGTAGTTTTAATATCCAATCAGCCTTTTAAAAATTTCCCCATGCTTCAACCTCTAAAAGACAAAACCCAAATTCAATTGTACTCATCATTGGCGTTTTTCTAAACACTGCAATAAAATAATAGCATCTCAAATACCTGAACCTCCAGTCGGAACATACTCTCATACAAGAACGGAATCACAGTAGTATGGAGGCTCTGGTAGCCATTAGGCTTCGGGGTTGCAATGTAATCTTTTACCTGTAAAATATATGTTCAGTTGTAATGTAGTGAAAACATATCCTCAAATAACAAAAGATCAGATACGTACAGTTCGGGGAATTGGTTTCCAAATCTCATGAACTAGCCCAAGAACGTGATAGCATATCTGCATTGATGACAGAGCGAGAAATCTAAGTGACACACCAGAACGAATCGGAACAAAAGATACCCACTTCCTTTTCATTGGAGTTTCACCTGTTGTGGGCTGCACAAAGGCCCGACCCCCACAGAAGGTTTTGGCTTTACAACAATCCGTAACTGCTAAAATACACAAATTAGAAGAAGCAACGTGTTAACAATCATATTAAGCTTCAGATGGAAGTTCCGGGCACAAGCATCCTAGGTAATTCAGTCTTATGGTTCTTCGAAATCTGTATATGTATTCAAAACCTTTGAAACAACTTGGAGACGCGTGTACAACACAAACCTGGGCAATCTGGTTGTAATCATTAATTGATCCTTTCGATTTGAGTGCAGCTTTGTAGATGCTGCAGGTAAAAATAAGAGGCTTTAAATGCTGAAGAAAAGGTAAATTACAAAGTAAATGAAGAAGTCATTTATAAATTCACCTGTAAGTTTCCTTGCAAACAGATCTAACATCAGTATTCACAGTCACAAGGTCCAGAAACTGATCATCTTCAATCTTTTTCACCAAAATTCTGTTTGCCTAAGATACATAGTAGGACTCTGTGAATGCAGATGAACTAAATAAACGCCCAGATGAATACAGAGTTCGTCAAAGAGGGTGAAGGTTGATAATCAACATCTTTCTCTAATATCCTTTTCTTTTTCAATCAATGTTTTGGCATTTTAAGCTCAGAGACGATAATAGTTACCTCAGTGAGTTCTTTTTCATGCTCTTTGTAGAGGTTAGCGATCCTGCTTGTGACTCTATCATAATCCTCAGCACTTACGTACATGAAAGATAGATTTTCCAGTTCCGACTGCAAGATTACCACCACAAAACTCAGAACGTCACTGGACACAACAATTCATATAATTAAGTTTCATATACACACTTAACATACATTACAACTGATGTAACCGGAAACTATAACCACCTCGTGCATAATATTGTCATAAGAATAATAGCAAGCAAACACAATACGTAAAGGGTTACCTTTATCGAATACATTCCAAGCAATTTTGCTAAAGGAGCAAAGACCTGCAAAGTCTCCCCTGCAATGCTGGACTGGACGAAACTCAAAAATTCATTAGTTATCCCAAATGAAACATAGAGCTGAAAGCTGTATAGGCAACAAATCTCAACTACTTGAAGGAATCACCTGCTTATGGGGAGGCATGTGGCAGAGAGTTCGCATATTATGCAACCGGTCAGCTAGTTTGACAATAATGACGCGGACCTGGAATGAAGCAGTTAGGTATGCTGATGAATATATAACTACACCAGCTAAAACAAAATCTTAAAATACTGAAACCTCGTCTGTCATCGCCAGAAACATCTGCCGCAAATCATCTGCTTTTACATCTTGTATTGATTCACTTTCTGTTTTACACTTTAACTTCCCCAGTTTTGACACCTAATAGGGAAAACAAACTTTTATAAATAATGAATTTCATGGCACAGGAAGTGTGGTGTTCTTTCTCTATAAATGGTTCGAGGATAGAAAAAATATTGTAGCAAACACACATAGGCAGACCTTGGTCTCCCCTTCTACGATGTGACGCACAGTTGCACCAAACTCTTCTTCTATCTTTTCAAAAGTAATGAAATTTGTATCCTCGACTGTGTCATGTAGTAATCCAGCAACAATAGACTCCCAATCCAATTCCTATACAAGTACAAAAGTAATTATTAAGCTTTCCAACTAATCATCATGTGAATCCATATCCACAAACGCAACTCACAAGTTCCCCAAGGATACGAGCAACTGCAACGGGATGTATAATGAATGGTTCCCCACTACGTCTCTTTTGACCGTGATGTGCCTCAAACGCTAACTGCACAAACCTTTCTTTCTGAATTAAGCAATGAATAGCAGAAAACTGAAAATAAACTTTAAAAACATATCAAAGGGGAAATGACATATGTAGCTTAAAGAAGTCTTTCAAATATAAAGAAATATATCATCATACCTTAAGGCCCTTTTGAACAAATTCTAATTCTTTACAGGGTAGGTAAGATAT
Source organism: Arabidopsis lyrata subsp. lyrata (assembly GCF_000004255.2). Lineage (NCBI taxonomy): Eukaryota > Viridiplantae > Streptophyta > Magnoliopsida > Brassicales > Brassicaceae > Arabidopsis > Arabidopsis lyrata. Next base: position 23,823,792 of record NW_003302550.1, read on the forward strand.
TGATGGGAAAAGGTCCTGCAGAGATAAGCACCCATCAAAATGGTTGTGAGGGTCGTGCTAGTAGAGTGCCAATGAAAAAGAAGAGGGTAATGTATCGTACCTCCCACAATGTTTCGACGGTAACATCATCAGATGCACCAGAAGATTCAACTGGTACGCAATACAGTTCCCATCTTTTATGGCCACCACAAGATAATTTGGACTTCAAGATATTTCTCACATTTACCACGTCAGGAGCCTCAGAAAAGCCTACTTCATATTCATACCTCCGCCAGGCGCACTACATTATCCAAAGGAGTTACCATAAGGAACCTCCAGAATAGATTGCAAATACAGCCCCCATGGCAACATGTAAAAGGTGATCATGTACAAAAATGATAGAAACACAGTTCTGGAGCTTGATATATCCATTCAAGTCACATGTTACAATCTTAAACCCGACTACATAAACAGAAGCAATAAAAGATACTTACAGCTTTCATTCTGTTCTTTCTTCCATTTCTGCCACATGAGTACAAAGAACACACAGGTGGATGAGCAGTGGTAGCTAGAAACCCAGTTAACGCTCTTGGTGCTTTCCAAGCACAGGAGAGAGCATTGCAATCGCTTCTTGCATTCCCATCTCCTTTCGTTAGATTACATATGTTCACACATTCCACAGACACTGCATTGTACACACATAATCAATTTCAATAAACCCAAAACAGAACCAAGCAAAAAGGGTAAATAAAAGTAGATGCATGAATTCAAAAGAAAATAATTTTTTACAAGAAATAGGTTCCTTAACCAGTAATAGAAAACTGTGGTCCTCAACAAGAAAGGTAGGAAGTGTTTAGTTGGCACATGAACTTACTTAAAGAACTACTCTATAACCTAATCAGCTCAAGATTCTAACTTTCCTACATTTTCTCACTGACCCAACAAACACAAGAAAGTAATCAGCTAAGTGGATTTTTTTTCCCTCGCACACATACACAAAACAAGAACAATAACTAAAGTAGCTCTCAACATTCAATGGGACGTGAACTCTCTCTCTCTCTCGGAATCCAAATCAGAAAACGAAGCAATTTGATTCTTTTTACGACTCCTTGTCTCTCTGTAACGGACTCATATAACTAAGAAAATCACAGTCCTAAAGGGGGAATTAGCTCAAGACGCAATACACAATTGCTATTGAATTCAATTAGAGAGAAAAGAATTGTCACAAAGCTTCCCCTAAACTCTTCCTTGGAAACGAACAGAAGGAAAAAAACAAAAGATGAAACAAAATCAGAGGAAAAACGAACGAAGAAAACGCACCGGACATGGAAGAAGCAGAAGTCATTGCTAATGAGGTAAAGCAATCGAACTAAATCGATCCACCATTTGATTGATTCGAACAAGAAATTCAAAATCTCCAGATTCCGAAATCACACGGAGATTGAGAACTCTTAACGAAGAAGAGGCGAGTTCAAATTAGGATAGAGAAGATTTCGAAAAGATAGAACAGAGAGAGACGCACACAGTGATGTGAAGAGGAAGAAGAAGAAGAAGAAGAGAGACAGATATCGAGTCTCAGGTAGCCCTCCCTGGCCACACAAATACCGTCCGATATACCAAAGAGAGAAAAAAACTTTGGATATTTTTTTCCCTTTGTGGTCAAATATTAAATATATATCCTCTCCTTTTGTGTTAAAATACTTTTTTCTAGTCAATAGTTTTGGATATATTGAATGACCTCTTTTAATAACATGTTTTACTTTTAGTAATTTACAAGATGCTTGTAAAATACTAAATCAATTTACAATTTGAGAAAATCACATATTTATCCCTCCCGCTAAGTATCACCAGGTAATATTTTAAACCTCGAAAGAATTCTACTAGCACTATAAACTACCAAAATAATTTTATTAACATTTTAAACCTTCAAACTATCTTTCTTGATTGAACCATCATAAAAGATGATGGAACAATTAATTTTCAGTTTGTTTAATATAAATTTATTTAAATTAATTTAAAATTTACTTAATTTTCTTATTTATTAAGATTAATAAAAAGTTAAAAAAAAATTCATAATCTTCAATAACTCACCGTCCGACCACAATATTTTGAGATCCCAATTTATCCACTAGAGAGAGAGTGAAACGCTTCTAGATCAACATCCCAATAAATTCCTCCGATACGGAGAATGCTTCTTGTTTCGGCTAAGTTTCGACATTTTTTGGTTTTAGTTATTCTGTTTAAGCTTTTCTTGGACCTTAGATTCTACATTATTTGGTTTATATTCTTCTACTTTAAACCTCTCTTGTGCTTCGGTCTCTAGTTTTAGAGGTTTATCAGGAAATTTCATGATCAGACAGTCAGTAAACGAAGAAGATGAAGTTTTTTTCTTCGTTTTTTAGATTTTTATTGATTGTAATAAATAATAAAATTAATTTTATTTTTTTTTAGATTTTTATTAATTATAATAAATAATAAAATTAATTTTAGTTTAATCATAATAAATAACAAAATTAATTTCAATTTAAATTAAATTGAATAAATTTATATTAAACCAAAATAAATTAATTGTTCCATCATATTTTATGGCGGTACAAACATGAAATCTAGTTTGGAGGTTTAAATTGTTAGTAAAATTATTTTAGTGGTTTATAGTGTTATTGAAATTCTTTCGAGATTTAAAGTTTTAATCAGTGACACTTTGAGGGTTAAAAATGTGTGTTTTTCCTTTACAATTTTAATATGTAATAAGATAGTACGAATTATTAGCATTCATTTTGTTAAAATGATGGGGCTTTTGCAAAAATGCCATTTTTTCAATGCCACTTTTTAAAAATACCTCTTTTTTAAAACCTTATAAAAAATGCTCTTAAAAATATAAGATTTACCCAAATATGTATGTAATATTATTAAAACATACACAAACTACATTTCTATGTATCCAAAATCTTATAAATACTTTATAAATACCTTATAAATGCATTTTAAATACCTTTTAAAACCTTTAAAATATATTGTAAAGCTTTTGAAAAACCTTAAAAATCCTTTAAAATAACTTGTAAAACCTTTAAAAACACCTTATAAAACCTTATAAATACTTGGATCGAGTCTTCAAGTAGTAGTTACAATCCATAAGTACCTTATAAACCTAATAAAACTTTATAAAAATTTCAGATTTAAAAAGGGGCATTTTTGAAAATGGACATCTAAAAGGGGCATTTTTGAAAAGAGGCACACCAATAGGGGTATTTTTAACAATTTCCCTAAAAGGATAAAATATCCAAAAAATGTGAATTTTTGAGAAACGCCACTTTACAATTTTAAGGAAATGCTTTTTTTACAATACCCATTTTCAAAAATATTTATACTAAATATATATTCAAAGATATTTTTTCCAAAAATGATTATCGATGTCTATGCCGACGAGTAGTCGAGTACAATGGTTGGACCTCTAAAATTATTTTTAATATTTATAGAACTTTTTTAATTATTTTAAAACTGTGTGAAACAATAATAGATTATATAATTATCTCAATTAAACATTTAATTTTTTTTATAAAACTTTGTTAAAAGAGTATAATTGACAGCATTTGAGGTCATTTATGAAAAGAAATACTGTAAAAGAAGTATTTTTGAAATTCTCCCAAACAAATTGTCTCAAAAATAATTAATTGTAGGCATAGCAATGTTTTCAAAATGTATATCATCATAAACACTAGTATTATATAGTGTTTACCCCTAATAATTATTTAAAAAAAATGAATTTAAATGTTAAATTTCTATTACGTGAAAACGTGTCAAACTTCGAACACCAAAACTTACGACCAACTAAGGATATGATGCCTAGGCGCGGTTTATTTTTAATGTTTTTAAAATTTAACACTTAAACTAATTTTTTAAAAATAATAGTGAAGTTAACACTGGTTTAGTTAGAAATTATTAATTATTTTCTTAAAGTTTAAGTGTTAAACTTGTTTTAAATTTTAGTAAAAATACTTATTATTTTTTAAAAACGAGTTTAAGTGTTGAATTTATATTGCCAAACTTCGAACACCAAAGCTTACAGACCAACTAAAGACAGGATGCCTAGGCGCGGATTGTTTTCAACGTTTTTAAAATTGAACACTTAAACTAATTTTTAAAAAATAATAGTGAAATTAACATTGTTTTAGTTAGAAATTATTAATTATTCTTAAAGTGTAAGTGTTAAATTTGTTTTAAATTTTAGTAAAAATCCTTATTATTTTTTTGAAATGAGTTTAAGTGTTAAATTTCTATTACGTGAAAACGTGCCGAACTTCGAACACCAAAGCTTACGGATCAACTAAGGACAAGATGCCTACGCGCGGTTTGTTTCGACGCTTTTAAAATTGAACACTTAAAATAATTATATTGAAACTAACATTGTTTTAGTTAGAAATTATTAATTATTTTCTTAAATTTTAAGTGTTAAATTTGTTTTAAAGTTTAGTAAAAATTCTTATTATTTTTTAAAAATGAATTTAAGTGTTAAATTTCTATTACGTGAAAACGTGCAGAACTTCGAACACCAAACTTACGGACCAACTAAGGACAGGATGCCTAGGCGCGGTTTGTTTTTGACGCTTTTAAAATTGACCACTTCAAATAATTATATTGAAACTAACATTGTTTTAGTTAGAAATTATTAATTATTTTCTTAAAGTTTAAGTGTTAAATTTGTTTTAAATTTTAGTAAAAATTCTTATTATTTTTTTAAAATGAGTTTAAGTGTTAAATTTATATTACGTGAAAACGTGCAGAACTTCGAACACCAAAGCTTACGGACCAACTAAGGACATGATGCGTAGGCGCGGTTTGTTTTCGAAGCTTTTAAAATTGAACACTTAAAATAATTATATTGAAACTAACATTGTTTTAGTTAGAAATTATTAATTATTTTCTTAAAGTTTAAGTATTAAATTTGTTTTAAATTTTAGTCAAGATCCTTATTATTTTTTTAAAATGAGTTTAAGTGTTAAATTTCTATTACGTGAAAACGTGCCGAACTTCGAACATCAAAGTTTACGGACAAACTAAGGACAGAATGACTAGGCACTGTTTGTTTTCGACGATTTTAAAATTGAACAGTTAAAATAATTATATCGAAACTAACATTGTTTTAGTTAGAAATCATTAATTATTTTCTTAAAGTTTAAGTGTTAAATTTGTTTTAAATTTTAGTCAAAATCCTTATTATTTTTTAAAAATGAGTTTAAGTGTTAAATTTTTATCACGTGAAAACGTGCCAAACTTCGAACACCAAAGCTTACGGACCAATTAAAGACAGGATGCCTAGGCGCGGTATGTTTTAGGCGCTTTTAAAATTGAACATTTAAAATAATAATATTGAAACTAACATTGTTTTAGTTAGAAATTATTAATTATTTTCTTAAAGTTTAAGTGTTAAATTTTTAAAAAATTTTAGTAAAAATCTTTATTATTTTTTTAAAATGAGTTTAAGTGTTAAATTTCTATTACGTGAAAACGTGCCGAACTTCGAACACGAAAGCTTACGGACCAACTAAGGACAGGATGCCTAGGCGCGGTTTGTTTTCGACGCTTTTAAAATTGAACACTTAAAATAATTATATTGAAACTAACATTGTTTTAGTTAGAAATTATTAAGGGAGACTCACAAAAATGCCCCTTTTTCAATACCCCTTTTCAAAAATGCCCCCTTTGGATTTCCATTTTTAAAAATACCCCTTTTATGTACAAAATGACTAAATTACCCTTCTTTTAATAAAAGATATCATAAATATATAAGGAAATATAACAAAATTAGGTCTACAAAATACAAAATATTTTTTGGCGGGAAAAGTGATCCCCCAATTTTTCCCGCCAAAACACTTGTAAAAATTTGTAAAACTTTTAAAATACCTTGTAAAATTTTCCCGCAAAATTTTTTCCCGCCAAAAAATTTTCCCGCCAAAAATTTTTTTTTGCGGGAAAAGTGATTCCGCAAATTTTTTGGCGTTAAATTTTTGGCGGGAAAAATTTACAAGGTATTTTAAAGGATTTTTACAGGGTATTTATAAGGTTTTACAATGCATTTTAAAAGGTTTTACAACGTATTTATAAAGTATTTATAAGATATTATAAGATTTTACAAGCTATTTTATAAGGTTTTACAAGTTATAAGGTTTTACAAGTTTTTTATAAGGTTTTACAAGTTATAAATACCTTATAAAATCTTATAAGTACCTTGTAAAACCTTTTAAAATACATTGTAAAACCTTACAAAACACTTGTAAATACTCCGTAAAACCTTTAAAATACCTTGTAAATTTTTCCCGCCAAAAATTTTCCCGCCAAAAAAATTTCGGCAAAAAAATTGCGGAATCACTTTTCCCGCAAAAAAAATTTTTTGGCGGGAAAATTTTTTACGGGAAAATTTTACAATGTATTTTAAAGGTTTTTACATGTGTTTTGGCGGGAAAATTGCGGGATCACTTTTCCCGCCAAAAAATATTTTGTATTTTGTGGACCTAATTTTGTTTCAAATAAGGGTAAAATGGTAATTAAAAATTAAAAGAGGGCAAACTTAAAAATGGACTCTCAAAAGGGGCATTTTTGAAAAGGAGTATTGAAAAAGGGGCATTTTTAACAATTTTTATTTTCTTAAAGTTTAAGTATTAAATTTGTTTTAAATTTTATTAAAAATCCTTATTATTTTTTGTAAAATGAGTTTAAGTGTTAAATTTCTATTACGTAAAAACGTGCCGAACTTCGAACACCAAAGCTTACGGACCAACTAAGGACAGGATGCCTAGGAGCGGTTTGTTTTCGACGCTTTTATAATTGAACACTTAAAATAATAATAATATTGAAACTAACATTGTTTTAGTTAGAAATTATTAATTATTTTCTTATAGTTTAAGTGTTAAATTTGTTTTAAATTTTAGTAAAAATCCTTATTAATTTTTAAAAATGAGTTTAAGTGTTAAATCTATATTACGTGATAACGTGCCGAACTTCGAACACCAAAGCTTACAGACCAACTAAGGACAGGATGCCTAGGCGCGGTTTGTTTTCGACGCTTTTAAAATTGAACACTTAAAATAATAATATTGAAACTAACATTATTTTAAATTTTAAGCGTTAAATTTATTTTAAATTTTAGTAAAAAAGAGTTTAAGTGTTAAATTTGTTTTAAATTTTAGTTTAATTATTAAATGAGTTTAAGTGTTAAATTATTTTAATTTAATTATTAAATTATGTTAGTTTAAGTGTTAAATTTTAGAATAATTATTAAATGAGTTTAAGTGTTAAATTTGTTTTAAATTTTAATTTAATTATTAAATTATTTTATTTTAAGAATTAAATTATTTTAGTTTAAGAATTAAATTTTAGTTTAATTATTAATTGAGTTTAATTATTTTAAATTTTAGTTTAATTTTAGTTAAAAATGAGTTTAAGTGTTAAATTATTTTCTTAAAGTTTAAGTGTTAAATTTTTTTTAGTTTAATTTTAGTAAAAATGAGTTTAAGTGTTAAATTATTTTTTTAAAGTTTAAGTGTTAAATTTTTTTAAAATTTAACAGGATGCCTAGGCGCGTTTTGTTTTCGACGCTTTTAAAATTGAACACTTAAAATAATAATATGGAACTAACATTGTTTTAAATTTTAGGTGTTAAAATTGTTTTAAATTTTAGTAAAAATGAGTTTAAGTGTTAAATTTGTTTTAAATATTAGTTTAATTATTACATGAGTTTAAGTGTTAATTAAATAATTTTAGTTTAAGTGTTAAATTTTATTGTAATTATTAAATTAATTTAAATTTGTTTTAAATTTTAATTTAATTATTAAATTATTTTAGTTTAAGTATTAAATTTTAGTTTAATTATTAAATGAGTTTCGTTATTTTAAATTTTAGTTTAATTTTTAGTAAAAATGAGTTTAAGTGATAAATCATTTTCTTAAAGTTTAAGTGTTAAATTTGTTTTAAATTTAACAGGATGCTTAGGTGCAGGAAGCCTAGGCGCGGTTTGTTTTCGACGCTTTTAAAATTGAACACTTAAAATAATAATATGAAAACTAATATTGTTTTAAATTTCAAGTGTTAAATTTGTTTTAAATTTTAGTAAAAATGAGTTTAAGTGTTAAATTTGTTTTAAATTTTAGTTTAATTATTAAATAATTTTAGTTTAAGTGTTAAATGTTTTTAAAATTTTATTTTAATTATTAAATTATTTATTTTAAGTGTTAAATTTTAGTATAATTATTAAATAAGTTTAAGTGTTAAATTTGCCTAGGCGCATACCAAAGCTTACGGACCAACTAAGGACAGGATGCATAGGCGCGGTTATTTTTCGACGTTTTTAAAATTGAACACTTAAACTAAATTTTAAAAAATAATAGTGAAATTAACATTGTTTTAGTTAGAAATCATTAATTATTTTCTTAAAGTTTAAGTGTTAAATTTGTTTGAAATTGTAGTAAAAATCAAATTATTTTTTTGAAAAACAAAATTATTATGATTTATGATTTTTTTAAAAAAAGGTAAGAAAGAAAAGATACCTGGTGGTCGTAAACTCACAGATTCCTTGCTGGCAATATTTTCTTCAGCAACAAGCAGCTCTTGCTCCTTCTTAAGTAGCGAAGATTCCCTTTCAGAGACAGCCTGTTTTTGCAAGGACAAAACAAAATCAATAAACAGACGGGAAACAACATGCTTTTGGTAGCTCTCAAAGTTAAGAACTTACACTAGATATACACTCTATTGCAACGCCTACATCCTTCTTCATAAGCCGATTTCTCTCACCTATGTGTTAGGTCAGACTCATATATCCACAGAGGCCTTAATCTCTTCATACTTAGACATCAATTCGTTTTTCTCCAAAAGGAGAAGACCCATGTTGTGTTGGTAATCATAAACCTACATGAAAATTAAGATCAATATAGCAAATGCCAATAATAGGTTTTCTTAATAAAACAGGCAAGAGAATTAATAAGCTAGCCAATATAACAATCTAAACCAATCAAGCTTAAAAGAGGAAACAAAAGCAGAGCAATAAGTTCAGTAAACCAATTCCATCCAATAAATTGTCAGGATTGACACAGGAGATGACTGAAACAATTAAGGGAATTCACATAAACGAATTAAATTCATTCATATGAACTGAAGAATCAAACTTTTAGGGCACAAGCTAATCCCAGTAATTATAACACTCTCATTCCTAAGAACAAAAGCAATTAGGAAGAGAAAAAACTCACGTCAGATTCAAACCTACGAGCATTATCCTCAGCAGCTTCGACCGTAACAGCAGCTTGTCTCTGAAGAGCAACACGTTTCTTATGCTTCCTCCGCCAATTCATCAACTCCAGAACCAATAGCACCATCTCCAACCCCCAAAATCGAAGCCGCCTGAGGAGCAGGAACCCTAACCTCCATTGAAAACCTTAGAAGAAACACAAGGGCGAGCAATAGCAGATCCGACGACTACAACAAAAGGACGCGATTAATAGAGAAAGAGATAATAGTGAAGCGTTTAAGGCAGAGATAGTGATCATCATCGGAATTCAAAGAGTTTCTGTATAAAGACATTCGAAGAAGAAGCGATAAATAGAGACAGTTTTTACATTCTCTCTCAAGGAAGAAATAGAAGAAGCAAAGTGTTAATTAGGTCTTATTGATTAATGTTATTATTATATATACTCAAGAGATTACAATAGAGCCGTTGGAGGATTTATGTTTCCTTATTTCAATTTCCTTTTCTTTCCATGGCTTTATTTCCTTCTTTTTTTTTTTCCTAGTATGGTCTATTATTAAATAAGTAAAAGATATATTGATCTCTAGCACAACTAAAAACTATAACAGTCGTCCAAAATTTCCTTAAAATAATAAATTTCTAATGTTAATAAATGAATGTAATGATCAATCTGACTTCGAGGTTTGATTTTCTCCAATATAGCTTGAGATTTTCGAATTGGCTTTATTTCCAATAGCTTATTGGTTTTTGAATTGTTTTTGTTGCAAAAAAAAAAAGAAAACATGGATCTGAAATCTGAATCTGACTATGTATTAAACCGAATGATATCATATTTTTCTTTTATTTCATTGTGTCGAACATAAGAAGGGAAAAGCTGTGAAGCCAAATAAAAAAAGGGAAATTAAAGAAAATACATTTATTTGATTTATTTCATTGGTTATATTATTATTTGGTGAATTATAAACAAGAAAGTAGGCATATTGGTTGTATGTACTTATATATAATTCAATAAGCTCATTCAAAAATTCCCAAAAACAAGTATCTCAAATATTGTTAAAATTTACCCCCGGGACAAATCAACGAGCCATTTAAGAAAAAAAAATTATAACAAGTGAACAAATATAAAATAATTAATGGGCAACAAATTAAAATTTAGGGAGTTAAAATAGTGTTAATGAGAAGAGCGTCCTTGCAAAGCTTCAACAAGTTTGTGTTCCTACGAGCAAGCTCAGCATCGTTACCGGCACGATCGTTCAAAGCGGTTTCACAAGCCTCGCCGTCGCTAATGGCCGTATTGAGCCAAATATCGACGTCGATGAACGAGTTTTGCATCAAAGCGGCTAGAGAATCGTCGAGCTGCGCGACCGCGTCCAAGTAATTCTTAGAGCAATCATCGAGGGTGTCTTCTAAAGCCGGCTCGAGGTTCTTTTGCTTTAGTTTGGCTTTGATGTAGAAAGATGTGTCCGAAGCATTCGAGGACGCGATGCTTAAAGCGATCACGCCGAGTTTTGGTGCGGTTGCGGTTGCTGCCTCAGGACGGGACGTTAGGCTTGCAACGCAAAACGGTTTGTCTTCGGATTTCTCGCAGAGTTTCTCCGCTAGGGCTTTGCCTTTCTCGGTGAATGTCGGCGGTGGAGCTTTACCGGCGATGGCCACCGTGACGTAGACGGAGAGGAAAAGGAGAAAGATCCTTCCGGCCATTTTCATCGTTTCTTTTTTTCTTTCTCAACTTTTCTTCTCGTGGTTATTAATTGTTACAAACAAATTGAAAATTGGTTATTTAAAGAGCTTAGAGGAAGGTATTTTTGGGTTAGTTCTATTTTTTTTTTACATCTGTTACTCTATTTTTAAGTTTTTTTCTTCCTCTCTCATTCTATTTTTAGGCTATTGGTAGTTTTTGCCATGTTTCTTAATTTGAGTTTGGAGAGATTTGTGTTATAAGAAAGAAGGTCAACTCCCATTTGTACATAGTCAATGATGGCCCTATGATGGTCTTAATTTGTAGGAATGTGTAGGTTTGATATAGATGTGTTCGATCTAAATCACCAAATTGTTTAGGGTAAAATAAATGAAAATTATATGTTTGGGTCTAAAATAAGTTTATGTTTGAGTCTAAATAATTTATTTTAACATGTATTCGTTTGTGTGATTAGTGAAATTTCTGTTAAGAGTGTTGACACACCGGTGTAAAATTCAAACCTAGGCCTATAATGGGCTTAGAAGAAAGCCCAATTAGAAAATGATGAGGTTTTTGTGAAAGAGTAACCCTAGAAAATATCATATATAAAAGATATCGTCTTCTTCAATTAGCTCTTCTCCGCGAAAATCAGGGAGAGGCTAAAATGGTTTCGTTGAAGCTTCAGAAGCGTCTCGCATCCTCAGTGCTCAAGTGCGGGAAGAGAAAAGTATGGCTCGATCCGAACGAAGGAAGTGATATCTCCATGGCTAATTCGCGTACGTTGTTCTTGATACTCTCAATTGTTGCTGATTAGATTTTTCTCCGTCTCGTGCTTGTTTTGATATGCGATCGAAGCTTTTTGATAATGATAGTAGAAAAATAGGATACTGTAGCTTAATTCGTAGGTGACGTTGAATGATTTTAATTCAGTCTGATGAAGTTGAGCTCGGAAATGGTGTTGCTATTAGATTGCAATCTGATTTTTTCAAATTCTCAAAAAATGAGTTTCGTTTAAGCTTTGGATTCACTATGTTCTTCTCGGATTCATGGTCTATGGTTTCTATTTGTTACGGAATCAGCATGCCATAGCACACTGTTGGATCATGATTCTTGTGTGTTTGCGATATGAAATGGTGACGCATCTATATACATTTTACTATATTTAGAGTAGTTCTGATTAAGGATTTTGGATTGTTATGTGACTTTAGGCCAAAACATCAGGAAACTTGTGAAGGATGGTTTCATCATCAGGAAGCCAACAAAGATCCACTCACGATCCAGGGCACGTCAATTGAATATAGCCAAGAGAAAGGGACGTCACTCTGGTTATGGTATGTAACATTTGACCAACATTCATCAAAACTTACAGCTGATGTCTGATGCGGCTATTGTGTATAATGGTTAAGGTAAGAGGAAGGGTACCCGAGAGGCAAGGTTGCCAACAAAGGTATTGTGGATGAGGAGGATGAGAGTCCTGAGGCGTCTTTTGAAGAAGTATAGGGAGACGAAGAAGATTGACAGACACATGTACCATGACATGTACATGAAAGTTAAGGGAAACGTCTTCAAGAACAAGCGTGTCTTAATGGAAAGTATTCACAAGTCAAAGGCTGAGAAGGCTAGAGAGAAGACTTTGTCTGACCAGTTTGAAGCTAAGAGGGCTAAGAACAAGGCTAGCCGAGAAAGGAAACATGCTCGACGAGAGGAGCGTCTTGCCAAGGGTCCTGGAGGAGACATACCTGCCGCTGCACTACCGGCACAAACCGCTGAGTAAGCTTTGATCTTTATCGTATGTGAAACAAAATTGTTAATGTGTTGTGGCAACATTCTAAACTCTGTCATTTGGCTGTTTAATTTGCAGGGTACCTGCGAAAAAGTCTAAGAAGTGAGAAGCTTGCTCGGTAGTGAATTCTCTTATAAGCAGTGATTTTGAATGGTTTTTGTGATTCAGCTTTGTGAAAACTCTTTCTTTGCGACAAATATGAGAACCTTTGTCAGTAGTTCGTACTGTTTCGGGAGCCTTAATTCTATTCTTCATGTCCTTTCCTCTCTCAATCATCTTAGTAATACACTATCTATAAGTTTTAGTACGTAATTATGGTTTAGATTGGATTATAGGCGAATTAGAAGAGAAATCAAACATCTTCATCCATAAGATTCATTAAGGTAATGTTTGTACTAGTAAATCACGATATAAAACATATCTTAATTTTTACCAAGGATAAAACATATCCTAATTCCCATTTTTTCAAAAATATATATAGAGATCTTTAAACAAAGTAACAAACCCATGAAAAGTTTACAAATATTAAGTCCGGTCTGATCCGGTTAAGAACAAAACTTTTGAGGCAACAGCCAGGAAACAGAGAAGATCCTAAGTTGTCTGACTGTATAGTTGAACCCAGACAAACTCTTCCTTGTAGCTTAAGCTCGAGTCACACGAGTTCTCACACGTGTACACCACGATTGTTGCCCAATCGAGAGATTCCCTATCGTTTTTCCCGCCGAAGAAGAACAGTAGCTGTGGCATAACCTGATAAAATCGCCATTAAAATGATCAATAACAGAGCCAAGCATCCAATATGCAAGAAGAGAGAAATGAAATGGGGACAATTGTGTTTTTATTGTTTGTAAATTCTTGACTCAGCTAAAATTGTTAGTAAATTCTTGACCGGTTTATATAGATAAGTTAAAGAAGTCACTAAGACCAGGCTAAATACAAGTTTCATGAGAGAAGAGTTCATCAAATTTAGGTGAAAAAGGAAAGAATTACCTGAAATTCAAAACAACGAGGACCACCACAAGATTTGCAATTGGGAAGCTCAGATTTAGAGACTCGTCCGCTTGCTATTGGCCAAAGGGGTTTAGCACCAGAGCTCCGGGAATATCTGCATCAATATGTATTTCACAAATTGATGTTATGAGAGAATCAAGAACAAAAGTATGCAGAAAATCACAACTTCTGTGTGTTTGAATCACACCTTAGAACTTGTTCAGGTGCTTTGGCTACACGTTGCTGGAAATTAACCCAAGTCTTCTTATCAGCATCTCCCTGTACAAGTATGAGAATTGAGAATCATTTGAGGCATTTTGAAGTTTGCAAAAATGGCCACGAAAAGTGACGTTACCTCAAAATCGTTCATTAGCGATTTCATTTGGTCGTCAACTTCTCTCTTTGAGACCAAAGGTTTAGCTATTTCATCATCTCCTGACATCTCTGTATCATACTCACTTTCATCCTCGTTGATCATTACAAATTCTTTCCATAGACTCTTACTCGCAACTGCACTGACCGAAAAAATTCATATCACTAGTTACACACAATTCCAAGGCTCGGAAAAGTTTGTGAATTTTGCTAACCTTTCTGCTTTTGAGTTAGAGCAACCCCATTATTGACTCGGCCTGATTCAGATGTTTCAATAACCGTTCGAAGCTGTTGGCATTCGGTTTTATGACCTAAACGCCAATGCAGGGCCTGGAAATCAGAAATAAGACCAGATTGTAAATTTATTAAAAAGAGCGGATCTAGCGGAACTACAGAAACTACGATGCACATATGTACACACCTGGTGTTTTTGTGAACAGTATCGAGCACCTTTGCAGCCACTACATAGTTTATCTCCTTTCCACGTTCCACACCAAGTGCAAAGCGGAGCTATAAAAGTGAAACAAACGATATCAAGAATTGACGATTAAAAGACAATTCTCAGAATTGAGTCAAAACCATCATTCAGTTGATAATACCTCCATCTCCCACTGGCTTGTCTGTTCCATCGTGCTTTGGAGCCTCACTCGAGTAAAAAGGATTAACCCGAGGCAATTGGCAACGGAAAACCTTCGTACTTTAGGAACAATAAAAAAACAGTACTTTAGTGTAACATTCCATTTGGAGAGGAGACAAACAATACAAAGATGCAATATATAGTAAGAGGGTTCTTTCTACCTCCGCATAGCCTTCTCGGGGGCACGTTTCCATTGTTCATGTTGATCACGAAGGAGACAAGACATAGATGGACACATGAAGAGAAACAGTGTCCGATGAAAAGCTGATTCCTTATCCGTTAACGGAGCATAAAGCTGCCAAATATCCCCAAATCTCATAAATAAAACAACAAAAAGACATGCAAGAAACAACAAATTAGGTTGTATGAAACTCACCTGAAGTACAAATTGCATAGGTTCTTCACATAAATCACATAAAATTGACTTCCCTGAAGGTAAATTAACTGGATCCAACCATGCCTATATTCACAAATATCAACCCAAGAATCAATACCTAAGAACATGAAAGAAGAAGACACTATGATTGCAAAAATTGAAAGATGTTTTAACATAGTACCGGAACACCACCAGCTAGATTAGGGAACAGTTGACGAAGATTTGACCATGTGAATTTAGGACTCTCTACGAAACCTAACATCACAGGTTCATAATCTTCATCATCTTCCTCATCATCATCATCATCAAATTCATCCATGTTTGTCGGTTCCACCGCAGTTTCGTCATCGTCATCATCATCAAGCTGAGTTATTCGGAGACCTTTGAAATCATCCATGGAGTCTCTGTTGAAGCTCCTCATCGATTCTTATGTATTGAATTGATGAACTGATGACTGCATAACAAACCAAGGAAATGAATTTTAGGGTTTTACTCAAAACCTCTCAAAAGTATTTAGCAATAAACAATGCACAAATCATAATCTGATAATGGGTTTTTCACAAAATACGAATTGACTATGTTACCAAAACTAAACTCACTGATTTATCAAGATTTAAGAGCTCAATACGCAGCTAACTACAAATCACAGAATTGGTACGAACAAAGGTTAAAAATGAGCTCATTAGTCACTATTAACAAGAATCAAAATCCAAAAGAAACTTACAACACCAGATGTTCTTCAGATAGTCTTTAAAGGTCGAATCTTCTTCTGTCAATTGAAACAGCAAAATTTTGTGGACATCTTCACGAAGACGACGACGAAAGCAAAAACAAACGTTCCTTTGGGCCAACAACAACGAACCCTAGACCAAACGACGACGTTTTAACATTTAGGCCTTTAAAAGTTTAAAGCCCAATAAAGTAGTTTAAGCCCATAGAGTTTTCTGAATTGGTTGCGAATAAAAGAATAACCTTATCCTGGACAACCTTATCCCTAAAATCTCACCGGAACTCCAATTCCCGTTCACCGGAGCTTTCTGTAAGCGACGATTCTCTGCTCTCTAGCTAATTTAGTCGAATCTAAATTTTGGGTCTGATCCTGTTTCTTACGAGAATCTGATTTCTGATTTCATAACTTGATTTCTCGATTTCAAAATTGTGTTCGTGAAATCGAACTTTTGCAGGTATAGAAGAAGGAGAAATTACATAATGAGCACACTTAGTAGAAACGAGAGATTAAGAACAGTGTGGACACCTGAAATGGATCAGTATTTCATCGAGCTCATGGTGGAACAAGTGAGGAAAGGCAACAGATTCGAAGATCATTTGTTTAGTAAACGAGCTTGGAAGTTCATGTCTTGTTCCTTCACTGCCAAGTTCAAGTTTCCTTATGGTAAAGATGTTTTGAAAAACAGGCATAAGACATTGAGGAACTTGTTTAAATCTGTGAATAATCTTTTGGGAGAAGATGGTTTTAGTTGGGATGAAACTAGACAGATGGTGGTTGCCGATAACTGCGTTTGGGATGAGTATCTTAAGGTGCGTTTAGGTTTTGCGTTTTGCTTTCCTTGTGAGATTTTGTGTCTGTTTCCGTCTAAGGATTGATTTGTTTTTGCTTTTGGTTTCTTGAAGATTCATCCTGATTCGAGATCTTTTCGGATAAAGCCGATACCTTATTACAAAGATCTGTGCTTGATTTACTCAGATGGAATGTCTGAGCACAAAGGTACAATCTTTCATCTTCCTTGTACATTCTTGTCACCAAAGATCAAAGATTCTTCTTCAGCCTTTAGATTCTTAAGTAATCTTTGAATGAATAATATATGATTCAGCTGAGGAGAATATTACTGAGGGAGAAACCAAGACACTGATTCAGGAAGATGATGGTTACAACAGAGTATGTGAGTCGTCAACAGTCATGTCTAACTCAAAAGGAAGCAGTGTCACACGGTGCAGGACTACTTGGCATCCTCCAATGGACCGGTATTTCATTGATCTGATGCTAGACCAAGCGAGGAGAGGAAATCAGATTGAAGGTGTTTTTCGGAAACAAGCATGGACTGAGATGGTTAATCTCTTCAATGCGAAATTCGAGTCTAACTTTGATGTTGATGTGTTGAAGAACCGGTATAAGTCTCTGAGAAGGCAGTTCAACGCGATCAAGAGTATTCTTCGATCCGATGGGTTTGCTTGGGATAATGAGCGTCAAATGGTTACAGCTGATTATAATGTATGGCAAGACTATATAAAGGTAACTAATTGCTCTGATCTATGCTGTGTGTTTAGTAACAGTGTTTGGTCTCTGTGTTGAAGTGTGTTATTGTCTGAAACAATTACAGGCTCATAGAGATGCAAGGCAATTTATGACTCGGCCAATTCCATACTATAAAGATCTGTGTGTGCTCTGTGGCGATTCTGGAATCGAAGAAAACGACTGCTTTGTAGCTATGGATTGGTTTGACCCTGGAACTGAATTCCAAGAATTCAAGTCCAGTGGGACTACAGATTTGTCTATTTCAGCTGAGGAAGAAGATAGCAACTCTCTTTTGTTTGACCCCAAGAACAAAAGAGATCAACTTGCTAATACTGATACAAGCCCTGTAAACCCAAAGAAGCCTCGAGTTGATGAAACCCAAACCATGGCAATAGAGGAAACGGTTGAGGCTATTCAAGCGTTACCAGACATGGACGATGAACTTATATTAGATGCTTGTGATCTGCTTGAAGATGAACTCAAAGCGAAAACTTTCTTGGCTCTAGATGTGAAACTACGCAAGAAGTGGTTGTTAAGGAAACTCCGACCTCAAGTAACTTAAGGATTATGAGCAAAGTAGAAGTTTGAAGATAAACAGAAGCTCATTGGCTTATATTATAGACTACTCTAGTGTACTTTGCCAGAGTTTCATATACAAATACTTAACTAAGAGCAACAAAGATTCAAACAATGTATCACATCTTCTCTTATTCTTACTCAGAAGTTGGAAATGTGATCAAATATGGCTGATGATATTAAACCTTGTACAAACTCTCTCTTCTTTGCCTTCTCTAGTAGCTCCATATCTGACAAGGGAGACAGCGATTTCCAGTCTCTGAGCACACAAAAATACAAAATGTATCTTTAGACAAGGTTTGAGAAGGTGAGAAAAGGCACACAGAATCAAGAAAATGTCAAAGAGTTGCTTACCTTTTTGTTGAATCCCTTATAGAGCTCTTGAATTCCATGCTTGCTTCACTTGATGAATCAGGCAGTACAAGCTTGGACTGGTTTGGTGACGGCGGATTGTAGATAAATGATAATAATGGGTCTGGAACACTTTTAGATATACGATTAGTAGACAGTGGCTCATCGATTAGAGACTGTAAGTATTTCTTAGTCCTTGGAGAAAATGCTGAATATGACTCATCCTTGTAAAGTCCTTGCTTTTGTTCAAGGTAAGTTTTCGTCAAGGAACCAAAATGCCAGATAATCGATATAAACATACCAAGATTTAGAATTAGCACAGAAATACTCACAAGTTTCTACTAAATGGTTAGAAAAGCAAGAAGAATAAATTAAAAAGGATATCTTGAAGACATCTCTATGCTGCGTGGTAATGTGATCAACCATATGCATCTTCACCCGTCTGCTACAAACCGGACATATCTACATCACAACCAAAGCTGATTTCGTAAGAAATTGTTACATTCATCATCACCAAAAGACTATTTTCATTTCTAGGATCTAAAGATGATCGCGTTAAGCTCAAAAAGGTATTGGAGATCCCGAGGCACAACGTTTCTCACACCAAACACTTCACAAATACAAAATGGTTCCTCATAGTAACAGGCAGATAATCCAAATGAACTAAAATCCAAGAAGTCCCTACCAACTCTCATTACAGAATCACAATCCTACCTACTAAAGTAAGCATGCAAAGCAATAGAGTACAATGAACATCACACAATAAATCGTCTCATTGACAACTAACTGTTTCATGTAAAACAAAATGTCTAATTAAAAGAATTTAGAGATGCATATGATGACTTGAAATTACCCCATTGTTAGCGTCTAGTTGATGCTCCTCATCGATATGGTGACACAATTCAACTAAATCATAATCATCTGAACAAAACGGGCATGGATAATTTACTGCCATTTCATCATCTCCTTCAACATCTTCAAACTCAATACATGAACCTAAACAAAAAGTTCACCATCACAAAAACTTTATCAATTCACAACCATAAAGTGACAACATTTAAACCCACTAGACCTTATTGGCCAAAAAAATTGAAATTTGATAAAGAAATTAAAACCACCTGCATATAAAGTAAACCCTAAAACAAAGCTGAAAAAAAGAAGGGATTTTTACACTAACCAGACTGATACTTGGCAAGTTCTTCTAATCGATATTTCTTCGAAGAATCAAACCCACAAATGCCCAACAAATCTTCTTCCATTAGATTCTGAATCCAGAACAAAAAAAAAAACATGGATTGAAAATCTCAGATCAATTTACTTAACTAAATGAGCATATTCTTCCTCCGTGTATTTATTAGCATCTGTCAGGTTTACTTTGTTCAGTCTGAAAGTGCGAGGAAAGGAAACACACCTAAAAGTCGAGACCTTTAAATGTGGTCTCTTTTCAATTCTCTGACGACAGATTCCATGGACACGAATCTATTGAGGTAAAAGCCAAAATGACCAAACTACCCCTAATCGGTCACTAAAGCTTTTTAGTTTTTAAACCCGTACCACCGCCCCTTCGTTGACTTTTAGCCCGCCACGAATCCACGGGCATTTTCGTCTTCGCGTCACCGTCTTAAAACGTGTGCTCCACACACTTATATTGACTCTATCGCGCAAGTGGCAAAAAAGCCCAATAAATAATTGGGCCTCATAAGCCCATATATTAAAGGCCTAATAATTCTCCTTCGTCGTTAAGTCTGTAACACGCGGCTAAAGCTGAAACGTTATTTGCGATTCAGATTCGTTTGCTTTTTCCGACGACAAAAGCTCCGAATCCGATCTTGTTTATTTTTTCCGGGAAAATCTTACAGTAGATACTTTGTAGAGAATCAATTGATTTGGCATTGATGGCGACGAGGAATCGAACGACGGTGTATCGGAAACACAGGGATGCGTGCAAGAGCGCGCGTGCTCCTTTATCTTTATCGGCGTCTGATTCGTTCGGTGGTCCGGTGATCGAAATGGTTAGCGGTTCGTTTTCTCGGTCAAATCACTCCTCTTATGCTCCTTTGAATTCCAATGATCCTGGTCCATCAAGGTAATTGGGGAATTGGGGAATTCTAGGAAATATAATAGAGGAAAGACGGAATTGATTCGAAATTTTTGATTGAATTGAACTATGTAGACTAGTTTAGGGTTTAAAAGCTTTGTTTTCTTGCTTTTGATATATTTTTGCAGTAGCGATGCATTCACAATTGGTATGCCACCAGCTTGGGTTGACGATTCTGAGGAGATAACATATAATATACAAAAGGTGCGAGACAAAATGAGTGAACTAGCTAAGGCACATTCGAAGGCACTCATGCCTACATTTGGAGATAACAAAGGGATTTATCGTGAAGTCGAGATGCTCACTCATGAAATTACAGATTTGTTGAGGAAGTCAGAAAAGAGATTGCAGAAATTATCTACTAGAGGGCCTTCTGAAGAATCTAATCTCAGAAAAAATGTGCAGGTATATTGTTGGACTTTTTTCAATATCGAGCTTGTTAACAATAAAAAATGCATGGCCATTACCTTTTCTTTTCTCATATTGACTACCAAAGCTAGTTGACATTATCAGTCAGCAAAATGTATGAAGTAAATTTGTGTTCTTTTTTCTCTATATAATGTACTTTGGGTTATTCTATGTTTTGAGTTTGTAGCATGAGGTTAAAGTTCTGTCTACATGTATAGTGGGGCTCTCCAATGGACTTGACCTACTTTTTGGCATACTGTTTTTGACAGCGTTCTCTTGCAACAGATCTTCAGAACCTTTCCATGGAGCTCCGCAGAAAACAGTCTACTTATTTAAAACGTCTGCAGCAGCAGAAAGAGGTATGTTTCTCTTATTTTCAAGAAATAAATATAAAAAAGCTTTGATTCTTGAGACATGCATGTACCCTAGTATGATGTTCTTATTTGTATTTGGCTATTCTAATCATAGGGTCAGGATGAAGTAGATTTAGAGTTTAACGTGAATGGAAAGATGTCGAGACTGGATGAAGAGGATGAACTTGGTGGGATGGTAAGTACGATTCACTTGTGTTGTAAAACTATATATCATTCACTTCTTATGGTTATCATACTAGAACAATTCAGTTTTTTTTTTTTAATCAATTATCCTTGCGTTCCTTACTCTGCCAATACCATAATGAGAATCACTGGTCTTCAATAAATTGTAGGGTTTCGATGAACACCAGACAATCAAGTTGAAGGAAGGGCAACATGTCTCAGCGGAAAGGGAACGAGAGATACAACAGGTAATGGAAGTTGTTACTCCACCATATTTAGGAAGCTGCGTGCTTCACATTTTGATGGTGATTAACTTCAGACTTCTGTCTAGGTTCTGGGTTCCGTGAACGACCTTGCACAAATAATGAAAGACTTATCAGCCCTTGTGATTGACCAGGTGCCTAGCTTATTCATTAAAAGGCATATGAATTACATAACTGGGGATACAGAGTTTTTGTTGGTTTCTCAACAATTAGTTTTCTTATGTTCTTGTATCAAATAGGGCACGATTGTTGATCGTATAGACTACAATGTCCAAAATGTTTCTACGTCGGTTGAGGAAGGCTATAAACAACTACAAAAGGTTTGATTCTTTACCACAAACTCATAAGATTTTGTGAGTACTAGAGATTTTTCACCTTATAGAACTCACAGAGACATATTTCAATATTTGAATAGGCGGAGAGAACACAGAGAGAAGGAGCAATGGTGAAATGTGCTACGATACTCCTTGCACTCTGTTTCATAATGATTGTTCTTTTAATCCTTAAGAATATTTTGTTTTAGTCATATACCAACAATTTTAAAAGAAAAACAGCTTTTCTTTTGTTGTAACAAACCGTAACCTTGTTTTTTTCTTATTGAATTCCCATTTTTCCAATCGTTTTACTAAAACTGTAGAAGTATATTTTGTAAACCGTAAACGGTTAATTAGTTAAAACACCATAGTTGGGAAATAAATTGACACTATAACTCGTCACAAGTTTTGTGTGTGTGAAATGAATTAAGTGTGTGTGAAGCCAGTACTCTAGTCACAAGTTTTGTGTCTCGTGTTAAACAAAATTTGTGACACGTTTTGACTCGTGACACATTTTGTGTCTAGTTCACAGCGGCAGTTAAACGAGAGTACTCCTCTCAGTGCAATGCAAACACAAGTTCTTTGGGTAACTAGGGTTACCTCTTTTTGGTTTTTATTGATTTTCTTAAAACAAAAGACTGAAGAACAAAGACTCGATACAACCCTATTTATACTCAAAGACTCGATACCACCCTATTTATACTCAAAGACTCGATTCCTCCTTGAACTAGGAGTCACAACGGGAAACCTTGACAAAAAATAAGAGGAAAAAGATTCAAAAACGTGTGTGACACACAAAGCCCAAAACCAAACATCAAAATCGCAACAACTTGTCGAAAAAGAAAGCCAGAAACGTGTTTACACAAAAGCCCTAAAAGAATCCAAGGATGCACTGCATCATCAGTCTTTCTTTGTAAAACGCTTTATGCAAACATCAGAGCAAAGGTATGAATCTGAGGTTTCAGGTATCTTATAGATGATCGGGTACATGCAATGCGACTTACACTGCCTGCAAAACGGGCGAGATACATTTTTGTTGAGCACAACCTCATATGATCCTGTCTCAGCCTTTATTACGCTTCCTGGCATGACCCCTGAAAAGTCTCCGACCACACACTCTGTGTGCAAACTAGCCCACTGATCTTTACATGTGTAGAACCATTTCTCTGGATTCATTTTTTTCTCACAAATCTCACACCAATATATACCATTTGCCTTTTCTCCATAGCATAGTGAGAGAGGATAATCGTCAACTCTATGCTTTACCACTAGTGGTAAAGTGGCGCATTTGAAGCATAAGAAAAATCCACAACCATCTTCAATGCACATGAGCATTCTAGTTCCCCACATGTTACAACCATTGCAGACTTCTTTTATCTCTGCCTCTCTGGTGAAATGTAATATAAGGGATGATCGCGATGACTTGGATGGAGAAATGGCTCCAACACTGAACAGCATATGACATCTAATTTCATATCCCCAGATTGGTAACTGAAACCATTGGAGATTCTACCACAAACATTACACCAAAAGTGACCAACCTCGCGTGTAAATAAAGTAAGACTTTCATTGTGTAGCACATGTCGTTTCCTTTTAGGAAATTTAGCACAGTTTTGGTGAAGAATGAAGTCACATTCCATACAACCATAGAAGGATTCGAGACAAACGGAATGGGTGCATGCGCTGCACCGCTTGTTTACATCACATAGATCACCATTAACGTGGAGTCTTAGGTAATGCTCTTCGTGGCTGAAATGTTTTATTGTGTTGTCATCTAATTCCACATACGGCTCATTATCTTCGGTTTCTTCAGGTACTTCTTCGAGTTCTTTCCCATTCCACACATCATTTCTGGTAGCCCATTTGGAATGAACGACATAGTCAGAACACCTTTGACAAGAATAACCCCCCCAAGTCCAATCTACCTTTTGGCGACAAACTCCACACACAGAATTTACAAGACCAAGAAGATTAGTGCGAGAAACACGGTGATAATGCCGATTTATGTTTATAAGGCGTGGAAGGCCAACACATTCTTGGTGGATGATGAAATTACATTCAACACATATGTAAGGGCTTCGATCTCCCTTCAGCCCACAAACATTACATGTAAAAGAATCGAGTCTTGGGAGAAGAGTGAGTTTGTGATCATGAGTTTTCAAATCCGTAAAAGATATTGATGGCGGGTTTAAAGCACAACGCATATCCAAGGTGAAGTTACATGGAGGACAATGATAAAACAATGGGCTATCGATCTTTTTTTTCGCAAAGACGACATTTTCCATCAGAATAGCCTGGTAGTTGACCTGTGAGAATAAGCTTAAGAGGGTGCAAGGAGTGGCAAGAGTGATTCTTTACCTCTACCGGGTGGATTACCTCCGACAGGTGTTTTACCTCGGATGGATGCCAGACACAATCGATATGAAAGGTTAAACCACATTCAAGACATTTGTAAGGAAAGCCATAACCAATCTCCTCACATTTAGCATCACAAGAAAACTCGATCTTCTCCTTGAGAAGGGTGAGCTTGTGGCATGGTGTCTCGGAATTCTCAATAACCTCTGGTGGTGGGTACTTTGCACAGTATAGATCCACGTCGAACTTATCAAAATGATAGCATAGATCCTTAATGTCCCTTCCACATAAATTACAATAACAATATTTTTGTTTACTTAGAAGCTGAAGAGTGTGAGCGGGGTGAGATGGATGCTCGATATATTTGGGTGACTCGCCACATGTCTTGTGGACGAAAAAATGGCAGCCTTTGCAATAGTAGCCATCGCTGGTAGCTTCAAAGCGTCCACAACAATCACCTTTCCGCAGATCATTATTCCAAGGCATCATAAGATGATCGTGGATCAACGGCCTTAACACTCCCTCAGAATCCATGGTTGATTTGGAAGAAGAAAAAGGTGGATCTGAAAGTAAATCTCAAAGCTATGCTCTTTCCACGTTTCTTTCTCTCGCAAAAGTCTTCTCGTTGATCTCAAGAATGTTCTTGTAGAATTAGTAGACATATTTAAATAGAAAGATAATAATTATGGTTAATTGACAGTGTCAACTAGATGACTAACGTCATAGACGAAGATATCATTGGTGTTTTTGGAAATCATATGATTTTATTAAAACAAACCACTTGCGATAAAAGAATAGTCAGTTTTGATTCTTTAGCTGAATTGGTAGCCATCCAAAGGTCAAATGTACCATTTGTTCCCTCGCTCAAGTGATTTCTTCATTATGGGCTCTGATACCAATTTGTTTGGATTTAACTCGAATCACTTACAGTTCCCGTGTGACACGCTATATATATTTACGAGCTCAACACCAAAACTGGTACCTACGTGATTCTCTTATCAACTCAAGCTCAAATGTACAACAATGCTGAATCGGCAATCGCTCTCAATCACAGAATCACTTCTTCCCGGTTTATAGCTCACCGAAACAGAGTATTGAAAAAGTTGTAACTGAAAATTTTAACAGACTCCACGTGCTTCTCACGTGCTTATTTTACTACTTGTGTTTCGGAGACTCTAGCTCACTCCGAAGCTTTGCAATAAATATATTTTCCAGCTTTTTCTTCACCACCTCTACTTAGATTGATTCTAACCAACCAGTACGTAAGTACTAATTAAGTCGTATGCTTCATTGAGTGGATGAGATCATATGATTATATGAAATTTGTATCCGAAATGTCGTATCGGTTCTTGTTCGTTCCGTTTTGTTTAATCAAGCTAAAGCCATTCAGTTTTCCCAATCAATTATCATTGCCTTCATTCCTCTGCCAATACCGTAATGAGAATCACCAGTTAGTCTTCAACAAGTTTTAGGGTTTTGATGAACATCAGACAAATCAAGTTGAAGAAAGGGTAACATGCATACCTCAGCGGAAAGGGAACGAGAGATACAGGCATACAGCAGGTAACTTGGAAGCTATTAGTTACTCAACCATATTTTAGGAAGCTGCGTGCTTCACATTTCAATGGTGATTCACTTTAGATTTCTCTTTAGGTTTTGGGATCCGTGAATGACATTGCACATATAATGAAGGACTTATCAGCTCTTGTGATTGACCAGGTTTCGAGCTGACTCAGTAAAAGGGATATGAATCACATTGATGGATTGCAGAGTTTTTGTTGGTTTCTCAACCATTCGTTTTCTTATGTTTTTTTATTTTTTTTTGGTAGGAATTAGTTTTCTTATGTTTGTGTATCAATTACGGCATTATTGTTGATTCGATAGATTACAATATCCAAAATGTACAACTACAAAAACTCTTTACGTTTTTGTGAGTACTGCATATTTCATTATAGTGGTTGTAGTTAACAATTGTTTGTATGAATTGTTGGCGTTTTTACTTAAATAGTTGTTGAGTAAAAAGTGTAGATGATCATAAAAGTAATCCTAGTAAATTCCCAATTTTCTTGTTTTTGGTCTTATGATTTTTGAACAGACAAGACTGATATTATTTGTCATTTGTCAAGGTGAAATTATTTACAGTTTGATTCTGCGAGTCCAAAAGTCTAGATGATTCCTAAAGGTAGTCATCGCAATTTCTTGTTTTTAGTCTTCAAATTTTCAACAGACAAGACTGATAGTATTGTGTTCTTTCAATTTTATCGCAAGATTCTGAAGAAATCGAAAGGCTGAATACATTAGAAACATGTAAGTCGTTTCAAAGAAGTAATACAAGAAATCTAAAAGAAAAACCTGGTTTCAAATGCTTTTTATTTCAGTCTGCGCTTTAACAGTCTGGCTTCTTCTACAGCCGATACTGATACCCTCTTTTGAATGCATCTTAAAGAGCAATAGTATTCATCTGAGGTTCCAACCGTCTTCAAGATGATTGGAAAAATGCAACGCAACTGGCACCAGTAGCAATATGGACGAGATACACTATTATTGAGCACCACCTCAAAAGATCTGACCCAACTCTTAATTATGCTTTTGGGCATGATCTGTGAACAGTCTCCGAGCACACACTTTGTATGCAAACTAGCCCGGTGGTCTTTACACGTGTAGAACCATGTCTCTGGATTGGTTTCTCTTTCACAAATGTCACACCAGAATTTACCACTAGCCTTTTCGCCATAACATAGTGAGAGAGGATGATCGTCAACTCTATGCTTTACCACTTGTGGAAAAGTGGCGCATTCAAAGCATAAGAAAAATCTACAATCATCTTCAATGCACCTTAGCACATAATAACAACTCTTGTTGCAGCCATTGCAGAAAATCTCTCCATCTGGTAAAGTGTAATATAAGGGATGATCGGGATGACTTGGATGGACAAATGGCTCGGAAATTGAACCGCAACGAACATCAAATGACGTATACCCATGCTGGTACCTGAAACCATTGGACAATCTCTCACAAGCATTACAGTTAAAGTTTTTAGTCTCGTCAGTAACTAAAGTAAGACGCTCATTGTGTAGCACATGCCATCTCATTCTAGGAAATCCAGCACAGTTTTGGTGGAGAATGAAGTCACAATCCATACAGCCGTAGAAGGATTGGAGACAGATGGGATGGGTGCATGCCCTGCACCGCTTGTTGTCGTCACATAGAAAACCGTTAACGTGGAGTCTTAGGTAATGTTCTTTGTGGCTGAAATGTTGTATTGTGTTGTCGTCTATTACGATATATGGTTCTATATCTTCTGTTTCTTCAGGTACTCCTTCGAGTTCTTTCCCGTTCCACACATCAGATCTAGTGGCACATTGTGAATGAACAACATATCCAGGACACCGCTGACAAGAAAAACCTCCACAAGTCCAATCCACCTTCTGGCGACAAACTCCACATATAGAATTCATAACACCAAGAACAGAAGTTCGAGAAACGCGGTGATCATGCCGATTAATGTTTATGACGCGTGGAAGGTCAAGACAGTCTTGATGGATCATAAAGTCACACTGAAGACATACGTAAGGGCTTCGATCGCCACTCAACCCGCAAGCGTTACATGTAAAAGAACGGAGTCTTGGAAAAAGGGTGAGTTGGTGATCATGAGCTTTCAAATTCAGAAGAGATTGTGGTGGTGGATTTAAAACACAACGCAGATCCAAGGTGAAGTTGCACAAAGAACAATGGTAAAACAATCTATCATCAATTTTTCTTGCGCAAAGACGACATGTTCCATCAGAATAGTCCGGTGGTTGGCCTGTGTGGAGCTTAAGAGGGTGCCAGGGGTGGTAAGAGTGGTTTACCTCTAAAGGGTGATTTACCTCTGGCGGATGCCATACGCAATCCACATGGAAGGATAAATCACATTCGGGACATTTGTAAGAAAACCCATCACCAATCATGCCACATTTAGCATCACAATCAAACTCGATATGTTCTTTGAGAAGGGTGAGCTTGTGGTGATGCGTTTCGGAAATGTCAATAACCTCTGGTGGTGGGTACCTTGCACAGTATAGATCCAAATGGAATAGAGAATGATAACAAATATACCATGCATTCATACCTTCCGCCCTTCCACATAAATTGCAACTGTTTATACGATGACTTCGAAGCTCAAGACTATAATCGGGGTGAGATGGGTGTTTGATGAATTCGAAGGACTCGCCACATTTCTTGTGGACAAAAAAATCACAGCTTTTGCAATAGAAGCCGTCAGTGTCAGATTCCAAGCTTTGACAACAATCGCCTTTCCTCAGATCATTCCAAGGCATCATTAGATGCTTGTGAAAAACCGGTAGTAACACTCCCTTAGAATTCACAACACCAGGAACAGAAGTTCGAGAAACACGGTGTTCATGCCGATTAATGTTTATGACGCGTGGTAAGTCAAGACAGCCTTGATGAATCATGAAATCACATTGAACACAAATGTAAGGGCTTCGATCTCCATCCAGCCCACAAGCATTACATGTAAATGAAAAGAGTCTTGGGAGAAGGGTGAGTTGATGATCATGAGCATTCAAATTCAGAAGAGATTGTTGTGGTGGGTTTAAAACGCAACGCATATCCAAGGTGAAGTTGCAGGGAGAACAATGATAAAACAATCTTTCATCAATGTTTCTTGCGCAAAGACGACATTTTCCATCAGAATTGTCCGGTAGTTGACCTGTGAGGAGCTTAAGAGGGTGTAGGGAGTGATAAGAATGGATTACCTCCGACGGGTTTTTTAGCTCCGATGGGCGCCATACGCAATCCACATGGAAAGGTAATTGACATTCATAACATGCGTAAGGAAACTCAGCACCAGTAATCTTCCCGCATTTAGCATCACAGTTGAACTGGATCAGCTCCTTGTGAAGGTTGAGCTTGTGGTGATGCGTCTCGGGAATGTCAATAACCTCTGGTGGTGGGTTCTTGGCACAGTATAGATCCACATCGAAGTCACAGAGATCACAACGATAGAATAGATCCTTGATGATCCTTCCACATAAACTGCAGGTATTACAACCTTCACTTCGAAGCTGAAGAGTGTGATCGGGGTGAGATGGGTGTTTGATGAATTCGGAGGACTCACCACATTTCTTGTGGACGAAAAAATCGCAGCTTTTGCAATAATAGCCAACACTAATAGCTTCCAAGAGTCCACAGCAATCACCTTTCCTTAGATCATTCCAAGGCATCATAAGATGTTCGTGGACCAACGGCATTAACACTCCCTCACAATCCATTGTCGTATACTACGAAATTTGGAAGTAGTACGAAGAAGAAGAAGAAGAAGAAGAAGAAGAAAAAGTTGGATCTGAAATCTCCAAGCAATGCAATGCTCCTTTCACGTTTCTTTCTCTCTCACAAAAAAGTCTTCTCTCGTTAATCTCAACGATCGATGCTCTTACAAAATTGTTATATTTTAATATTATGGTTGGAGTTGTACGATACCAATATAAAGTATAAACTAATCATATTAGTATTTTATTAAAACGAACCGCTTGTAAAAATTAGTCAGTTTTGATTCTTTAGCTGTCTTCGTAGCAATTTGAAAGCCCAACTGTACCATCGGTTCCCTCGCCCTAAGTAATTTCATCTCCAAGTTGCTTTTAATATCAGAAAAAAAAAAAAAAAAAATCTTCGATAGTCTCATAAAAGGTTGTTAATATCATTCTTTTGGTGGGTCTATTCAATAACAATAAAATCACTAAATTTAGGATAGAAATTGATAATATAATTATTATGAACAATTTTTTTTTGCAAAATCCCTAGTTGTCCTAAATAGGCGAAGAAGAGACACTTGCAAATATAGTCTACTTTGAAATTTTAATTCGATGAAACAGAATTTGTTGATTATTAACAAATCATTTTCCGTGCGGATGAAAGTTAAAAGCTCAAACACTAAGCTTGGGGCAGAAATCTTTACTTACAAAAGGAGAAGTAAACTCGTCGAAACAAGCCATCCTGATACGCTCTGGAGTCGCAGGAGTGTCCAGTGGAAACCATTTGTTGCTAAGACCCATCTCGGCTCTAGCCGCTCTGATTGCATCTTTAATCGCAAAGAAGACCGATGATGCTAGAAAAAACGGAGGCTCACCAACTGCTTTTGATGAATGTATCCCCTTTGAATTTGGATTCCCCTAATGAAATTGAAAACCTCTTGGGTCAGTTTCTACACTAGCATGTAGAAAAGCTTTTTGATTATAGTGGCATGTACCTTGAGAAGAGAAACCTTGAAGTTGAATGGAATGTCGTGAATGGTAGGTATTTTGTAGTTTCCAGGTCCGCAAGTGAGTAGATTTCCCGGCTTAATCCATTTATGAGCTGCATCTCCCCATTTGAGTTCTTCTAAAGCTACCCAACCTAGCCCTTGTACGAATGCTCCTTCTATCTGCAAAATGGTGAGAATTTTCAGAACTCAGAAACAGCACAACCTAACTTTTCTTATGACTTTCAGTAGGTTTTTTTAAGAGAAGAAGTGCACGCACTTGTCCAATATCGATGGCTGGGTTAAGAGAATATCCGAGGTCCAATATTATATCAACCGTTCTTGTCTGAAAATCACCAGTCAATGTATCGATCTCAACTTCAGCAAATGCAGCTCCATATGTATAATACCTAAATGGGTTCCCTTTTCCAGATATCCAGTCAAAGCCAATATCGGGAACGATATGAAAACCGTGAGCAGAGAGGTCTATGCGTTGAAAATAGCACGCGCCTGCCAGCTACATAACCCTCAAAAGTAGTCAGATGAAGATAGCTTTTCATCAAAATGCAAACAAATTCCAGGAGTCAACGACAATTACCTCAGCAAAAGAGTTGGTATTGAGCTTAGATGCAACAGGCTCCATTCGTGCTTTGATCTGCTGACAAGCATCCAAAACTGCAGCACCGTACATGTCAGAGCTCACAGAAGCAGCAGTTGGTGACGCATTTGGAACCTATCAAAAAAGACAGTAAACAATAAGAGAGCAAGAACAATTTCGTGCTCTGCCTGGAACAAACTTTCATCTCAAAGTTCTAGCAGACATATAAATGTACCTTGTCGGTACTCGTCTCTGACACAAAAACCGAACTAAGGGGAATGTTAAAGGCAGATGCGGCAACTTGGGCAACCTTTGTATGCAATCCTTGACCCATTTCCACGCCTCCATGTGTCACCAAAACAGTACCGTCTGTGTAAACATGAACAAGAGCACCAGCCTAAATAACAAAATCAAAATGGATGAGTATACAAAAACTCAGATTCTATATTTATAAGGAACAGTAGTGCAATGGTTAGATTCCCGTGGAAGATTTTTCTTATTATTGTCAGTTTTTGGGTAGAAAACTGAACTAAAAAGAGATACCTTAAACAAAAATTACCTGGTTCATGAACTTTTTGGTAAATGATACGCCAAATTTTGTGGGAATCATAGCCACACCACGCTTTTTCCACCGATTATGACTATTAAACTCGTTGACTTCGCTACGAGCCTTTAGAAAGTTGCAGGATACTTTCAGCTCCTTCCACAGCTGATGCAGTGTGCAATGCTGAAGATACTGAGAGTAATGTGTCATAGAACCTTCCACTTGAAAGTTCATCTCCTAAAGTTTGGCAAATACCCAAGAAAACATCAAAAATAGGAAACCAAGAAAAGGATGAAAAATTCCTACAAACTTTCAAGAAATTGAAGATTAAGAAAAAACATTCAACTCACTTTGATTTCTTCAGGGCTTCGATCAAGTTCAGCTGCGATTCTCTGAATC
Organism: Arabidopsis lyrata subsp. lyrata; assembly: GCF_000004255.2. Taxonomy (NCBI): domain Eukaryota; kingdom Viridiplantae; phylum Streptophyta; class Magnoliopsida; order Brassicales; family Brassicaceae; genus Arabidopsis; species Arabidopsis lyrata. The sequence continues at coordinate 23,855,776 of NW_003302550.1, forward strand.
CAGTTTTCAGTTATAAGCATACCTTGAGGCCCTCCAAACCCTCGGAAAGCAGTGTTGCTAGGAAAATTAGTAAAGCAAACGCTCCCTGTGATCCTCACATGTGGGATCTCATAAACATTATCCGAGTGAAACATGGCAATTTCGAGAATAGCAGAGGAAAGATCCAAAGAGTTTCCACCATTGTTGTAGATTTCAAGGTCATACGCCAATATTTTTCCTTCATTCGTAAATCCTACCTATAAACAATAGCAGAATAACAATTAGAAAAAATCTTTTGTCTAACGATCTATTCCCACTATTTCTTTTATTCCCAACTGTTTTCAGTTATTTCCCCATAGATGAAACACAATCTGCTGACTAATGGATTCCACAGCTTAAGAGTTCCAAGGAAAAACTGGAAACATTAGAGGAAGATACCTTGTACTTTCCAACAAAACTATGACGATGACCAGATATCATCATGTCCACATCTCTGTCCAGTATGAGTTTCACAGGTCGATTCAACAGGTAGGAAGGAACAGAAGCTGCAGCAGCTATGAAGCCCGATCTCGTTTCCTTACCACCAAAGCCACCACCAATTCGTTTGGTTTTGCATACCACTTTAGACATTGGCAGACCGAGCACACGAGAAACATAGTTCTGGTGCCTATGAGGATCCTACACATACAACAACCAATATTGCCTACGTGGAAACAACATTTTCATTTAAATCATTGACTCATAGTCTAGCTTATGCCCTTATGGTTTTCTGTTACAGAGAGCTTATGGCCATCTACTGGTCTTAGGAAGCAACTTTTAAAATGAATTTGACTCTGTAAAGCATATGACAGTATGCTATTCTAATCCTAATGTTAGACAACAATAAAATTTTATATGACGTAATTACTAAGTAGGTAGGATACTTACTTGAGTGGATGAGAGCATATGAACTTCGTTGCCTCCATCAATTGTCCAAACTAAGCTACCATGAGGTTCCATGTAAAAGTGTTCCTGACCACCCATTTGAACCTCGCCCTCTATTATCCTATCACACTGACCTGATCGAAAGCATAGCTCTACATCCCCTTTTGTTAACCTTTTTTCTGTGTTCGGGTGGAAACTTTTAGCATCAATAGCCTCCTTGATTGATAATATCGCTGGTAATTCTTCATACTCTACTTTAACTTTTCCTGCCGCGGTTTTTGCATTTTCATGTGTATCAGCAACAACCACACCAATGACCTGAAAGAGCCACATGCGATAAATGAAATAATAGGAAGACAAGAATTACATGTATCCAACAAAATAACTGGATCTATATGACAACTTTCGATTACTTTCTCGTGATAAAAAATTTTATCCTAAATAATACATGCATAATCTTTGCTCGTTTACTTTCTTGTGATAAAACATTATTACCTGTAACACTTCTTCTAAGACACAAAGATACAAAAGGGTCCTAATCAGTCTCCAAGGAAAAAGCTAATGAAAGAAAGTGAAAACTGAAGATTCAAATTTTCTTACTTGTCCTACACACGTGACCACGTCCGTGGCAAATAGTTCCTCATCAGCAACAACTGGTCCAATCATATTATCTGCGGGAACATCTTTAGCAAGAAATAGACCAGCAAAACCAGGCGAATATTTGGTATCAGAGTCGTCAATTGAAAGTATGCGGGCATGTGGCATTTGGCTTAGCACTAAGGCAGCATGCAAGGTATTAGGAGGCACTGGGGTATCATCAGTATATTCTGCCTCCCCTGTGACCTACATTAAAACAGAGCTATTGTATTATGTCGGAAACAACAACTCTACACTCAAGCATCTTTTTCTCGTCTACTCTTTAAGAAAAAATCAATCAACAAGACATATATAACCCCAGAGAAAGCATACTACTTGAATTGACGTGGCTAAGAAAACAACCAGACATACCTGTATTCTCGCCGAAAGATGGACTTCCGGCAAGCCAATAGATGTTCCCTGTTTTACGGTCTCATAGTCTTGTCTTCCAATTCTACAATGCTGAGAAAATGATTGCATAGCTGACATATGGGAGGATGGGAAGGTCTCTATAGTTGGCTTTATATCATGTATATGATGAGAAACCCATAAGAAAAATTTAAAGAAGAAGCTTAGGGTTAGAGATTTCCGGAACTCCACCATTCCACCAGGAGAATCTTCCTTAATTAATACATCGCTTTGTATGACCTTCAAAGCATCTTGCAGAAGACCTCTATTCCAATTCTTTCCGATTAGAAATTCCTCAGTCTTTCTGGCACACAGAGAAACCTCAGCCACACCACCAAATGCAATCGATACGTCAGAAACACACAATTCTTGACCTCTCTCTTCAAGAAATACACGCATTCCACCATTAACAATAGCTATATCATCATCCCTACGGTGGGCTTGTTTAAATTCTTTCACATACTCCAAAGGCCTTGTCCATGGTAGGAATACTGACAACAAGATTTCATTGCTTTCCATATCCACTTTACGATAACCACGGAAGAAATCTTTTGCAGGTATGGACCTAATATCTCCATTGCAGTTGATTATCCGAAATTCTGCTCTTGAAGCCATCCAAAGAGGATTTAAATCAGATATTGGACTAGCTGTACAGATGTTTCCACCAATGCAAGCAACATTCCTTATTTGTGTCCCAGCAAACCACTTCAATTGTTCAATAAAAGCCTTACAAACTGATGTTTCATGTGCAGGACGCTCCTTTACAACCTTCCTGAATAGTCTCAGGAGTTCAGAAAGTCTCAGTGCAGAACCAACCTCTACTCCATTGTCATTGACATTCACTGTGTTGAGTTCTGGGACTTGAGCCACAGATATTAGCACCCGATACTGTAACTTCTTCAGTCTCATTTCGATTCCCACCTCTGTATTACCTACCACTAGTTTTGCATCCGGATGTTTTGCTTTGAGATCAAGCAAGTACTGAAGTCTTACGGGTCTGTACCAGATAAGCCCTCCCTTTCCTCTCAGCTTTAAAGGAGCTAATTTCCTCATTAAAAGCTCAGGGGGGAATATAAGCTCCTTTTCTGTATACTTAGCTCCATCTATATCACTATATGAGATAGGCTGAAATCTAGTGTCGTTACAAGTGGCCGCTTCATTTGTTTTTGTTGATCCACATGAACAGGGCCTGCCAGTAGATGGGCAGATACTTAAACCATCTTGAAGGCTAAGTGAAGATAAACCACTATATAAAGCATCATTAGTTTTGGCAAAAACTCGAAAGGCATCAACAATCGGCCTGTAACCAGTACAACGACATAAATTTCCTGCAAGACATTCTTCAATCTCTTCTTCACAAGGTGAGTTTTTATTTGATCTCAGTAATGCATACATCGACATGATAAACCCAGGAGTACAAAACCCACACTGAGAACCATGAGAAGATGCCAATGACTCCTGAGAGAATTAGAAAACATCACGCTTTAACGACATCGATTCTCCAAAGAGAAGAAACTAGAACCCGAAAGAAGTGCTACAAAAGTAAAGTTACCTGAAGTGGGTGCAAGCCAAGTTTGCGATGAGCAACTCCCTCAATGGATATTACATGCATTCCTTCTACAGAATAGAGAGGTGCTAAACAAGCATTGACAGCATAATGCCTGCAATTAAAAATTTCCAGTTGGGGAGAAAAATCAACAAGTAGGTCTAAACTTAAAGCAAAGTAGAACCAACAACATATAGAGAAAAAGAAACGCACACGCATCTGTTTAATTTTCTGTCATAGGAAGAGACCATCACCGTGCAAGCCCCACAACCACCTTCGCCGCACCCCAGCTTTGTCCCGGTAAGTCCTAAATCTAAAGGAAACAACAAAAGCTTTAGCAAGTTATAGAAAGAAAAAACTCCATCTCCCTCTTGGAGCATAGCCTTACCAAGATGCATAGCAATCATCTTTAAACTAAGACACATAAAGAGCAAGTGTAACACACATGAATATAAAAATCCAAGTTCCACAACTCACCTAATTTGCACATACACATATTTGCATCTCTAAAAATATTTCCAACACTAAAATTGAACTTAAGAGTCAAGTGATCATGTAAGTAACAAACCACCTCTGAGATATTCAAGAAGAGTCATATGAGCCAAGCCACCAGGCAACACTCTACGAACACCATTAACGTACAGTATCGCCTCCATAAACTCATCTCCCGTTTGCTCCATCTCTCCTTCGTTCTTCAGCGAACCCATAACTCAATGATTTCACCTTTTTGAGAGAGGACTAAATTAAAGAAGAAGATGGAGAAATTTTGATGATGCTTATAGTCAAATTCAATGAGAGACTAAAAGAGCATAATTTCTTACTTTTGATTTATAAAAAGTATATCTTTCGTTTTCAATTTCACCATTATGTGATACTGTTCTTCGTCGTTGAAAATTCTTCCATCAATTCGTTCGAGCAGCGACGTGAAACGAACTATGCCTACTTTCTCATTCGTTCTCTTCCTCCGATAATCCCTTGAATGTACGGCTACATGAGGGGTCCGCATGGTTTCTCCGGTGGCTGTTTCCGAAGAGACGGTGACGATCGGTGGCGGTTTAGCCTACGTGGATTTTGGGTGGGGGAGATAGAGATTTGGTGTGACTCGACGCACTGAAAAGTAAAGTGTTAATATTAAATTATTAGTAGTAATTATTTTGCTTTTTTTGTTAAAATAAAGAATTTTCTTTATTAAGTCACGAGATTCATGTAATTTGCAATACTGGTTCTGTGAAATTTTGGGCTTCTTGTGTAATTATTTCATTTTTATTTTAAGAACTTTTGAAATTTTTTAATCATCTAAACTAGTGTGGATATTTAGGATGGTTAGCAAATTCGTACCTTATTCCCTAAAACAAATAATACATCCTAACTAAAACGAGTAATTTTATTAGTTTTATGATTGAATGATTCAATCAAATTATACATATATGATTGGATGATTCAATCTAATTGCACCGACTGGATATTATTTGGACTAATATTTTTCGGGTTTGAGGCAAATTGGGTCTGACTTCCAGTTAACATTAATCAAATATCTCTCTTTGATTTTTGGCAATCTAATAACAATGAATGTACTACTTATATATTTGTATGAAATTAAACAACAATATAGTAAAAGGAAATTCATAAAATTTGGAAGAAAAAAATGAATTACAAATGAAAAAATTATCGAAAATGAAACATCTTTTTGTTGTAATATATATATAGACTCAATTATCTACAAAAACAAGCTGCATTCATATAAGCAAATAAAATTATCATCATAAATCTATAACGATACGGCGTCGTTGTGTTGTTTGTATTCCAAATAAGAGACTTGTCTCTGCAACTTGATCTGCTCATAGAACTTAGCAATGAACTCCTCAGCTCTCACATCCACCCCTTTCTCTTCTTCCGAGTAAGATTCATCGTAACCGTACGAAGTAACCTCATCGGAATAATCTTGACCATCCATTTCAAAGTCATAGTCAAGATCTAATGGAGGAGCAATGCAGGGAAGGAGGAGGAACCTCATAGACGTAGTAGGACGATGCATCTCCTTCTTGACGTTAAATAACGGCGTTTCATCAAAGGAAAGCTGGCGTTCTCCGTAATAACGGTCACCGTTGCTATGATGACGAGCTAGGGCTTTGAGATGCTTGGAGAACAAGCTACGTAGTTCGAACAATGGCCATCTTTTGAAAACTCCACCTTTTCTTCCCCATAGAAGAGCCATCCTCACGAGACTCCATGCTTTATGTGTTATTGCGTTTCTTCTGATTTTCTTCTGAGACGAATCCGCCATTGATGATTTATGATCTGAGATGTTTTTTTTCCTAGATGATGAAGAGTGGTTTTTTTAGTTGTTGTTGTGTGTTGCTTATGGTTCTTGAAATGATTGTGTGTGTATGTGTGTTATATACACAAAAGTGTGTAGCTTTTGCTTGCTGTTTGCAATTTGCCCAACGCGGAGTAACAAATAAAAATACATTATCACATTTAACCCCAAAAAGATATATTATCCTACGTCTGACATTTAATTATTTAGTCCTTAAATTCTATTTCTTATGAATATTTTTAAAAGCTAGGTTTATAGTTGATTTGAGAAAAAATAAAAATTCCATAGACAAGACTACCCGAAGTTTTTTAAAAACTTCTATGCTTTTCTATAGATCATTAAACATCATTTAAATTTCTTTATTAGAACTTCGAAAAAGAAAAAGAATTATTTGTAAATAGGAGTATTATATTTTACGAAAAACTTTGCAAATAAGTTCATGTGGGTCACGGCTGGACGCGGACCATATCTTAGCTGTGTTAGCCGTTTTGTTTCTCAATTTACGCATTTTTCGTTTTAGTTCTTTTGTCTGTTATGCTTTTTAATTTAAAGTAAATTAAATACTTTCAACATCTTTAGTATTTTTTTGCTGTTTTCACCTAATTATTAGTTTTACGTTTTCGGTCTCGAGATGTGTACGTTTAGATATTGTTTTTTTTTTTTTAATATCAATCGATATTGAAATATAAATGTTACGTTACATAATGGTTTGCGCCGTTTGTATCACAAATTTGTAGATGCTACAACCAAAAAAAAAAACAAGAGTTAAGAAAAGTTGTTTTGTTTTTTCATGAAATGCAAGCATATTCTGAATAATTTGATAAACGAATAGTTCGAAGTCTATAATAATCTGGTAAGCTATACTGAACGTGCACAGGTTAGATTAGTTAGGGTTATTAATTAATGGGAATCTATTGGCGGTAACCATAGACGATTGGAAAATTAACTGACATATTTGGAGACTGTTTGCTAGGCTTCTGTAGCAAAATTTTGACTATTAAACCTCTACCCATCTATCTGCTAAAAGCGAGATATATTTTATGCACAATATACGTGTGTCAGAAACCAAGATATCATATCTCTTTCTTAGATTGCATTTTTGAAATTTCTTTGGGAATAGTATTTGTATCAATTATGAGGACTGGGAGAAATCGAAGGGTCGTGTTGTTTGGGTTCTATATCAACTGTTTTTTTTATTGTTTTTCCACATTTTCTCTACTTTCTTCCGTCTTCGAGTTCCATTTTTTTCTCTGGTGGTCTCATTGTTCTCTATCCTTGATTTTGCCTAATTTTATAATCAATTTTTGGTTCTATAATCTTTCAGTTGCTGCTTTCAATCGTCTAATTCGTTCAAGTAAGGCCTTAATTTATGAATGTTTCCATCCAATTTCATTATTTTCTGGGTTTAACAGTGTTTTCTTTCTGGGTTTCGTAGATGGAAGATCTCGGGCTTCCACATCGCCTAATCGCTGCTGGTGAAGAACCACTTAGAGAGAGGGCTAATGTTTACAACAAAATGAAAACACTAAGAGGCATCATTGATTCGTTGGATCAAACCAAAATCAAGTTAATCCGAGACTCTCCTCTCGGTGGTTTGTTGGATTTTCCAAACAAGCCTGCTTGGACCGCTAATTTCGGTCTTTTTCTGCTTGGTCTTCAGTTGGACATCGCGAAATCAAACGAAATAGGTTGGTTATCGTTTTCTGCTTGGTTATGTTTGCTATTTTATTGATTTACTGTTTTCCAATCAAAATAGGTTGAAGTGCCCCCCCTGTTGTCGACGAAAGAGTTGATCATTCAAACATACAGCTTTTTACTCTTGTAGACTTGCCTGTTAACTCTTCTGTTATCAACAACGATGTCATAAACCCAGAGGTAGTATATAACTGTTTGAAAATAATATTCGGAGATACAATTAATGTTCTCCGGTACATTCAGAGTTAGTAAATATTTTGAGTGTTACCTTTAACAGAGTTAAGGTTATTATTATTTTAAACTTTTTACCTTTTTTCAGGCAAGTCAACAAGAGGCTGACAGTGACTCGTCAACTCAGGTTTGTTGATCGTATCTTATTAATTTGATCTGCTTTCAATAATCCATATATCTGGTATGATTTTTTTTTTTCTGTGTAGTCGGGTGGAAGCAACCATTCCATCGCTTCCCCAGGAGAGGAGGCGGTTTTTTCTTTTTCTTGTTTACTCCTCTGTTATATATTTGCTTATCAGATATTTTCCATATTATCTACATAACTATATTGTTACATATCTTTCAGGATTCCGAATCTCAAGGCGTGGGTCAAATGGGAAGTGAACCTATGCAGGTAGAGTCCTCATTATTGACCATTGATAAAGTATAAGTTAACCTGCTATTCCAATAATTAATTGTTTGATAATTTAATCATTATCGAATAATAGGACTCCCAAATTCAAATTCAACCTGATGTTCATGTGTCAATCCCATCCCCCTGGTTACAGAGAAGGTGTCACTTCATTATCATATATGATTTTTTTGTCATTTTTCTGTGTCATAACAATTTCTTTTGTAGGCTGATGTTCCATCGCAAAGTAGTGTTGTTGGTAATCCTGGAGAAAGAAGGAGTAAAAGGCTTAGGACCAGATCTTCCAAGTTAGACGGAAGGTTTCAATTTGACAAGAAAACCAAGCTATTGGTTGGACACCCTTCTCCCATCGCAACTCTTCCTACTGTATCTATAGACCCTGAGGAGCGTTTTAACAACTCCATGAAGAAACTAAAAGCAATCAGGTTTGTTGGTTTTACTTTTATTTTTGCCTATGTATGTTATCTGTTAAGATCCTTACTCACTAATCCATTTCTTACCAATCTAACCATTTTATTTCCATGGTTTAGCTCTATTTCTCTGGGTGACGGTGCTCACGCAGTTGGTGGGATGGATGATTGTGTGGAGTTCCTGCCCGATTCTATTGACGCTGAAACCAAAAAACTTGTTTCTGCTCTCATTCTCGCTGGTGTTCCTTAGGCCAGCCCCTATTTACGCCTTTTTTTTATGCACCATGAACTTTTCGCCACCCTTTTTAATTTGACATCTTATTTGTTCTCTCAGTCCTTGTCGGTGTTATCTGTTTAAGAAAATACTTATCTGTTATATAATGATCTAAGCTTTTAACTGATTTAATAAGTTAGTATCGGTTATAGTTTTTGTTATCCATTGCCATGTATATGATCTATTTAGGCTTCTTTATAAACCTTGTGTGCGTATTAAACATTTGTTGTAGCCGTAACCTAAATTTTATGGATTAATTCTTCGATTTACCCATAATTTAAGTCTTACCCTCGTTTAAAATATCCCATCTCAGATAAAATATCCCTCGTTTAAGTGTTACCCTCGTTCTCTTTGACAGATTTTGAATATATGAGTTATAACTTTCCTAAAATTCAATTATTTTATCTCTCTAACTAATTAATTACCTACATGGTATTTTTCAACAACGGTCTTGCAAAAGTTATTTCTATCTCAAACCGAATATATGTATTGTCTAGATTTTATTTATTACATGTTAACTTTATAGTTACCCTGAATAAGGGGATTTTAGTGTATCCTTTTATAATCCCTCTGCTAAGCCCAATAAAATATAACTTACCGCGCTATCTTTTAAATTAACCTCCGCCTTATTTTGGCTTCTTTATAAATCTTGTCTGCGTATTAAACATTTGTTATAGTAGGAACCTTAATTTAATGGACTAGTTCTGTGATTTACCCTTAATGAAAGTGTTACCCTCGTTTAAACTATCCCATCTCAAATAAAATGTACTCTTTGACAAACTCCGAATATATGAGTTCTAACTTTCCTAAAATTCAATGATGTTGGGCCTGATTGGCAAGTGCTTTAGAGTTTTTACAAAGCAAAAAAATTTCTAAAGATTTGAAATACATCCAATCAAGCTTTAGAAGCTTTGACTTTCCTTTTTTTTCTCACAGCCAAAATATTTCCTTAATTCATTTTTTTGGCTGTAGAAAGCCTTTTTTCCTAAAGCAAATAATTTTCAACTTTCCAAAATTTTAAATTCTACAGCCAAAATACTACAGCAATAAAATCTACAGCCACAGCAAATAAACCTTTAGTCATATTTCTACATAAAAAAATGTAAAGCTACAGCTGTTACCAATCAGACCCGTTATCTCGCTAATTAATTAGTTACCTACATGTAATTTTTCAACAACGGTCCCTTGCAAAAGTTATTTCTATCTCAAACCGAATATATGTATTGTCTACATTTTATTTATTACATATTAACTTTAAAGTTACCCTGAATTAGGGAATTTTAGTTTATCCTTTTTAAATCCCTCCGTATAGGCAAATAAAATATAACTTACCGCGCTATCATTTAAATTAACCTCCGCCTTATTCTGTTATATTTTTTCATATAATTTAAGTTTCACACATTTAATCTTATTTTACCCTAATTTTACTAACCATTCTTAGCTAAGTGATTAGTTCCCTTCAGGTTGTATTCCTATTTCTTTGCCCACGTCCGCATTACGCGTTAATAGTCTAGTTAGTGCGCTATCCCACACAGAACGAGTTTCAGCGTTACTCCAGTACTTATCGGATATCTTCTCAGATGTCAATCCTCCCAGATCCAAGTGGCTCTTGAAAGAATTAACGTTCTTCTCCCTCCCTCCTCTTATCACCTTAACTCGTAGGTGCACCTCTTCCAGGTCCGCTCGTATCGCCATAAACAGGGTCATATCTTCATCATCTAGGATGTGTATTGGATTAGCTCTTTTCCACTCCAAACCCATCATCCACTGAGGCCACTGGTAATTGAGCTCTACATCGTCATTCTCGGCCAGTGCTAATCTCTCCTTTACCGTGCTAACGACCTTTTCGTACCCATCCATTTCTCTTAGCCGTACTGCCATCGTAAAACCTTCCAAAGCCGACACATGTTCGAAACATCCATCGTCGTTCTTCTTTCATTCCCCTCGAACCAGACGCACTATCAAAGCCATTCGGTACCTGAGAAAACCAATTTTTAACTTAATTAGTACCGAATATCATTTACATTATCACACTAATGTTAAGCAACTTGAAAATTAAAAATGTAACGACATATATATACCTTTGCGTATTAATTGCAGATCTTCAATACAACCCAGAAAATTGCTTCCGTTCTTCATTTCATTAACTGTGTCTCAGAGCATTTATGGTGTTGTTTTTGTGTTTCATTGCCAACGCCTCTACTCAGGTAATTAATAGGTGAACGCAATCCAGTTATACACCCACAACCCAAGAAATATCTGCGTAATCATGTTATTTCCTCAAGATCTTTCTTTTCCCCATAACGCCGACGCAATATTGACAAATCTTTCCGTCAGTTATGTCGGAAGCATTAAATGCGTAAATTTTTTAACATAAACAAAGATTTCTTTTACTAAACCTGATTTCTGTCAGACATAGGGTTATTTTCGTCATTTATCAATACAGTCCTAGAGAGAGAACTAAATTCCTTTTAATGGCTCCCAGATCTTTAATTATCTAATCTTCTATGGTTTTAGATTTTGTTAGCCCTTAATTTATTAGAAGAAAACAAATACTACATAAAAATGTTAAAATGGATTTTTCATTATATATGAATTTAATTAAAGAAGAATTGTAACTAAAAGTAACTAGCGATTTAATTAAAACTTGGGAGAGAAGGCTTGATTAGTTTAGTTGTGTGCCGTTGAATCATGTTGTTGCGGCTGTCTTTTTGCTGTAGTTTCTAGTTTCCACGAAACCGTCTTCCATTTCCAGATACTGTATAACGTGCGTTCTTTGTCGGATCTCAAAAATATATAGATTCATGTATATTTTTCATGCGAAATATATAATTTTCAAATTTTCAGATTTTATACTACAAAATATAATTACTTTAATATGAGGAAATGATAAATCATAAGTTGTTTGTTTCTTCTCATAATTAAGTTGGCCAAACACAAAGGTTATGGACTTATAGTTGTTGATCATTACAAGAAAACAAGTTTCTATTTATTTGACTGCGAGTAGCACATGTCTATATGGACTTACTATTTATTTTTTTTTATTTTTTTTACCGTCTAGATTTATTATTAATTGCAAATTATGAGAACTGTTACATAGACGATTCTACAACTGACAATTTCTGCCGACCCTTAGTAGATCCACGACAGACTACACTTCCTTCTTCATGATCTTGATGAATACCTTCAATGATCCACGACCTAACGACACTTCTTTTTCTGCGTAGAATCCTGGCGCACGGCTATAATTGTACATCGCTGGAGATCTCCTGCACACTTGCCTCCATTAATCTGCAAATTTGTTAATAAATCGCAATATCTAGGACTCGAACCCCAGACCTCTTAGTGTAGAAGCATTAATCAACTCTTGGTCAACCAACGGGCCAAGGGGGCTTCCACATTTATTTTTATTTTGCTATAATTTTTGGTTTAAAATTGATTAATGGGACGATTACAATAGTGAGAAGAAAAGGGTGTTTTAAACCAACATCGATTATCTACGTTGAACAATCCTGGAGAGTATATATTTTGGAACTTTTCCCTTTTCCTTCTTATGAATACGGCAATAACTTTGTTATATTTTTTGAATAACCAGTTTAAAAAGAAATTCACGTAAAAAGTACTTGAATTTTTCATTTTAAAAAATAAGACCTAACACAAAATATTGTCCTAAAATGATCTGAAAATCTAAAATTCATCTTCATTTAAGAAAGTTGCAGAAGCAGAGAAACAATGCACTCATCAATCAACAATCCATTCCATCTCTGATAATTTTCAGAAATATCGATCACGAAATCCGTAAACATCGATCACATCATCAAATTGGTCAAAAACTAATATATGACTAAATTCAGAACCGATTTATAATCTGCTTTTTCAATATATTATTTGTGAATATGTAGCGCTAATCCTCTATCTCAATCGTCTAAGTTGATGTTAATTTAGTTCTTAGACTAGTTATAATTTATAAGGCGACAAACAAAATATTTAGGTATTTACATCGATATATCATATATGTGCATGGTTGTATTCCTATACTGTATGAAACATTGAGGCGTAAAGAACAATATTCGGTGGAATTTTTACAATACAGGTTTTCGAAAACTCCGGAATAGCTAGTTACGTATATATGATCTTACCAACTTGAGGAAAAATTCACATATTTATTTATACATGGTGATTATATATTGGCCATATGGGTTATATATGTATGTTTAACAGGTTGGAACTTAATTAGTGCCATTATATGCATGGAACCATGTTTTGAGGATATATTCTTCTTGCAAGTAACTTAGGGTTTCCTCATTTATTTGATTCAAATATATTCATTTATGTATGTCGTCTCTACATATATTTCAAATTATTAACCGTTTTATATATAATTTCTTCCGAATCATCATGATACGTTAATTATATTAGGGCGAAAACACAACTAAATAAACTATAGTTGTGTTTAAGGTAAATAAACGAAGCAATAACTTTGGAGCCAAAAGAAGAAGAAGCCATAAACTAATTTAATTACCAAAATACTTATAGCTGTCTTTATTTTCTTTAACTTCCTCTTCCCGTAACTAACGCAGGAAGTTCGCGCTGTCTTTTCTAGTTATGACGCGAAAGCTCTCTTAAGAGACAGCTTTTACTTTCACCATTAAATCCAAAACTCTTTATATCTTATAGTTTTCACCCCCAAAACTTTTAAAATACTCAAATACACCCTTGTATATGTTTTCACAAGTATAAATAGCTTCGTTTTTATGCAAAAATCATTGGGATCTTCTTCCAAAATATCTCTTCCCTGCTCATTGCAGGGAAAAGCCTCCCCCATCTTGATACTCTTTTAACCACCATTAATTCTTATATATGGACATTCAAAATCAGTTTAATGGTGGCCAAGAAGAGATCAAGAATAAGATGAAGAAGAAACGATCACGTGGTTTTCACGTCATTGGTGTCGTTTTATACATGCTTCGCAGTCAGAGGAGAAGCAAGCCGCTTAATAACGGGTTTTGGCGGCGAGTTGTTGAGTCCATTAGGCAGTTGAAAAACGAAAATGTTACGGTACTTCCATCGTCTAATATAACGATACTGCCACCATCGTCTGCTCCGGTTACAGAGGAAGTTTTAGCGAGTAGTGACGATCAGGTATCGGAGATGGTTGAGGTTTTCACGGCGACGTCTAGTTCTTGCTCTTCGGGAATCTCGGGATATGGATCAGCAAAGTCGTTGCGCGATATGGATTGTCTTGATGAAGATGATGATGATTATGATGATGATGATGAATATTATGGTAATGATGATGGAGGTGATGAGATGATTGATGCGAAAGCTGAGGAGTTTATTGTGAGATTTTATGAACAAATGAGGATGCAAAATCAGGCTTATACAGAACGTAACAAAGCCAAATAGATGATGATGATGGTCTAAATCGCATATTGTAATTCTATTCATTGAAGCATGATATCATATTTCATGAAATACATATATGCATGGAGATTGTGCATATTAATCAATTTAAAACGTTCTTAGGTTGTTTACCAAAAAAAAAAAAAAAAAAACGTTCTTAGGGTTCGTCTTTGTTTTTAATTATTTCGATGATTCAAGTAATTAATGAAATATATACATATATTGAATTCAGTTAGGAGGGGTTATTGGTTCATAGATTTATATGGAATTAGAAATCCAAACAAAAATCATTTGTTATTCAATCATTGATTTTAAAATCCTAATTAAATTCATGTGTTATTGGTTCTATGATTTATAAATACTAGTTAAAATCTTATGTTATTCGTTTAGTCATTTGTTTTTGGATTTGAGAATCCAAATTATGTTTTAAATGGAATTGAATGGAATTGAAAGAGAAAAATAGAAGGATTCAAATCCATGGGTAAACACATGTTATTTCAAAATCCATATATCTTGATTTCATAATTAATAGAAATTTTCAAATTCTATATGGATTTACAAATTAACAAACTAATAACACCCCCTTAGTCTTGACTCTTGATTGTATTTATATTAGATATGATGAATTTGTACGCATATTATATCTATATATACATTTTTGGATGCCTTTTAGCAAATAAATCCTGGGGTTGAGAAGTATTTACAAAGAATGCCATTGGTTGGGTGGGTTTTTTGCTCCCAATTGACCCGAAATTGTGGCAATCGGATCTTTGCCAAAAACAAAAATTTTAAACGGCATTAATTATTCAGTTACCAAAATCTCGCATTAAACCTATATGGGGTCACTTTGTTACCGCATATCTTCCTCAAATCTTCCTCGAATCTTCACTTAAGCCTTTTGTTTCCCTTATGGATAGATCAATCTTTTATGGTAAGATTTTTCGTGATAAGGAGAGTAACAATGACGATTGATAATTGGCATATTCCTTACCTAAATTCTAATTCCTTTACATTATTCCATAATTGTGATATTTTCTTAAAGATTGTATACTTGCTCAACAAGATTTTCTCTACTCACTCACACATATCCCTATTATCTTCTTAAACCACTATAAATACCTCTCATTCACAGCAACTAAAATCACCAAATCCAAAAAAGAAGCTACTGTGTTTCAGATTCAACAGAGAAATCTGTTTCAATACCAATCTCTTATTCACAGACAATTTACGAGTTTGATGTTCAAATATAGATAAAAATCCTACATGAAGAACAAGATTAGCTTGGGAAGTCCTTACCTCTCCGAAAAAAGAAGGACGCTTGGTAGTGAAGAACCCAGTGGATTGGAATCAGACATGTTTCCTCAAGGTCTCTAAAGATGTTGCTGTTCAAACTGTAAACAAAAGACAAGAACTTTTGGGTATCAAGCTATCTCAGAGTCAAACCTGGACATTCAAGAAATTAATAAAGCTGTTGGAGACTGCATCGAGAATTTCCTCATGGAAGGGTGACGATCAAATTTCCATCTGGCACTGCACTATTTGAATAGCACCCAAAGGGCTAAGCTTGCTAACAATCTCACCAATGCATTTGATATCTACAAACACCAAAATTCAACACTTCAATTCCAACCCAATTTCAAGATTCATACTTTTTAACTGTATCAAACAATGTCTAAAGCTTTAGCCTTTATCCAATTAAGAGTAATGGGTCCTCACAGTGCACAAGCGAAGAAGACGATGAATAACGTAGTGTAATTCCTAGCGAATCGTTTGATTTACTCATGAACTCTAATTCTCGCTTGCTGAGAAGACGTTGGAAACGAATAAGAGTCACAATTGCCAAAGAAACCGGTGGTCCACGGTGGCGTATCTCCGGAAAAATCATCGGAGAGCTTGGAGAAAGGGTTAATTGTAAGAAGAGAAGAGACAGTGACGCGTCGAGACAAAAGAGAAGCGAAGAAACCACCGGTAATGGATGTTCATCGTCAGACGCCGCAGAAGTTGCGGCAACTGAGGATGAAACGGAGGCGGAGGAGGAAGCGGCGGCGGCTGCAGCAGAGGTGCGGTGATCGAGGAGCTCGAGGTAGCTGGAATCTCGGAGCCAAGATTCGAAAGCAGGATCGAGGACGCTTAGAGAGAGAGGATTAGGAGAGAAAGCCATTGTTGTTGTTGTCGCCGCGATTATCCGTGCCAAACCAGTGACGATCTCCATCGTTTAGTCTCCTCGGCCAAATGGGCTTTATTACTAATATGGGCTTCTTACATTGGTTGGATTTTATTCGTATGGGATCTCTAAATATTTGGGCCCATAAAATTTTTTGCAACGCTTAGCAAAGTTTCGAGATCTCTAAATTATGAGATGTTGTGATCTGTGGAACCCGTTATAAAATACAATAAATATGCAATTTTTGGTGTTGGATATTCATAGTAAATTAAGATATGTTTTTAGTAATATAAATAATTTAAAATCTAATAGATATAAAATAAAACTTAACTAACAATATACACATATTTAGACATAATAACGAATAACATTCTTATACATTCAACAAACTATAATACTTTTTATTAAAAATATTCCAAATATATTTAACTGCGACAATCTTAATAAATTTCAAAGCAACTCAATCTATATCCTATAATATTTACAAAAGCATAAATATTAAAATAATATATTTCATAAAAAAATAGCCCCGCGGTACACCGCGGGTGAATTTCTAGTTTATTATGTATTTATGAAATTGAATTTTTGTTTACTATTATATCTTCTTCAAGTCATGATACGAGAACCAAATTGTAGCTAGCTTTTTGTGTGTGTGTTTTTTAGAATAAACTGAATGTAACAAGTCCTGGTACGGTTGTACCAGATGTTTCATATTAATGAACTAAAAAAAAGGTTCATTAATATGACTCTAAGCTACAAGCCTTTGTTTGTTGGTCATAAAATTCAAGCAATTCTTCTTTTCTTTTCATTTTTTGATAATTGATTTTCTATTTTTGTGACCCAAAAGAATAAACAAATGATTTTCTACTGAAAGCATGAGAATGTAAATGTTACAAAGCCATACAGGCTCAATTGGCTAAATAGCCTAACACACAACAAAAAGAAGAACCTATTTCGAATCAAAAGCCCAATAATGAGTTTAAGTAGAAGTTAGTAAGATTGCCCAAATTGAAAGAAAATCAATTTGGTTGTTCTCATTTGAAAGAAATTCAAGCAATTGTTATACGGCTGTTCTCATCTTTCCAAGATGCATGAAATAGTAAAGCATCTAATTAGTAACTACTAAAATGTGGAAACGCCAAAGTTTGTACCATAATACTTAATGCTCACATTGATCTTTTTACCCCTTTAATTTCAGGATTGTCTTGTAATTACGTTGGGCTGTATTTGAACCAAGTTTGGGCTATGTAATAATTTGTTTGGGCTTTAAAAAGCCTCTTCAAATTAGAGTATTGCTGCAGAAAAAGAAAAGAATATATGCGTGGAGAAAATAAAGGGAAATATATAGATTAATCCATAATTAGTCGGTGTATACCTAAAAAAAGCAAAGAGACGTTAAGATTCAAATTCAAAAAACAAAAAAAAATGCATGGCAGTTTCGTAATTAATAACCAGAATTAGGGGCAATTTTTTATTAACAACGAGTTTCTAAGCACACGCTCTTGTATATATACACTCGCATCACTCCAAAACCCTTAATACTCTCTCATTAATCGAACTTCGTGTGTTAAAAATCCTCCGATCGTTGATTCTCTTCCGATTTCGATTTGATTTAGCGGCGATGTCTCTCAGACCTAGCGCGAAGACGGAGGTACGACGGAATCGGTACAAAGTTGCGGTCGATGCGGAGGAAGGACGGCGGAGGCGAGAGGATAACATGGTTGAGATCAGGAAGAACAAGAGAGAGGAAAATCTGCAGAAGAAGCGACGCGAGGGACTCACGTCTTCTATGGCTTTTGGCTCAGCCGCGGGACAAACGGAACAGGATCTTTCTTCAGCGAAGCAAGTATGTGATTCTTTCTGTGTTTACGATTTTACCTTTACTTTTTTTTTTTTTTTTTTTTTTTTCTGATTTCACGTTCCGATTTGATCAATTAGATCGTATCTGTTTCATAGGAATATGTAATTGGAGATCGATTTGTATTAGATTGGAAGTTTTTGCGGTGTTTCTGTGTTTTTGGTGATCGTATCTACTTCATATGTATATATCTAATTGGAGGTCGATTTGTATTTGATTGCAAGTTTGTGATGTTTCTGTGTTGTTTGGTGAGAGTATTTGTTACTAATGTCTCTTTAATTGACTGGCAATTTGCTATATGGAATCTAGTTTGAGCTGTGTTGAATTTGACATGTAGAGAGAATTAGGGTTGATATCTCAACGGAGATCATTAAATTTGCTTTAGCTAGATGAGATTTTTGATTATTATAGTGTCTCTTTGTGTTACAGTTGAAAGCAAATCTACCATCTATGGTTGCTGGAATCTGGTCAGAGGATAGCAATTCACAATTGGAGGCAACAAATCTCTTGCGGAAACTGCTGTCTATTGGTTTGTGATTTATGTTATTGATCGCTACTAGTATATAACAATCAGCGTTTTGGTTAGAGTCTTTAGCAGTTGTTTTTTTTTATAGAGCAAAATCCTCCTATCAATGAAGTTGTACAATCTGGTGTTGTTCCTCGTGTTGTGAAGTTTCTTTCCAGGGATGACTTTCCCAAACTTCAGGTGAGTCAGTTCCTGCAAACGGCTTTTATGGATAAATTGATAGTTACTAGTTTTGATGTATTTGTTAACTTGCTTTTGCGGTTTATTTCTTCCTTGTGTTTAGTTTGAGGCAGCTTGGGCTCTCACCAACATTGCTTCAGGGACATCAGAGAACACAAATGTCATCATTGAAAGTGGTGCTGTCCCGATATTCATCCAACTTCTCAGCTCTGCTAGTGAAGATGTCCGCGAACAGGTATATGTTTAATTCCTCACTTCCATTTGTTTAGGATCAAGTGGAAATTCAATGACTGTTACCATTCTGAGTTCTCTTCTTTCCCTGAGTATAGGCTGTTTGGGCACTGGGAAATGTGGCTGGAGACTCACCAAAATGCCGTGATCTAGTCCTAAGCTATGGTGCCATGATGCCTCTTCTGACTCAATTCAATGACAATACAAAGCTTTCCATGCTGAGGAATGCTACATGGACATTATCAAACTTCTGCAGAGGGAAGCCACCGCCTTCATTTGAACAGGTTTCCTTAAATATTATACACACTTTATGAATCTTCATCATACGCTAACATAGCTTCTGATATGTTGTGTCTTTACATTTTTCGAGCAGACACAACCAGCTTTACCAGTTCTTGAGCGCCTTGTGCAATCAATGGATGAAGAAGTTCTCACAGATGCATGCTGGGCTCTGTCATACCTCTCGGATAACTCAAACGATAAAATACAAGCAGTCATCGATGCAGGAGTTGTCCCTCGCCTCATCCAGCTCTTAGCGTAAGCATCTGATAGTGATCATCTTAATTTTTATGGCCAGGCATGTTATCTGATTTATGTGCTTCCGTTTTCTCTGCTTAGTCATTCGTCACCATCAGTGCTGATTCCCGCTCTTCGTACAATTGGAAATATTGTAACCGGCGATGATCTACAGACTCAGGTGCTTATAATACATTCACAATTCTATTTCGAGTTTTCAGAAGCAAATGTCTCTAACTTATTCTCCTAACACAGATGGTTCTCGACCATCAAGCGCTTCCTTTTCTTTTGAACCTTCTAAAAAACACTTACAAGAAGAGTATCAAGAAGGAAGCTTGCTGGACTATCTCAAACATTACAGCTGGGAATGCAAATCAGATACAAGTGAGTTTTGGTTTTTATATGGCATTTAACAACAAAAGTAGAAAATTGAACTTTCCTGTGTCTGATTTTATTTGAACCCGGATGTGCAGGCAGTGATTGAAGCAGGTATAATCCAATCTCTTGTTTGGGTGCTTCAAAGTGCAGAGTTCGAAGTAAAAAAAGAAGCTGCTTGGGGAATCTCAAATGCTACTTCTGGTGGCACTCATGATCAAATCAAGTAAAAACATAAAAACCAAAACCAAATGTTTCCTTAACAAAGAAAGGTCATTTCTATAACATGTCAATTTTTGTTTGTTTCTTATCAGGTTTCTAGTGAGCCAAGGCTGTATCAAACCTATATGTGATCTCCTTACTTGCCCAGATCTGAAAGTCATAACGGTTTGCTTAGAAGCATTAGAGAACATTCTCGTGGTTGGAGAGGCAGAGAAGAACTTAGGTCATACAGGAGACGACAACCTCTACGCTCAAATGATTGACGAAGCAGATGGGTTAGAGAAGATTGAGAATCTTCAGAGTCATGACAACATTGATATATATGAAAAAGCCGTGAAGATCCTTGAAACCTTTTGGACTGAAGACAATGAAGAAGAAGGCAACGATGAGAATCATGCTCCACAATCTGGTTTCCAGTTCGGAAGCACTAATGTTCCTCCTGGTCAATTCAACTTTATATGAAAGGTAAAAAAGTTGAAAAATTGAGTCATATAGTTGCTTGGACTTTTTAAGTAAGCCACATATCGAACGTGGTAACGTCACAACGAAGAAATATCTCTCTTCTCTATCTCTCCATGCCCACTCCTCAACTCGTGGATATGAAGAAACAAAGATTGTTGATTTTGTCTCAATGTTACTCCTAACTAAATCATTTGGGGAGGAGAAACAATTATTCTGTGTTGGCCATTATCTTGCTTTTCAATAAATTTCAGATTTTTCTCTTTTAATGACTCCCTTTTTTCATATATTAGTACCATTACAAAATCGTAGTTATGCCTTAACTAAACCAGAAACATTTTATTCAATAGGTAAATTATTTTGACCCGCAATTTTAGAAAACAGAGCTCAGATTCAAACAAGAGCAATCTCGACCAAAACAAAAAAAAAACAGCAATGGTCAAACTTCAAGAGCAATATACGCTTGTAGATTTGTTTTTATTTGGTACTTTGGTCTATAATTAAATAGGAGAGATTAGTGGTGATTATCATGGTCATAGTTTCTTTATGCGAGAAACAAGGGTTTAGGCTTTGTGACTATTTCGTATATTTAAAACACCCTCATTGTTTTATCCAACAGACAACAACAACAACATAGCCAGATATAATGCGGTATTCACCAGCTTTTGCTGCAGCACGTTCTACTCTCGTTCGTCGTCTTCCTGCGAAGAGACTAGCTTCTTCTGGGCGAACCGCTGATCCAGAGATTCATGCTCGTAACGATGGAGACGAGCCTGGTCTTTTTCCATCAGACCCCGAAGTATATATCATCAATATATTTTACCTTTTTTCTTTTAAGATTTAGCACCGGATATTTGTGGTTTCGCACAAGTATATATGATCGATTTTTAACTTGGTTGTGTTTGTCATTCATTAAAATTTATGTAAAGTCTAGCTGTCACAACTAAATTGTTTGTGATATGTTGTTATTGTTGTTGTAGGGTTTGGATGATGTAGCGAATCCGAAGACTCCAGCCGATGAGGATGTACCGGATATTCGACCACCCGGTTTTGTAAAGGAACCGCTTTCGCCGCCAAAAAATCCACGAGATACTTCACACAAGCTTGAATCTACTCCTGTTGGTCTACCTGCAGATCTCAATTTCCAACAGAAACGAAATTAATTGCAGCAAACGCCTTAGCCGCTATGGCCTCCTAGATAATTCATAGTAAACTGTACGCAGAAATGCTTACTTTTGATTAGCTTTAATTTGAGAATAAAATTTTTAAAAACTCTTTCTGCTTTAATTTCTTGGGATTAAAGAAACTACTTTACTCTATATTTGAAATGTGTTGTGTCTTCGTACTTTTGAGTTTATGTGATCTATGAGATTATGCACAAAAGATTTGATTCGAGCATATATAAATGACGAATTGACGACAAGACACAGTATTCACATGGTCCAAAAGGGTTTTAATTTTGTTCTTCACCAAGATTCCTTGTGTTGTTATTATCCTCACAAGCTGTAAATTTAAAGAGAATCACATTCCAGAGTTGCTATTGATGAAGTCTTAAAAAACATTTTAATAAAATCACAAGACTTTTGTGCACTCTCTTTGTCAACCTTTGGAAAACTACCATTAGAATTAACTTAGAAAGAAAGATGTGTATCTTGAGAATCGAATAAATATACCGAAGATCTAGTTGTAGATTAAATTTGGTAGTATTCAAGACATTCACACGCTTTTTTTTACGTTTATGATATAATTTTTGTCATTAGTAGTATATAGTTCTATGTGTTGCTCATTGGTAACATTTCATCGCTGTGACATAGATTTTACTCTCAATTATGTAACAAGCTAACATTGCACCAAAGAGGTGGCGATCTAGTGGTAAAAAAGGGTTGACTCTTTTTTGTGTTCCGGATCAAACCCTTTCCTACGGAAGGGTATTCTCTAAATCATAATAGCTAAAAGACTGACTCCAAATATTGTAGGAAATTATGGGCTAAAGACCCGAAACTCTCATCGATTTAACATTTTAGTAGAGAATGAATCTATGTTGAGATTAACCAAAAAAAAAAAAAAAAAGCTATATTGAGCCAAGAAAAGAAGAAGTTAAGTCTCAATCTCTTGAAACTGTTTTTGTTCCCACCAAGTAAAAGAATCAACAGAAATGAGTCGGGTACGGGTCCGGTTTGGGACCTACGAGGCAGAGACTGAGTGAGAATCCGAGTCACGACCGGAGTGATGGTCGTGGAAGCCAGCCTGGTCTGAATTGTAAATGGGCCTATCAGGTTCTGAAGCGTAGACCGTACGGACTGTTACCATGTGCTTTTACACCAACATCAACACATTTCACAATATATTAAAAATATCATTACAATAATCTCAAAATTAAACCGTAGGTTTTTTTTAAGGACCTATTAACTTTAAAAGTTTTCATTTAATAACAATAGATAATCGCTTTTCTATTATTTCATTTGAAATGGACACGTGGTGGATACTGGTGGTGGTTTTGATGAAAATTTTAAATAGCAAAAAATAAGTAAATAAATAAAAAAAGCTTCTCTACTTAATGAATGGTACGTTAACGTACGTGTTAGATTTTTTCATAGCGAAGGAAAATTTAAGATTCGCATTGGTCGTGTCGCTTGTGTCAGGCTAAACGACGACGTATTAACGTAGATAACAAAGGGGTCCACAGTTAAAATATGAGATATTTAAGTGATAGTTTTGTCAAATAAGTTATTGAATATAAATTCCAATTTGATAAAATTATGTAATAGATCAGACAATTTGGAATGTATCTGTTTTTTAGTTTGTTTAGATTTTGGAATTTCCATACTTTTAATCTATTTTTGTTGGGTAAAATTACTTTCTAATAATTCCATTTATAGTAAATATATTAAATAATTTAATTTTGCATTTAACACAATCCACTAAATACAGAGAATGCATTCATATAAAAATCACCTGTGAAAATACTTAATACTCAAATCTCAACTAAATTAATAACATTAAATATTTTATCATGAAATATTAAAAATTTACTCGACAGATCTTGGTTTCTACTGCACAATTTTTTTGGTCTTGTCTTGATATTAACATGCAAAACCAAAACATAAACATGTGTTATCTGATTATCTCCAAACCAAAAACCTAACTACTATTTTGTAAATTGTAACAGAGATTCCATTTACATCTTTAAATGTTTTTTTTCCCTTCTAAGCCAATTAATTTTCTTATAATATTTTATTTATAGTTTGATTGGCAAGTGCTTTAGAGTTTTTACAAAGCAAAAAAAATTCTAAAGATTTGAAATACATCCAATCAAACTTTAGAAGCTTTGACTTTCCTTTTTTTTCTCACAGCCAAAATATTTCTTTAATTCATTTTTTTTTGCTGTAGAAAGCTTTTTTTCCTAAAGCATATAGGGCCTGATTGGTTGCGGCTGTAGCTTTAGGGAAATTGTCTGTAGATTTTTCTGCGGTAACTATAGAATTTAGGTTGTAGAATTTAGACTGTAGAATTAAATGAAAGCATGATTGGTAAAAATAGCTGTGACTTTTTTAAAGTGAAAACATGAAATAAATATTAGGAATATATTTTGATTTTTCTTTTTAATTTTTACTACTAAACAAAAAAAACACCATCTAAAACTTAAATAAAATTAGCAACAAAACAAAAACAATCACTAAATACGTAGAAAACAATTAGCAACAAAACAAAAAAAATCACTAATTAATAATTGGTTATGTAAATCACACAAGAAGGGATGGGCGAAAATTATGAAAGATACGAATTTTTCTTCTTCTCTCTGCTGTGGCTGCCTTTGCTCAAGGTTTGATTATTATATATATAATTCTTAAGCTAGGGTTTCTTATCAAATTTGTTTTTAATATAAAACTTAAATAAAAATATACTCCAAAGCCTAAAACTTACGGCTGTAGCTTTTGACGTTTCTACAGCCCAAAAAAAGGAAAAAGGTTTAATGATAATATGATCCCCTCCTTTTACTTTTTGTTTCATTTTAAGGAAGGAATTTGCCAAAAAAAGGAAAAAGGTAAAATGTTGCTGTAGACCTGAAAATTAAATGTAAAGTATGATTGATGTGGATTTATAGCTGTAGACCAAAATATGGCTGTGGAAAGACTCCAAAGACACAACTAATCAGGTTCATAATTTTTAACTTTCCAAAATTTTAAATTCTACAGCCAAAATACTACAGCAATAAAATCTACAACCATAACAAATAAACTTACAATCATATTTCTACATCTAAAAATGTAAAGCTAAAGCTGTTACTAATAAAGCCGGAAGAAAACAATTAGTATTATTTTCCATAGAAGTAAATCGTGGCGTTTCCAAAATATTCAGATTGTATTGTAATAATAGCAACAAATTTGAATAGAAGACAGACAATGACAGCTGGTCTTCATTTCTCTGTAATCGTTACACTTACACAAAATTTAATTTGTTTTCTTAGTATTAAATATTTATTAAAAATATTCCAACTTGACCATAAATAAATGATTAATAAACATAACGAGTAATTACAAATACTGATGCAAAATAAAATTTAAATAACATTTGCATTCACTCCTCACTCTCGTTTTATTTTTAAAGAATTGTATTTTTTATTTTTAAAAGAGATTTAATCAAACCATTGATTCTCTCTCTGTCTCTCTTTCATTCTCTGCTTCTTCTTCTCCGAGCTCCGAGCAGAGAAGAAGAGAAGGTAAGTATTAGAGTGCACTTGTGTGGCACTCTGATTTCTTATCCTGCGCCACTCCGGTTTCTTATCGTGCGCTTCTCCGACTAGTTTCTATTAGGGATAATATTATCCCACATTAGTTTCGGTGTCTAATGGACTCTTCTTCTTCTTCTCCATCTCTCCAAGAAAAAATCTCTTCTGGTTATTTCTAGGGTTTCGTTGATTTCGATTTTGAGGATTTAATTATTTATCGAAATGCTTTGGATAACGAGATTTTCTGGATTTTTCTCCGCCGCGATGGCAGTGATCGTGTTATCTCCGTCGCTTCAGTCATTTCCTCCGGCGGCGGCAATCCGTTCGTCTCCATCACCGATCTTCAGAAAAGCACCAGTGGTGTTCAACAACGGCGACGAATGCCTCTCCTCCGGCGGCGTTTGCAATCCGTCGTTGGTCCACGTGGCGATCACGTTAGACGTAGAGTACCTGCGTGGCTCAATCGCAGCCGTGAATTCAATCCTTCAGCACTCGATTTGTCCAGAGAGCGTCTTCTTCCACTTCATCGTCGTCTCCGAGGAAACAAACCTGTTGGAGTCGCTGGTGAGATCGATTTTCCCGGGATTGAAATTCAATATTTACGATTTTGCCCCTGAGACAGTTCGTGGTTTGATTTCTTCTTCCGTGAGACAAGCTCTTGAGCAACCTTTGAATTACGCTAGAAATTACTTAGCGGATCTGCTCGAGCCTTGTGTTAGCCGTGTCATATACTTGGATTCGGATCTTGTCGTCGTCGATGACATCGCTAAGCTTTGGAAAACTAGTCTAGGCTCGAGGATTATCGGAGCTCCGGAGTATTGTCACGCGAATTTCACGAAATACTTCACCGGAGGATTCTGGTCGGAGGAGAGATTCTCCGGGGCGTTTAGAGGGAGGAAGCCTTGTTACTTCAACACAGGTGTGATGGTGATAGATCTTAAGAAATGGAGAAGAGGTGGTTACACGAAACGTATCGAGAAATGGATGGAGATTCAGAGAACAGAGAGGATTTACGACCTCGGCTCGCTTCCACCGTTTCTTCTTGTTTTCGCCGGTCACGTGGCTCCCATCTCTCACCGTTGGAACCAGCATGGACTTGGTGGTGACAATGTTAGAGGCAGCTGTCGTGATTTGCATCCTGGTCCAGTGAGTTTGCTGCATTGGTCTGGTAGTGGCAAGCCATGGATAAGACTCGATTCGAAACGGCCTTGTCCGTTAGACGCATTATGGACGCCTTACGACTTGTATCGACATTCGCATTGACGTTGCCGGTAAAATGTTCTCTCAAACTTTACTTTAATTTGATTTCATTGCTGCTTATGTTTTAGTTTGCTCATCAGTAGTTGAACCACTAGATTCTTTGGAACCGGCTCTTGTTTTTTTCTTTATCCTCATAATCTATGGAGATAAAAAAAAGACTCTCACTTTGAGATTATCTGGCTGTGGCTTTTCTTTTTGGTTCACCAGTCTTGATTGAGAATCTGCAGGGAAGCGCTAGATTGTTTGCCTGTTTTGTCTGTTTGATATACAACCATTGTTGTTCTGTCGGTGGATATGCACAGTGTGCCACTAGGGTTGTCTTGGTCAAAAGGACAAATGAGTGGCTCCTACTAGGGTCTGATCAGAGCACAATTATATTGAGGATTGTTGTTTAAGCTATCGAATTTGTGACTGTCATATCTTTGTTTAAGTCTTGTGATTTAGTGATACGAGTTTCTGTTATTTATATGTGTTGTTAATTACTAGTGTCATATCTTTGTTTAAGAGAGCTTAATTAGGTACAATCATTAGCAAAAAAAGGGTCGGTGGAAGGAAAATGAAAAGAAGAGATGTGTGAACAAGCTTCTCTTCACCATCCCTATTAACACAGCTAATTAGAGTTGCAAGAATTGGTCTCTCTTTGTTCTTGTGTTTGGTATCTAAAATATGTGTCCCACGTTCTCTTTTGTTCTTTATAAATATGTCTGAAAGCAAAAGGGGACCGATTCTTTTTTCCGGACCCCATTGTAGAGGTGACAATGGCTCAAGACTATTGATTGGCTTGAGCCAGCTGGGTTATGTTCTAATCACATGTGGGTCTGATTTTCTTTTTTGGGTTTTAAAAGTATCTGATTCCATAATGTGGGTCTACATTTATTTGTAGCGTCTAATAAAACATAAAACTAAGCCGGGGAAAAACGAATGTAATTTTCGTTTTCTTTTTCGGCTGATTGTGATTTTACCTGTTTTTTTAATAAAATTTACTATGACAAAAAAAAAACAAAAATGTAAATTAAGTTTTTGATTTTATTTTTGAAAGCAGTGGATGGTGCGTTATATGAGGAGAGAGTAGAGGAAGGGTTCACTGGTCTTGGCCGGCCAGGTCTGGAAGAAAATCAAAGGTAGCTTTTGTCGTAGAAAATGAAAACCCTTTGCCGATAAAATAGGTTTGGTTTAGCCAAACCGGAGACACAACTGAGATGTGGGAATTTTATTTTCAAACCGGCGGGTTGGATCATTTTTTTTTGTTGGGGAACAAAACAACAAACAGAGTTAGGTTATTCATGTGGATGAGATTTTGTTGTTTTTATCATTAATTTATTTTAAAAACAGATTTCTTCTTATTTTGTGCAGATACTTCTTCTCTTTGAAAATAATAATTAGATTTGTTTACACAAGTAGAGAGATTGATTTGGTTTAATAATGACTCAATGGCTAATGAAATTGCCTCCTCTCTATTTGTGTCGGTCCAAAAATTGTAAATAATGAAATGTCGTCACTTGTCAGTGAATAATAAGTCTTGCCTTCAATTTAAGGCTCTTTATTATATAAAAGGACAAAGTAACAAAAAAATGTCGGCTTTATTCTTTTATTAATATATACACAAAATGTAAAACGACGATGAAGAAGAAAGAGCTCGAGCTTCTTCGACTCAATTGCTAAAATGGGCCTGAAGAAGCTTACTCGCAGCCAATATAAATCCTGTAAAAAAATTCAATACAATCTAATGAGCTTTTAAGATAATAATGTCCCGTCAGGAATATGAGACAAAGTGTTTCTCAAGACTTGCCTAAAAACAGAGGAGAAGGTCTAGTAGGCCTTGACTTAAATTCTGGATGAAACTGAACTCCAACATAGAATGGATGATCTTGAAACTCAATCACCTGTTGAAACCAACAAATAAGATTTTGACAGAGAGACCAACACTAAGATGGTGTTTTTTCTTATCTCATTGTCTATACCTCAACTCGTTTTCCTGTATCATCTTTACCCACAAATCTTAAACCAGCTTCTTCAAGTGCTTGAGCTACTTCTGGATTCACCTACCATCATCAAATAAAAACACCTTTTTCACATCATTGCTATAGATACATTCACTTAGACCAGCTTACGTTAAATGAAAAACCAACCTCGTAACGGTGCCTATGCCTTTCGTCTACATAACTAACTTCGCCGTATCTGGTAAATGCCCGGAGAGAAAACAACTTGCTGTCTTTAAAACCGTGAACTGAAAACTACAAGGATTCTCAAGGAAACGGCGAAGATAAATGCAATTTTTAAACTTACAGCTTTGAAGTGAGAGAGTCTTGGTTCTGTAAATGTGTTCTTCGGGATCCAAGTCTCATTGTGCTTCCCATATGTGTTCTTGAGCCCTGTGGTAATATCAACAACAGTGAGAGAATGAACGGACTCCGTTGATAGATTTATGAATACATGTTTGGAATACATACTTCTGGCATAAAAATAACAACAGGGTCAGATGTCTGAGCATCGAACTCGGTGCTATTTGCTCTTTCCAAACCCAAAACCTGTAACCCATGTCAGAGAATAAGAAGAAGAACATTAAGAAGATAGTCTTAGGAAGAGAGATAAGGAACACAGCAAGTTGAAGTTATTTCAGAGTTTGCAAAACATTTCTTACAGATCTGGCAAACTCAATTACTGCAATTTGCATCCCCAAGCAGATCCCAAGATAAGGAATTTTGTTCTCTCTAGCGTATTTGGCTGCTAAAACCATTCCGCTCACGCCACGATCTCCAAAACCACCAGGAACCAGAATGCATTCTGCGCTCTGCAAACAACAACAAAAAAAAACAGAGACGATATTGTTGGCAAACAAATGTCTCCTTTTCAATAGACAAGTGGAGAGGTTATGAAATAAATCAAATCAGAGAATTCTAAGACTGAAATTCTCACCTTCAAGATGTTCCAAGCAGCAGCATGTGCCTCCGGAGTCTGCAAAGGAGAAACTACTGCTTAAGAGGAAAACAGTGATAGTGGGGATAAAAACTCTGGATCAGAAAGATTCAAGAAGATGAAAGTCATTAACGATATATACCGATTTCTCACTTTCGTCTTCAAGATCTGAAGCTGCAATCCATTCGATATGTGGCTTCAATGAACATGCAATGCAGGCATGAAGAAGGGCCTGCAATGAAGAAGGAAAATATGAAGAGCAAAGCAAACCAAATGCGATAGAAATTCAATTGAAGAAGACCAAAGTCGAAAATTGACTTTCCAAGTTTACCTTAACAACCGATAGATAAGAATCGGTTAGACCAATGTACTTTCCAACCATAGCAATTTTTACCTGTGCATAACGAAAGGATAGTCTCTTTAAATAAGAAAAGTCAAGGCTCTAAAACAAAGTGTACTGGCCGGTAAATACTCACATGATTTGTCAAGTTATCAAAAGTCTCAGCCATCCTAGTCCAGCTATCCAGATCAGGTGCTGTTGCAACGCTGAAAGAGATGAGTTTATGGAACTTCGTGTTACCCTGAAAGTGTTCAATTATGATATCGGAGTAATGAACACCATAAGAAATGAGACTAACCTAGTTAGATTCAGTTGTTTGAGAATCGAGTGATGAGCGTTTTGATTCTGCAGCAAGAGCATACATGGAAAACTACTTCAATAACAAAACACATATTTCTCTTTCTTTTTTTTGGAAGAGCCAAAAAAGCATCCAACTTACACGGAGTAGGAGAGGAACATGCCAAATGTTTGGAACATCATGGATATTGAGAATATTAGCTGCCTGTAAGAAGTCATCAAGTGATATAAGATCCCAACAGCATAAGATATACATAAGTTCAGTAAATACATAATGTA
This sequence comes from Arabidopsis lyrata subsp. lyrata, assembly GCF_000004255.2. Classification (NCBI taxonomy): domain Eukaryota; kingdom Viridiplantae; phylum Streptophyta; class Magnoliopsida; order Brassicales; family Brassicaceae; genus Arabidopsis; species Arabidopsis lyrata. Next base: position 23,886,363 of record NW_003302550.1, read on the forward strand.
GATTTCACACAAAAGTTATACCGACACATGACAAAACTGAGACAATTTTGCCTTGGTACTTTCCAGTAGTGGCTGCAGAAAAAAACAAAAAAAAGACTTGTCAAGACTCTGCAGCAACTGTGAGAGGTCAAAGTTTTCCAAGGTATACAAATTACAACTGATCTCAGTAAGTTCTGAAGTGATACCTGAGCAGAGCGACATGCCAAAAAGTGAGGAGTCAATCCCAAAGCTCTTAGTTCTCGGACACTGTGTTGGGTTGGCTTTGTTTTCTGCATGAAGGTTTAAACCGATTTTAAAGTTTACCATCCATTTTAAAAGGGATATAAAGTGTTTGAGCACATGTCTAAGGTAAGAAAATATTCTACCTGCTCCCCAACAACACCCAGAACGGGAATCAAGCTCACGTGAATCAGGCAGAAATTTTCCGGTCCTAGGAAGCGAAATATGAACCAACATCATAATTAAGAATAAAGTAGAGAACCACTGAAAGAAAGCATACTTGCCCCAGAGGAGGAGGATTCACAGGCTCACCAACTGAGAATGACAATTGTCTCAAGGCCTCGATAAAAGGCATTGATTCGATGTCACCTATCATAAGCAGAAAAACTAAGTAAATAAGGATCTTTAATTTAAAACCGTAATTAAGTAAACGAGAACCAGAAATGAATGGTATCGTCAAAAGCTCTTACCAACAGTCCCGCCCAACTCAATAACACAAACATCAGCTTGGCCTTCCATTCCATCCACAGGAATCAGAGAAACTGACTCAATCCAATCCTTGATTGCATCAGTAATGTGTGGAACAACCTAAAAACCGATTTAAATTGGAATAACATGAGCTAACGTACAACATAATCTACTAATTCACCCACACAAACATTTACCTGAACAGTCTTCCCAAGATAGTCGCCTTTCCGTTCCTTCTCAAGAACAGACTGGTGAGGGTAAAGGGGAAAAATTTAATCACTATATAGCGAAAAAAAACCCCGGCGGTTTCAAAACGTTAGCAGCATACATTTAACACAACAATGCCTCCCAAATCAGTACCTGATATATCTTCCCAGTGGTTATGTTGTTGTCTTTGGTTAGTGTCACATCGAGAAATCTTTCATAGTTCCCCAAATCAAGATCAACCTAAGAAGGAACACAAACAGGGATATACAACCATTCTCAAGAAGCAATAAGATGCTTTACGAAACAAATGTAAAGAAGAATGAAAACGAAGAAAACCTCTCCACCATCATCAAGTACAAAAACCTCTCCATGCTCAAAAGGGGACATAGTACCAGCATCAGTGTTCAAATATGGATCTGCATAAATAGAATTGGAGAGCAAAAGTCAAGATCAACACAAAAAGGCTCAAACTTTATAGTCTGAAACCCAAAATTGTTACAGTTTCTAGTCAAAAGGGGAATGGAAATGAGAAATTCCAATATGCAGAGAGAAGAGATCTTAACCAATTTTAATGGAGGTAACTCGAAGGCCACAAGCTTTAAGCACGACGCCGATACTACTGGCGGTAACGCCTTTGCCAAGCCCACTCACCACTCCTCCAGTCACCAATACGTACTTCATCTCCGAAACTAGAGCACAGGCTAGTCTGGAGAGAACGCACACCAACTGTTTGTGTTAATGTCTGATCGAAACTACAAAGCGACACCAAACTCTGGTTTCCATTGACGGATACGGAAAAAGCTGACTTCTTTTCGAGGATCAATTGTATTCTACCACTAGTAAGCTCCCACGTGTCACACTCCCAAATTGTATGTGCATAATCAAGGATTTTATGCAATTTTTAGCAGAGTGCAAAAAAAAGTAAAAAACCATCTAAAGCTAAACTTTATCTGTATTTTTATATTATTTTATATATATTGTATAGATTATTTTTTTTTTTGGTGCTTCCAGGGGACTCCCTCTAATTATTCATAAAATTAAAAATAAAGTATTACAAGCGAACAAAACGCGAGACTTCTATCCCGTTAATATCATCCAACAATATCGAATGAACACTATCAGGACAAGAATCTAGACAAAGAAAACCAAGATCCAACGAGAACGCATAGTTCGCTAATCTATCTGCAAGACGATTAGCCTCCCTATACACATGAGTAACCCGGACTAGCCAGTCCCTTGAGATAAAGCCTTGGCACAACCGTACCAGGAAAGACAGCGGATGAGCATCGCTTATCCCTGCATGCAAAAAACCAACCACCAACTTGGAATCCACTTCCAGCTCCATACGTCGAAAACCTCTCTCCCAGGCAATAACGAGCCCATAGTATACTCCCCACAACTCCGCTAAAGGTGCTGAACAAATCCCTATATTCAAGGCGAAGCCGCCTAACCACTCTCCGTCAAAACCCCGGATCACTCCTCCAGCCGTCGCTGGCCCCGGGTTCCCATGAGAGGCACCATCAGTTGAGAGCTTAACCCACCCTTCCCTTGGTCTCTTCCAACTTATAATCTGTTCAATTGGAGTCTCCGACCGCGTCCCACCTTGGACCAGAGAATGAGACCGTACTGTCTCCGCTGCTAACTCCTTTACGAATCTGACCCGATCCCTACACCTCCCTTGTTCACCAAAAACATTCCCACACATCCACTTCCATGCCCACCACACCGCACAACTAAACAACGTGGGCCAATTCTCTTCTCCCGGTCGTGATCGGTCCCTGAGGTTATCAAATAACCACTCCAAGAGGCTCTGCTCAAAGAAAACACGCCTCCGGTATTGTGGTACCACTCGTAACCAGATTCCATACATTGCCGGACAGTCCCTCAGCACGTGTATCGTCGTCTCCACTGCTCCCCGACAAACTTGACACACATCACTCTCTCCCATGTGTCTCCGCACTCTCTCGACATTAGTCATGATCACTTGGTGTCCCGTCAACCAAAGGAACACCCGTATTCTCTCTTGTGCCACTATAGACCAAACCTGCTTGAAGAAACGCTCCATGTCTGGTCTCGGGGTAGCATCATGTGTGAGGATCGCATATGCAGACTTCACAGTAAACCTACCATTTGAATTTCCGGACCAAGACAGCCTGTCTCCGAGACCTGGGCACCCTTTAATCACCACCGCATACAGCCGCTTCATAATATTCTCCGGAAGATAAGGCCTAAGTTGCGACACATCCCAGCCCACTCCCACGATCCAATAATCCTCCAACTTTTTATTAATCACTTCATTTGGTAATGGGCTTGTGGCCCAAGTCAACAATGGTTCCTCTAAAACCCATCGGTCCGACCAAAACCGGATCAACCGACCATCTCCTGGAACCCATCTTAACCCGCGAGCAACAACATCTCTCAACCCGACTCCAACACTGCGCCAAGTCGAGGACCAGCTTCCCTTAGGTACAACCCAAGTATAATCATGCATGTCCCCTACCTTGTATTTACTTCGAACAACTCGGGCCCAAAGACTCTTCTCATCACTAAGTAATCTCCACCCAACCTTAGCCAAAAGAGCTTTGTTCATTTCTCGTGACTTACGTATCCCTAGACCACCTTCTCCTTTCGGCTTACACACTTTTTTCCAGGCTAACAAGTGTAACTTCTTCTTCTCCGTTGTTCCACCCCATAGAAACGTCCTTGATAACTTATCCAAGCTGTCCAAGGTCGAAGCCGGAAGTAGAATTGAGCTCATGGTGTGAACTGGGATAGACGATAAGACCGCCTTTGTCATCGTGATCCTACCCGCCAAACTCAAAGTCCGACACTTCCACCCAGCTAGTCTTGACGACACTTTCTCTAACACTTCTCCGTATGTCTCTTTATTTATTCTCTTCTGTCAAATCGGCATCCCTAGATACTTTCCCAATTCTCTAGTTGAACCAATTCTACTTTCTGCCGTGATCATATCACGACTAACATTATTCGAGAAAAAGATCTTTGATTTCTCCAAGCTCACTTTCTGCCCCGACGCTAAACAAAACCTCTCCAAAACCCGCCTGATCACTCTAATCTGTGCTACCGATGCCTCCGTGAAAAGAATAAGATCATCCGCAAAGCAAACATGTGATAGCTTAGGACCCCCTCTCGATAAACTTATCGGCTTCCAGTCACCTAACCCCACCGCATGATCAATTTGATGACATAACCTCTCCAAACATAACACGAACAAGTACGGAGAAAGAGGGTCTCCTTGTCGTAAACCACGCGCTGGTGCAAAAGACTCCGTCTTCTCCCCATTCCATAAAAGACTCATTGCGGGATTAGAAACACATTCCATAACGCGACTACTCCACTCCTCCGATAAACCCGCTGCCCCTAGTGTCTCTTGTAAAAAATCCCACCTTATCCGATAGTAGGCTTTCTCAAGATCCAACTTCAACAACATCCATCCCTTACGACATTTCTTCCTCCTCATAGAATGTACCGCTTCTTGCACCACAACTATGTTGTCGATACTCAATCGTCCCGGTATGAAACTTGCTTGAGCCGGGCCTATAAGCTTGGAGATAACACTCTTAAGCCGAATCACCATCATCTTTGTTATAATCTTGAATAACACGTTGCATAGGCTAATCGGACGGAATTGAGTGATACGTTCTGGTTTCAACACTTTCGATATCAAGACCAACAAAGCGTCATTGGTTGAATGCGGGAGCACACCCGTCGTGAAGAAATCCAACACAAAACGTGAAACCGAGTCACCTACCACCTCCCAACACTCTTGGTAAAACACGGGCTGAAACCCATTCGGTCCCGACGCTTTGTATTTCCCCATACTTTTAACCGCTGTCACTACTTCTTCCAACGAAAAAGGCTTATCCAATTGACTCCTCTCCAATATAGATAAACCCGTGAACCCTCCTGTTGGTAAGCTATCCCGCACTAAACTCACATCTTCAAGAGAATATAGTCTTCTATAATAGGCTAGAGCAAGCTTCTCTAGCTCATCCTTGTCCGAAATCTACCTGTTCTCCTCATCTCTCAACATTTCAATCCGATTCTTCCGTCTCCGGATATTAGTTGAGGTATGAAAAAAAGTTGTATTCCTATCTCCCAGCGAGATAAACCTTTCCCTCGATTTTTGGAACCAAATCATCTCCTCCTGTTCCAACAATATATCGAGATCTTTTAGCAACTTCTCCTCCTTTGCTAAAATGTCATCGGACTGGTGGACATCAAATAAGTCTTGTATCTCCTTGATCTCATTAGCCAGCTTCTCTTTCCTCATATTAACCTCACCAAAGACTTCTTTATTCCATTTGCTCAGTTTCCACTGCAATTTTTGTAACGCCTCCACAGTCGACATGTTTGAGTCCCATGACGCCATTAGCATTTCTTTAAAACCCTCATGACTCAACCATACCGCCTCAAAGCGAAACGGTCGTCTTCTCGGGTCCATGTTCGGTTGTGGTGACAGTTGAATATACAGGGGAGCGTGGTCAGAAGATAAAAATGGGAGATGAGAAACAATCGCCTCCTGCCATTTTAGTCTAGCGTGAGCACAGCAAAAAACCCGATCCAATCTTTTCGCCACAAACGTACTCTCCACACGTCCTCTCTTCCAAGTAAATTTATTCCCTTTAAAACCCAAATCAATTAATGAGAGTTCATTAATCCAGTCTCCAAAGGCTAAGGAATCTGGTGACAATCTCCCATTACCCCCTGTTCTCTCATCTAACCGTAGAATGGTATTAAAGTCACCACCAATAATCAACGATCCATCTATCTCACGAGTGAGCTCTCGCAACTCGCCCCATAAACCACTCCTACAGCTCACTGTTGGCGCTGCATACACCACCACCAAATGCGTAACCTCCTCTCCACTCGTTATTTTCGCATAGATGAATTGGTTAGACGAAGCAGCGATCTCTACTTCTCCCACACTTGACCTCCACAGCAACCAAAGACCACCACTCTGGCCCGTCGCCTCTACCCGGAATGAATTCTCTAATCCCAACCGCTGACAGATCCTACTCGCTCTTTCTCCCTCGGCGTGAGTCTCAAACATAGCAAGAACATCAATTTCATACTTCTTCAACATATATCGTATCGAACGTCGAAAACTGGGTTTATTCGCCCCCCGACAATTCCATAGCAAGCAATTCATGATGATTATTTTCAACACTTTTTGAAACGCCGGGGCGACCCATTATTTGTCACTCATGACAACTGCAGAGTCCACCGTCTCCATTCGCAGGCCCGAAGATAACTCACTATTCTTCTCCGAAACCTCTACCTCCCCCGTGGGCATATCAGCAATTCTCAGTACCACTTCCCTCTCACGACGTGGTACAACACTCCCATTCACAAACACACCTCCTTCTCTACCAACGTAATCTGTCTCCATTCGTAATCGTTTCCCCGTCGCCACCATTTCATTTTCTCCTCTAGTGGGCCCGTAAACTTAACCTCTAGTGGGCCTATTTGGCTTAGGCCCTTTTTTCGGCCCAACACCCTTTCCATTTCGAGGCCCAACATTCTTATTCCCCAAATCTCCTCTTCGAGTACCCCCTTGCCCACGATTCTCTTGCCTCAAAGCCTGTCTTTCCTTCGTTTGCTCCACAGACTTTAATGCACTCGGGATATTCATCACATTAATATTTTCCTTATTAGCTTCCCCTGATTCAGTAACCTTCCTCATCCCCTCTGCCACTGAATCCTTCTGTAATCCACTGAATCTGTTCGATATGGAAAGATTGCTTGGACCCGTAGATTGCGCCATTACTCCAACATTCCTTTCATGTACCTTTCCCGAACCACCTGCAGCGAAGACGACCGGCGCCACCGGTGCCTCAACTCTCCGCCCTTGTCTTCTCACCATCGTAAAACCATTGTTGCTCTTCTCCCCTCCTTCCAAATCAGTATTCCCACTCTGAATACTCCTTTGCACCATCGTCTCAGAGACCCTTTGAGGACATGCGCTCACGACATGGCCATAAACTCCACATGTTGGACAAATATTATTCAAGCCTTCATAAGACACATAGTAGCGTTCTCCATTCACCAACACCGTCCCCTTTAGCGGTTTTTCCAAGTTGACCTCCACACAGACCCGCACAAACCTCGCTCTTTCAAACTTCAAAGTTGTCATATCCACTCGTACTGGTTTCCCAAGGCCACCCGCTATCCCCATCAAAATGGCTCGATGATAAAAGTTAACCGGAAGATTCGCAATTCTCACCCAAACCGGAGTAGTCACAATCTCATCTCTTAGTGGATCAAACCCCGGCGCCCAAGCTTGAACCATAAGAATACTCCCAAACACTCTCCATGGACCCCCTGTCACCGCTGCCAGATAATCCTCCTCCATGTCAAAACGCACCATGAAAAACTGTCGTGGAAGATCAAGCACATACATCCCTCCCGACGGTTTCCACAGCTTCCTTAACTTCCGACTCAAAGCCGCTATCGGAACGTGACGACCTAAAAATTTTACGATCATACACTGTTTCCATAGCCCATTCATGGCCTCCAGCACCTCCTGGCCAATTGTCACCACCGGCTCACCTTCCACACCATCCGGGAACTCCAAAATCATCCTGGCCGCCACAAACGCATCGTCTAAAACCCTCTCCGGCACCGGTAACCCACCACCACCACTACCCTGCACCTTCTCTACCCACGATGGTGAAGACACCGGTGTATCTCCAGGCGGCCGCCCAACCTCATCCATACAAGCATCTTGATCCCCGTTCGCCAAAACCCTAGTCTCGCTCATCGCTCAAGTAATACTTCAAGGGTTGTATAGATTATCTTCTAACTCTTACATAAATGCACTTACAAGCTAAAAATAAACTCTTGAAACAATAATAAAACTTAGCAAGCATAGTACACCAGAGAAGAATAATAAAACTTACATCTATACTAGTATAATCGCAGCACTTTTTGTGACGGGTGGGTAAAAAAGTTTTCGGGTATATCGGATATCCGACCCATTTTAAAAATTCCTTCATAAAAAATTTGTTGGGTCGGGTTATATTTAACCCAACTCATAAACCGGATATTCCATATTTAATAATTTAGATTTTTAGAAGATTTGATTAAGATTTATAATTACGATTCTTCTATCATCTTTGTTTGATTTGTTTTTAACTGTTTTGAATCATCATATAATACATAAAGTAAAAAAAAAAAATCAATTTTTTTTCTGCATATACTGTGATTCGAAATTTTAAAAACGGACATATATTATCCAATTGACGAAAATGTGTGTTCAACGTTCTACATCGATTAAAATATTTAGACAATGATTCAGAATCATATCATAAATAAGAACATTAATAAAATAAATGAGTTTTTTGGCGGGATGGGTTTGGCGGGACGGGTTTTTGAATCAACAATAATAAAAAGATTAAAATATCATTAATCCGCCGCTTCAATACGGATTTAATCCTCTTTTTTTTTTAATACAAATCACAGGACGGGTTAAGAAATTACGGAACGGGTTATATTTCGGAAATGATTTATATGGCGGACGAATTTGAATCAATATTTATATACCGCTTTAATACGGGTTAAATCCTCAGTTTATTAATAATTATCTCGTGGACTCGTGGTATACCGTTACTTAATAACAATTGTAAACTATAATAGAAATAAATATGTTATAAGGAGATACAATTTACAAAATATTTTTATACTAACTTTAAAATTAAATCATCCCGCGGTGTACCACGTGTTAAAATCTAGTTATGTAATACTGTAACAGAGAAGAATAATAATACGAAGGTTAATTTACTTTTTTGTTTCATAAACACACGAAATTAGGTTTTAACAACGGCGGAGGAATAAATCGTAGAACTGGCCTTCAGATTTTCACTGCCATACAGAACACATACACCAGCCCCGTTTCCATGTTGTAAAGCCTGAAGTTTAACAACCAGGATCCACATCCATACCCCATGAAGCTGTTCTAAATCACCCATCGATCCACATCCCTACCATGGTATGCTATGATCAAATCCTCTATATAAAACTACTAGCAACTCTGTTTCTTTTTTTGGGGGAGTTAAAACAGGCGCAGCCACGATTCCTTCAGCTCTTTATCCTGTAACTCTCTTGCTCAAGGCATTTATTCAGCTTACAATGCTTCTCTGGTTTCTTTTCGTAAAAGTACCAGCGCCTGACACTTTCTTGGTCCAGGTAAAGTCTCTTTTGTTTGCACTTTGAAATATCACTTCTTTCTATTTTCTTGCAGAAAAAGTTACACTTAGTTATTTCTGCAGAATCCTCCTTCCGTTCCAACCCTAATTGCTGTTAAGTGGGCGAGTTCATGGAGACTTGCAGCGTTTGTTGTAGATTGGCATAATTTTGGATATACATTGTTGGCATTGTCTTTAGGAAGAAACAATATGTTTGTATCCTTATACCGCTGGTATGGCTTGATAATGGCTTAAACTATCAACGAAATTTCTTTATCTCTAAGGGTGGAATAATATTCTTTGCATGATTTAGGTTTGAGAATCATTAGGGAAAGATGGCAACAGGTTCACTAAAAGCAATGCAACATGAACTGGATCAGAATTGGGGAGTGAGGTGAGATGAAAATTCTCATAGATAATAACCTGTTACATTTTGATTCTCAAGTAAAGAAAGTGATGTGATTCTGATTTCGTCTGCAATATTAATGTTCTGAATTGGAAAAACAGAGCCCAAGTGTTATATGATCAGCCTCCTGAGTTTTTCCATCCCGCTTTACTTGAAGAAAGGCATGAGGTTAGCTGGTCTTTTCTTCCTTTTTTGATTATTTTAGTCAATCACTTTCGCTCTGGGTAGAGTCCTGCTGTACATGAGACTTGTATATAAAATTTGGTTACTTCTTTAGTTGTTTTGCCGAGTGAAAAATGATCTTTGCCATCCAATTAGTAGAGGTATCTCCCTTAAATATAAAAGTCCATGTTTTGATTTTCTTTTGAGCTTCTCCATTCGTTCTGATGTCAAATCTTTCAATTTAAATTTAGAGTTGGAAAACCAAGAGCTTAATGAAACCCTTTTTACTACCAAAATTTATACTGACATCTCCCTGAAGCAAAACAGACCAGCTCTTGTTCTGAGCAGTACAAGCTGGTGAGGACACATACACCAGCCCCGTTTCCATGTTGTAAAGCCTGAAGTTTCTTTTTCACATATATGGAAAGTGACGTTGTGAACACACTTTAGCTTCTACAATAGCAGATGGTTTGGAGGGAACTTTAAACTTCTGCAAATTTCAAACAAGAATCAACAACATGGGATCTTTAAAAAAGACAAGGCCCTACTAGACTATCTTCCAAGGAAAAATTTTAGACTCATTTTCAAAATTGGAGATCCTGCACGGAACAAAAGTTTTACTCACATCCAAATTGCAGAAGGTGTAAGCGACTTGAGTAATTTGAAGCCATGACGGATGGCTGCTATGCTCAGGAATGAAGCAGAACCATCCTCAAAAAACTCCTCCACCCTTTCCCTTCTTTTTACAAAGTCGATGTCAGCAATTGAAGCAGCAACAGTGCCTGTAAATATTATGTTCATCAAATGCCATACAAATTTAGCCATTTTACACAACTAAATGAGATGCATACCTCCACTAAAATAAGTCTTTTTGAGCAATTTGGCTGCATCTGTAGATTAATAACGAGAAAATCATGTCAGCAGCTAGCATTTGCAATATTTGTTTCAATAAATGATACACGTTGATCTTGTTGGAGAAATTAGTCTCAACTGAGATAAGAATAAAATGAAAACAATATCAGAGATCTTAACAACAGAAATGCTCTGACCTAAGTAATGAATTTAACGATAATGTTTCTGAACTACAGTCAGATTTGTGAAGATTTACAGAAGGAGATAAACATAGGGAACAAATTACGCACCATTCCGTACAAGGAGAGCGCCAAGCCCAGTAGGATAACCAAATAACTTCATGAAAACAGCGGAAAACAAGAAAGTCAAAAGAGCTTCATTTATTTTGGAAAATCCAGGAGATACCTTGTAGAATGACACAACAACAAAATCTGTAGGATACTTCAATAAATCAGGTGGTAGTGTAGCACAACCCTTTGCAGCATCAATCAAGACCATCCACCGGTTGCTCCTTATAAAAAGTATACAAGCCATGATGAGAGAGATAAACAATAGAAACTTATACGAATGAACCTCTTCAAGTCCTATACACACTTAGCATCAACAAAGAAAGAAGTATCAATCAAGACAAAGTAGTTCCTTCAAAAGTTTCTTAGTGGGTTTAGGCTTGCATATATTATTAATTGGTATAGATCATCAAAATGTGCACAGTTCATTTCTAGATATCACCATATTAACAGCAGAAAACTCGTATCAAAAGTGTATGGCAGATTCCTGTACCACTTCTCCTGTTCAAAGACTGTATCTAACTCACACTCAAAGATCATGTACAAAAAAATTCACTAAGCTCAAGGAGTTGAATTGTTGTAGGCATAGCATCGCCAAACCTCAGCAATATGAATCCAAGCAGACATTCAGCGGTACCAATGCAAGAAACTGAGAAAAATGAGAGAAGAGTAGAGAGAATGTGAAACCTACTTGCTAAAGGGAGAGCCTTGTAGCATGGTTTCAGGATTTTCTTTAATCAACTTCACCAGATCTAGATTAAACCTCAGGCCAGAAGAGGGGAAAGCAAATAGATATTATAGGCATTTCCTGTAAACATACGATAGAGTGAAACACAGGATAAGCAAACCATAAAAGTCGATTATTTACCCAGAGTAGAAGAATATGACATGTGATACATCTTGAACAGATTCTATTCAGGATGATATAAGAAATAACGGACCTCTTGGATCTTCCTTTTGGATTTTAGAAGTGTTTCTCATCTGCACAGCACGATGCTTTACCTTGATAGATGGTCCTGAATTTGTGAGCTGGCCTGGTTGGTTAGCTACCTCTTCAGTATCCACTGCACATGCTGAAGCACCTTGAGCTAATGCATATTCCCTAATACCAAGCACACTGTTGTGATTCTCCATGGTATACAAAAAATTACGGTCTTGGGTCCAAGGAAATGTCTCTCCAACAAGCTTCAGCGCTGCTGTGGCTCCGGAGGTGAATATGCAACTGTAATCTTCAGGAGATGCATTGAAGTATTCAAGCACCTAACTCCAGTGTGCAATGAAGATTGATTGAAACACATGAAACCAACTTATAAGATGAATACCAGTAATAAAATTAAACAAAAAAAACTCCCCATATTCCACATATATAGTTCAAGAAATGTTAAGAATGTAGTACCTGATGCCGAGCATCCGCTATAAGGTCACTGGTTGCCGAACTGATATCACTTTGACTATCTAAATCGATATTAAAGAACCTCTTTCAACAACATAAGCTCACAAACAAACAAACAAAAGGTATCATATCTAAAAAATCTACAGAAAAGAGATTAGCTACGTTCTTTTCACCAACATCTTCAAGTCATTAAAATGTGAGATTCAGATCCTAATAGATCTGCCTTGTCACGTAGAAAACGATAATGTAAAGCATTTCCTATGAGTATCAAAAGATAAGGATACGTGGATTTCCAAAAACATTGCCCTTGAAAATATTTTCCATGTGCAACTCAGAATACAAAGTAGAACCAGCATGATCCAAGTATACAACACCTGCACATACCACAAAAAAAGTTTCAATCTCCAATATCGTACTGGAAGGAAAATGATTAAATAAGGCTGGATATATACTAAGCATTGTTTTCACAAAATCACTACATAGAACATCATTAACACTAGAACTGTCAAATGGTCAGCCGACCATGGGCTAAGCCCAGTCCAAAACGTTATGGACGGTCCGTGGTCAGCCCATAAATAAAATGGACAATTGGTTGGCCCAGTTTCATTAAAAACTAGGGTTATCATCATCGTGTTTGGATCGTCTTTGGTGCAAAACTCGAAAATGTGAATTTCTGAAACAAATCAACAATCTTAGCGATCGTTTGCTCCTTTTTGGTCCCAGGTGAATTTCTGAAACAATCTTAGCGATTTACGTTTTCTGAAACAATCTCTTCAGACTTGTGTTCTCTGGGTTTCAATGTTTGGGTCGCTCGTTGTTTAGCTGGTTTTGAAAATTTATCTTGGATCTAGAAAATGGCTATCTATATACAGAGTAGTTGTCTCGTGTTTCTTTTTGGAGATTTTGTTTCGAATCTGAAGGTTTTTGAATGTTATTGTAGATCTTCTGTACAAGGATTACCAGAAATTCAGTGTCACCACTTACTCTTCAACCGGTGTTGTAAGTTTTTCATACTCTATTTTGTTGGTGAAATGGGTTTTGTTTTTCTTCAGATTTCTTGAGTTTTAAACATTATTAGTGAAGAATTTGAGATTTGTCTAGTTTTCTATTTGAATTTGCTGCAGTGGTTGTCATACATTCATGGGAAAAGATTGATTTGCTTTGTTGTGAAATATGAGTTTGTCTTTTGGTTATTTTGGTTTGTGTATTTTTGAAGTACTTTTGAGTGAGTTTGAGTCTGATCTTGTGTTAGACAAGTGTGGCTTAATTTATGTAATACTTCATGATTGTAAAGAGACATCATAGTAGTTAGAAAGTAGTTGCCTTGAGAGTCTCTCTTGAATCTGGTTTTTGTATTGGAATCGACTATTTTACTGATTTTCACTTTTGTTTCTAGCAGAAGAGAGTATAATTTTAATGAATCTGATATGAATATGAATCATCATTTGGCAAAGAGTTACTAAAATTCTGAAATTCATGATTGTTTCATTTGCAGAATCAGCTCATGATGACAACCAAGTCTGAAATTCCTTTAATACTTGGCTGAAATTATTTCACCTAATTCTCTAAACATTTAGTTGGTATAGTAAGAGAGTTCATGGAGTTAGCATCTTGAATCTTGAATGGCTCTTAAGTAGATTGTTTAGCTCAGAGTTTCTGGTTTCTTGAATGGCTTTGGTTTGAAACTTAAGACACTCACAACTAAAAGCATCTGTGTATATGGATAGATGATGTGATGTGATGGCGTTGATGCTTAGTCTCTCCTCTAACATGACATGAGTTGGCCATGAACGTGGTTTTGTCTAAAGAGTAAATTGGTTAATTAATACTCCCTTGTAATAATTGAGTTCATGCAACTTCTTTTTTTGTTTTGTTTTGTCTATGTATAATTGCAAGTCTAGTTGATAGCTGTTAACCACCTTGTGATATCAATTGTCTATTATGTTAAACCTGTGTTACTAACGTGTCTGCTCTGCATTGTGCTGCAGAAGAGCAGGAGCTAAGCTTAAAGACAACCGAAAAAATAGGAGCTATTCAAGTATCTGAAAAGGTCTTACACTACTAGAGCTACTTCAGAGTTCAGAGTGTGGAGTTTGACAAAGCTAGAGCTACTTCAGCAGGTAAATAATTATGCTACAGCTACTCTCTTTTTGACATCTACATTGAGTTTGTCTTGAAGTTCTTTCATATACTATGTTAGATGATGTGTTTACTGTTCTTTATGCTCTGAATTTGCTTATGTCTAGGTCTTAATGCTGCAATTGTTTGATACACTATAGTTTTCTTCATAGCTAGGCCAATGTTAAAATCAGTCATGGAACTAAAAAATGGGCTGACCATTGGACATGGTCCTTAATGGGTTTGGACAAGTTTTTAGACCATTGTCCATTAAGGACCAAACCATTAGAGCCCATGAAAATAATGGTCCAAATGGACATGACCATTGGGCTTTGGACAACCCATTTGACTGTTCTAATTAACACACTATGATCCTATTCTGAGCAATAAATGAATTGCTCATATGAGTACTGATCAGTTAAATCTCTTCAATTACATACATAAACGTAAGTTGTACTGTTTCCATCGAGAAAAAACAAACTCAATTTTACTTCAATTCGAAACTCTCAAGTAGCAGTGTAGCACTGACCCAACCCAATAGTTTTTTTTCCTTAGAAATTCAGCTCAAAAAGCTTAGTTCTCGAACTCTATCAGATCCAAGAGAAGAACAACTCGTACATGATCCAAGAGTAAAGAAAAAGGAAATTGATTAAAATAATAATAAAAGATGCCGACAAAAATGAAAATCCTAAAACGAAGATATGGGACTATGCCCTTAAGCCCATCATAACTAAGACCAGGAGCTCTGTCTATATAAGCAAGTCTTTCGTGGATAATTCCCACAATTGCAATTCTCTTCTTTCGCTCTCGTTTCCTTTTTTTCTCTCTTCGAAGATCAAAGATCAAAGATCATGCCCTTCTTTTGAATCTGGGTCTATGTTTTTCTTCTGTTTAGGTTTTGTAGTTTCATGACTGTGTTTTTCTTAGATTCGAACCTCTCTTTTGCAAAATCAAAAACTTCGATTAGGTTTTTCATCAAGCAAATCCGAAAACCCTTAATTTTTCGTTGTGTTATTACATCTTAGGGTTTTCAATTTCAATACTTGTATTTCTCTTTAGGATTTTACGTTTCAGATTAGGGTTTCTAATTAATTTGTTTTTTGCAATTCAAAAGCCCTCTTTTTGATTCGTGTTTTCTTCGTTTTCGAAGGGCTTTTTTTTTTTACTTAAGTGATTGTAGTTTTCTTAAATTCAAAACCTTGTTTTGCAAATTTGGATTTTCGATTGCTGTTTTCGTATATCAAAAAATCCTCTTTGAATTCGTGTTTTCTTTTCTTTTGAAGAACTTTTATTTATTAAAAAAAAAAAATTGTCGTTAGTTTTAGTTAGTTTAAAGTTTTCTCTTTTCTTCAAACCCAAAAGAAAGGGACAACACATTAGATGATTGTTTCTAACTTGGGGAAATTGTCCCGATGTTACCTATCTAAGGCAAGCAAGATGAGATTGAAATCTGCAAGACTTGTCTAATTATGTAAGACAAGATTAAAATCTTGATTAACAAAGAAACTACGATTAAATCATCCTAAAGCAAGTGAAAGAAACTCTCACATATCAATAAAAATCCTTGTATAATTCGGAAAAACTACAGAATCTCTTTGTTAACGATCGAACTTGCTGTGAAAAAAAAACCTAAAACAACATCCAGATTCCTATAAAATCGAATCCTATGATTTCCAGATTTGATCAGATTATCAAAAACTCGGAACATAAATCAAAATCAGAGCCTAAACCCCCTAGAGATCTACCAATTACGCAGAGACAACACAAAAATGAGAAATCGCTCCTTAAAGCAATCTTTGTCTGTTTTTTGAGGCTTGCTTGCATTGTTATCACTCAGTGATTTCACTTCAACTTTCTGCTCAGATGGCAGTCCACTACTGGACATCCCTGTTTCTATTGTTGTCATGCCTTTTCAGTATTTCAAATGCTAGTGCTGGCGATGCCGATCCAGATTACAGGTATTATGATTTTTCACTTTCTTAAGAATTTATACACAACTTATCTTGCTCACTTTGTGATCTTAGAATTTATGTTCAAGATAGACTGTTTGTTCTTTGAGTTTCTAGCATGAACTTGGTTTAATAGCAGCGCATATGTAACCAACATTTTTGACTCGTGGAGATTATGAATGTCTCGCAATTTCGTAGGACATGCATTTCAGAATGTGAGATAAGCGGTTGTGTTGGACAACTTTGCTTTCCTCAGTGCAATTCTTCATCCGATGGTGGTCCATGGTACATACAAGAACCTCTGTATTTACAATGGAAAAAATGGGGTTGTCAAGGTGATTGCCGTTATCAATGTATGGTTAATAGAGAGAGAGAACGGGAAACTCTTGGTCAAGCCCCGGTCAAGTACCATGGTAAATGGCCCTTCAAGCGTGTACTTGGGATTCAGGTGAGTTTTTTTCTTCAATCACTTTTTTGATTCTGGTTGTTTCCATATAATATGAGTTTGATTTACCTTGTTCTTTGCTAGGAGCCTGCTTCTGTTGCGTTCTCTGTGCTCAACCTAGCAATGCATTTCCATGGTTGGCTTTCCTTTTTCATCACGCTCTACTATAAATTGCCTCTGAAACAAGATAAGTCAGCGTACTAGGAATACGTCGGTTTGTGGCATATCTACGGTCTTCTGTCCATGAACTCTTGGTTCTGGAGTGCTGTTTTCCACAGCCGGTAAATTATCTACACATAACTTTATTATTCACAATCTGCTTCATATATTTATATGATTTTCTGGTAATCCGTCTCTTTGGTTCTCAGGGATGTTGACCTCACAGAGAGGTTGGACTACTCATCTGCAGTAGCCGTTCTCGGATTCTCACTCATCTTAGCCATTTTACGAACCTTTGATATTCGGGTCGAGGCTACAAGGGTTATGGTATCGGCTCCAATACTAGCTTTTGTAACCACCCACATACTCTACATAAACTTCTACAAACTCGACTATGGTACCCCACAAACTCTTTCCGTTGTCTGAAATCGAGTCAATATTTTTGGTGAATTCACCAGTTATGAATGTTGTTTACAGAGTCAACATGTTTTCTACGCAGTCTTGGTGAGCTCACTAGTTTTGAATATTGTTTACAGGTTGGAACATGATTGTGTGTATGGCAATGGGAGTCACTCAGCTTTTTCTATGGGCAAGATGGGCTGCTGTCTCGAGCCATCCTTCTAACTGGAAACTTTGGGTGGTTGTGATAGCTGGAGGATTAGCCATGCTTCTAGAGATATATGATTTTCCTCCATATGAAGGATACTTCGATGCTCACTCGATCTGGCACGCTGCCACAATTCCCTTAACCATTCTCTGGTGGAGCTTCATTAGAGACGATGCTGAGTTCAGAACTTCCAGCCTCCTCAAGAAAACTAAGACGAAGGCAAAGTGAGTTCTTCGCTAAATTTCAGAAGGATTTATATTCGACCGTACAAATTTGCAAGGACGGGAGAAAAACACAAGGTGGAAATGGATTCAAGCATCACGAAGAAGGAAGAGACTTTTGTTTAAAGCTAGCTGGTTTGGATTCACAGGTTTCTTCAGTTTTTGTTTTTTTTTTAATTGTTTAAGCATTAAACTGTGGAATTTGCTTTGAGCCTTTCAGAAAATTTTCTTGGCCTTACTTTTGGTTAATTGAGATTTTGATATCATTTACTCATTCATACAAAGACTCCTGCCAAATCATTTCGGAATCAGATTTTGACAATATTTCGAGACAATCTTGTAATCTATATGATTGTGTACAAAAATTTGGATCTACAAAAGCAGTTGTGAGAAACTCTCAAGACCATCAATTTTGAGTCTTCTCTTTCATGAATCTGCTATTTGAGACACGACCTGCATAGATCAGACATGAGACATCTTATGAGAAATAGCCCAATAAAAGTATGTGTGTGTGAGTGTGAGATACAGAGAGGGCCGACGGATTTTCCTGAGTGATCAAAGGTTTTGCACAATCTTCCCACTCTGTAGCCCATCGACCCGAAGAACCAGTCTCCATTGCACCCACTTTAAGCGACATTAGGGCATCACAGTTCCCGGGAAAACCCTTGAAGAGAATCTGTTCACAAAGATAGAACACAAGAACATTACTGCTGTCTGCTGTAGACTTGGTGAAATAATGTCTTTAAAAGACAGACGAGTTACTTACCAATAATTGATCTGCTAATTCTGATGAAGATGAAAACAAAAGTCCATTCTTTCCATCTTTAACGAGTTCTTGAATGCTTCAAGAAAGTTGAAGGTAGGTTTAAAAGTTATAGTCTTTGTCCGTGAAAGTAAAGAAAATCACTGATTATTTTACCATGAGTAGGAAACCGAGCAAACTGGGAGGCCACATCCAAACATATCAACAACCTAAAACGCCAAACATCGGTAACAAGTTGACACAATGGAAATCAAATCTTAAGTCTTCTTAACCTTATTAGCACATATGAGCTTTAAAAACAATGTACTTACCTTCATGGGAAGGTCTAAACCCGATGAGGAAGTGTGTAAGCAGACACCGAGATCTGCAGAACCTAAAAGCAATGGGTAATCTTCAGCTGGGAGCCACATTGTACGGAATGCCACATGTCTGAGGTTTAAGCATTTGATATTCTCCTCGTACATCTCCTTTTCAGGTCCTTTACCTTCATGAACAGTATATGTAGCTCATGATCATAAATAGAAACAGCGAAATATTATCATGTTCTAAACAAGAACGAAACCATCTTTACCTGTAATGATGAACAACAAATTGGGATAAAGGTGCTGCTCTTCTTAAATTTCAGCTGTTTCAATTACTTTGGATCTTGCAGCCACACGCCGATCATACATTACTGCAGCTTCTAGTAGGATACCAAAATTTTCATCAGGGGTCCTGAAAAATTCATGCTCTAGTATTCAATGTCACAGAAGGATGATGCCACAAGAGTGAAAGTGAACAAAGAATGATGATGTGTCCTCACCAGCTTGTACTGCTCAGAACAAGAGCTGGTCTGTTTTGCTTCAGGGAGATGTCAGTATAAATTTTGGTAGTAAAAAGGGTTTCATTAAGCTCTTGGTTTTCCAACTCTAAATTTAAATTGAAAGATTTGACATCAGAACGAATGGAGAAGCTCAAAAGAAAATCAAAACATGGACTTTTATATTTAAGGGAGATACCTCTACTAATTGGATGGCAAAGATCATTTTTCACTCGGCAAAACAACTAAAGAAGTAACCAAATTTTATATACAAGTCTCATGTACAGCAGGACTCTACCCAGAGCGAAAGTGATTGACTAAAATAATCAAAAAAGGAAGAAAAGACCAGCTAACCTCATGCCTTTCTTCAAGTAAAGCGGGATGGAAAAACTCAGGAGGCTGATCATATAACACTTGGGCTCTGTTTTTCCAATTCAGAACATTAATATTGCAGACGAAATCAGAATCACATCACTTTCTTTACTTGAGAATCAAAATGTAACAGGTTATTATCTATGAGAATTTTCATCTCACCTCACTCCCCAATTCTGATCCAGTTCATGTTGCATTGCTTTTAGTGAACCTGTTGCCATCTTTCCCTAATGATTCTCAAACCTAAATCATGCAAAGAATATTATTCCACCCTTAGAGATAAAGAAATTTCGTTGATAGTTTAAGCCATTATCAAGCCATACCAGCGGTATAAGGATACAAACATATTGTTTCTTCCTAAAGACAATGCCAACAATGTATATCCAAAATTATGCCAATCTACAACAAACGCTGCACGTCTCCATGAACTCGCCCACTTAACAGCAATTAGGGTTGGAACGGAAGGAGGATTCTGCAGAAATAACTAAGTGTAACTTTTTCTGCAAGAAAATAGAAAGAAGTGATATTTCAAAGTGCAAACAAAAGAGACTTTACCTGGACCAAGAAAGTGTCAGGCGCTGGTACTTTTACGAAAAGAAACCAGAGAAGCATTGTAAGCTGAATAAATGCCTTGAGCAAGAGAGTTACAGGATAAAGAGCTGAAGGAATCGTGGCTGCGCCTGTTTTAACTCCCCCAAAAAAAGAAACAGAGTTGCTAGTAGTTTTATATAGAGGATTTGATCATAGCATACCATGGTAGGGATGTGGATCGATGGGTGATTTAGAACAGCTTCATGGGGTATAGAACCTAATCATGAGTTTAAAAACATTATAACAATGCATTCTGATTCACAAGAACACTGAAAACACCCTAAATTAGGAACCCTTACCTCCATATGCAACAATGTCTACTTGAAATGATGCCTGCAGTTTTATGTGACATTGATCCAAAATATTTATATAAACTAAGGACTTGGAAATAAAATCAATTGAGATCACTAGAACTTGAGCAAATGCAGCATCAAAACAAATGAGACTAAACCTGACGAGCAAGAGAAAGAGCGTGATATTGCATCCGAGGACTTCGACCAAGATCTCCAAGTACCACTACACAAGCCCTTCCTCTTTTACCCATCGTCCCTAAAGATCTTCTCATTACAAAGTTAAACCATTAGCACTATGTATCAGACTCTACTGATCCATGAGAAGCTAGCTAGTTTACAAAATCCAAGAGAATACATGAAAACGATTTTAGAAAACAAGACCAAAAACATTCGATAAATACCAAATCTAACCGGATCTCCCAGATTCCGTCGATATGCTCCGGGCAACACTAACGAGAAAAAGTAATTGGTCCCGAGAAATAATTAATTAGGCCCATGAGTTACACAACAAGCCCATGTAAAATTAATTCCTTATTCTCTCAAGTAACTAAAGGAGTCACGTGGTCGTGAAAACGGTCTTTTTCAACTTCAACTATTTGCAGGCGGATTTTTCCAACCCAAACTATTACCCCTAGTCGATTTCAACCCAAACCCAAAATTAATTCAAAATCGAAACCTGAACTAATGCAAATGAGCCGATTTCAACACGACGCGGAACGGTGTTAGTTCGGAAGTTAACGGTTACTCAACCTTGGGTAATTCTCTCTCTACAACCTTCATCAAACCTTGAAAATAAAATCAAATAACTTTGAGAACTGTTAACTTCCGAACTAACATTGTTTCACGTCGTGTTGAAATCGGCTCATTTACATTAGTTTTGATTTTGTATTATTTTTGGGTTCGGGTTGAAATCGACTGGGGGTCATAGTTTGGGTTGGAAAAACCCGCCAGCAAATAGTTGAGGTTAAAAAAGGCCGTTTTCCCGTCACGTGGTCTGTCACATGCGTGATTATCTTGACGGCGAAAGAAGGAGAGGATTTCACTTTCACGGCGAGGCCAGCATCGTCGGCGAAGTTAGGAGGTCTCCGTTTTGTGATTGTGAGACGCGCTAATGAATCTAAAAGATGACAATCAGTCAGGTAACTTTGTGATTTTCAATTCTAATTTCAGTTTCATAAACATAATGATATAGTAGTAGCCTGGATTCTCAAAAGTTCGAAATATTGGACGGCGCTTCTATGCTTCCTAGGATGTAACACACTCTTTCGATGGATATAAAATAACTTATTAAAATTTAATAATATAACATATGAATATTTATGACTTCATAACTTATAATAAGCAAAAAATTATATAATTTTATTAATTGACCAATATTTCTAGTCAATTAATATATCTTATAATTTTTTTCATTAGCCAAAACATTAAAACAATAGGGATAATACTGGAATTTTTACCAAACATTTGCATTGAAAACCTAAAACGACAACTATTACGAAACAAAATTTAAGTCCTAAAACGACAACTAAAACGAAACGGAGGGAGTAATATAACATATGAATATTTATGACTTCATAACTTATAATAAGCAAAGAATTATATAATTTGACCAATATTTCTAGTCAAAAGGGGAATGGAAATGAGAAATTCCAATATGCAGAGAGAAGAGATCTTAACCAATTTTAATGGAGGTAACTCGAAGGCCACAAGCTTTAAGCACGACGCCGATACTACTGGCGGTAACGCCTTTGCCAAGCCCACTCACCACTCCTCCAGTCACCAATACGTACTTCATCTCCGAAACTAGAGCACAGGCTAGTCTGGAGAGAACGCACACCAACTGTTTGTGTTAATGTCTGATCGAAACTACAAAGCGACACCAAACTCTGGTTTCCATTGACGGATACGGAAAAAGCTGACTTCTTTTCGAGGATCAATTGTATTCTACCACTAGTAAGCTCCCACGTGTCACACTCCCAAATCGTATGTGCATAATCAAGGATTTTATGCAATTTTTAGCAGAGTGCAAAAAAAGGTAAAAAACCATCTAAAGCTAAATTTTATCTGTATTTTTATATTATTTTTTATATATTGTATAGATTATCTTCTAACTCTTACATAAATGCACTTAAAAGCTAAAAATAAACTCTTGAAACAATAATAAAACTTAGCAAGCATAGTTACTCTTAAGATTAAGAGTCTCAAAGACATTGACTTTCTTGAGCTTAATCCTTAGCAAACCAAGACTGAAGTAGTTTGATGCAAAACAAAGTCCAACACATGGAAATGAAACAAAAATATGCAGAGAAAAGAACAGAGACTTTGAGAGAAGAGAGAAAGGTGAGAAAGGGAAGAGAGAACACACATAACATTTGTTCACCCATGCTACGTCTGGGCCGAGTCACAGCTCGGAATTCACTAGAATAAGCAAGTTACAAGAGGGAATCCCTCAGAGAAAGAGTCTCACACTTGAGATCTCCTCTCTGTATCTCCTCTGTTACACACTCAAGAGAAACACCAAAGCTTACACCTTTTAATGGCTATATCTCTCTCTTGCTTTCTTTCTACATTGTATCTCTCTCTTATTCACTCCCCTTAGACAACGCTCACAACATAGCAACATCTTATATATGTGAGACCACCTTAGGTCTAGGGCTTCTCCAAAACCCTCTAATTTGAATTCACGTAGTGACAAACTGTCCTTTCTTGGCCACCAATGAAAAATTAATCTAATTTTTAAAAAGTTTTAGTGACGTTTCGTTTAAAAATATTATTGAGGTTTTTAAAAAGTTTTAGTGTTAGTGAGGTTTAAGACTAGTTTTTAAAAAGTTTTAGTGAGGTTTCTTAAAGTTTAAGACTAATTTTTAAAAAGTTTTAGAGAGGTTTTATTTAAAAATATTAGTGAGGTTTTAAAAAGTTTAAGTGTTAGTGAGGTTTAAGACTAATTTTTAAAAAGTTTTAGTGAGGTTTCTTAAAGTTTAAGACTAATTTTTAAAAATTTTAGTGAGGTTTCTTAAAGTTTAAGTGTTAAATTTGTTTTAAATTTTTGTGAAAATCGTTATTGTTTTTTAAAAATGAGTTTAAGTGTTAAATCTATATTACGTGAAAACATATGCCGAACTTCGAATACCAAAACTTATGGACCAATTAAGGACAGGATGCCTAGGGGCGGTTAGTTTTCGAACGTGTTTAAAATTTAACACTTAAGGGGGTGTATTCAATTAAAGATTGAGGAGGGTTTGGTGGAATTTAGGAAATTTTGGATTTAGAGTGATTTAAGTGAGTTTATAGGATTTTTTTGGTGGAATTGTTATTTTATTTTTAAAAAGGAAAGATAATTTGTGATTTGATGAGTTTTTAAAGAGATAATATATAGGTGATTTGGTGAGATTTTTAGCACAAAAAATAGAAAAATTAGGATTCTCTAAAAAATTGCAGACCGTAGAATCAATATCAATGAACCATTCACATGCTTAAAAATAATTGGAATCACCATCAACAAGGCAAATGGGGACTTTGATTTTAGGATCTCTTATGTTATTTTTGTTCAAGGGATCGAGATCGAGAGAGATGAAGACGAGGATGAAGAGAGGAGATTGTTTCACTAGTTTAGTTTTGTTAGCCACATGTTTTTTTTTGTTTTTTTTTTGTTTTTAATCAAATACCACCTCTAGAGGTGTGATTGTTTAGTTGTTATTTTTACACTAAAAATGTATCCAAAGTCTCACCAAATCTGTTTTTAATAATTGTTTAAAAAAGTTTTGTTAAGTTTGAATAACAGTGGATTTGATATGGGTTTTAGAAATTCATGATTGAATAACATGAGATTTGAAATGATTTGGAATGATTTTACATAAATTTTAGTTTCAATAACATGGAATTTGGAAAGAAATTTTAAAATCACTAATTGAATAACAGGTGATTTAAACAAAAAACCAAAATTTTCTAAAATCATTGTTCCAATACACCCCCCTTAGACTAATTTTTAAAAAGCTTTAGTGAGGTTATAGTTAAAAATATTATTTTCTTAAAATTTAAGTGTTAAATTTGTTTTAAATTTTAGTGAAAATCGTTATTGTTTTATGAAAATGAGTTTTAAGTGTTAAATCTATATTACGTGAAAACATATGCCGAACTTCGAACACCAAAGCTTACAGACCAACTAAGGACAGGATGCCTAGGCGCGGTTAGTTTTCGACGTTTTTTAAATTTAACACTTAAACTAATTTTAAAAAAAAATTAGTGAGATTTTAGTTAAAAAATATTATTTTAAAGTTTTAATGAGATTTTAGTTAAATTAATAAAAAGGAAAGAAAAAAATAATAATAAGAATTGACAAAAAGGGTACCTTGTTGGACTTGGTAGCAAAGAAGAGCCATACAGCAAAGCCCATTTAAAAATTAGACGTGAGCCCACCATTCTTCTGAGGCTCCTTCGTTACACCATTTAAAACTTGCGTCTGCGGCAGCGGCTGCGGCGGCGTCTGCGGTAACGAAACGAACAACAACCTACGGTAGTCTTTGCCGCTGCCGCAGCCGTTGCCGCAACCGCCAGCGGTAACGAAACGAACAGACCAATGGACGATTTATCGATGGCGATTTTGAATCGTGTTGCAGATTTGGGCTTCCTCCGTTACTTGTGGGATCGATTGCTCTCAGATGTTCATCATCGGAGTCTTTGGCGTCGACATAAGCGATAGATTGATTTTCATCTTCAGTTTTTTAAAAAAAACTATCGTAGGAACTAGTTATATAAAAATCTAGTTTTAAATCGAAACATCAGTGGAAGCCCCCTTGGTCCATTGTTCAACCAAAGGTTGATTATTGCTTCTACACCAAAAAGTCTGGGGTTCGAGTCCCAGGTATTGCGATTTTATTAACAAATTTGCAGATTAATGGAGGCAAGTGTGCAAAAGATCTCAAACGATTTACAATTATAGCCGTTCGCCAGGATTCTACACAGAGAAGGAAGTGTCGTCAGGTCGTGGATCATTGAAGGTATTCATCAAAATTACGAAGAAGGAAGTGTAGTCTGTCTACAGTTCTCATAATTTGCAATTAATAATAAATTTAGACGACAAAAAAAAAAAAATCGAAACATCAAAAATCAAACCAAATAAATACGCTTACCATGTAAAATAATTGTTGTGGACACGATGGATGCTCCGTTCCTTGAATCTGGAACCTGTTTACGATAAAGGTACAAAAGCAAAAGAAAAGAAGAAAAAATTAGGAATTTAAGTAGTACCAATCCATAAACAGGTTAATTAGAAAATTAGGAAAACAACAATAGAGGAGACACTAATTTGATGATAGAAACCTTTTTGAAGCGCAAGCAAAACCAATCCAATCAGACACGTTTCTTCGGTTCCATCTCTGCGGCAGTGGAGGAAAACACCTTCCTAGGGTTTTACGAAGACGAGAAGAGAAGAAATTTTAAGTCGTGAGAAATTGTTGTAGCTTCACAACGGCTATATTGATCGTGGAATGTTTTATACTCTCTGAGAACCGACGTAACTATGTGGGCTTTTATAATGAACGGGCCCAATTACTTTAATCATTAACAACTAATGAGATGTATAACATAATAATTAACACCATGTTCATGTTTCTTCAACCGCATCACGCATATTGGGTCTGTTACCTTCTCCTGACGCACTCTTAACTTCACAAGAGGTTGCGGCGGTAATGTTCAAAGTACAAAGTCAGGAGAAGCGTAGGAAGTACTGCAAGACCTGGAAATTCATATACAAACAAAATTTTTTGCTGAGAGTTCTGCCACAGAATGAACAACATACACTCAAGGGTAATTAAAATGAGAGGGATGCAGAACTCATGGAACTTGAGACAGCTTACTCTTGCTGTTATCAAGTTCCACTTGAAGCACAAATGGAGATCTAGACTATTACAATCATCTCCAGAGGATAATAATGAGTGTTTGTGGGAGCTATACTTGTTGTTGCATGTTCTAGTATGGAAAGAACAACGCTGCTGAGGATCATACTTACGGGGATTCTATTTCTTCTCCATGACAAAGACAAAGATGTCGTACCTTCAAAGACTACTTACACTCCAACTCAACTGTTTGAGTTTCGTTTTAGAGCCAGCTTGTGTATGGGTTTAAGTGGACACATGCACAAGTTTTCTTATCTGGTCAAAGCCTATGGAGATGGAAGAGGAATTACATGGCTTAAACTACCGTTAAATTCTGTTTATGGGAATAGTGGCTGTTTCGGATGCAAAGCATAAAAGGACAAAGGCCATTGTGATTGATTTGATGACTTTAAATGCCATTGTGATTGCTTCACCACGATTCTTTTTCGATTGCTTCAAGAATTCACAGTTTATTGCTCTGTAGATTTAGTAATACAAGTGACTGATTCTTTTTCGATTAATAAGTCACTTCTTCTTTTTTTTTGAATGAATGTTAAATTTATTCAAACCAAAAAAAACCCTGTTTTACAATATATGCAACCTTTAATCAAATATAAAAATCACTTCTTCTTCTTCTTCTTTTAAATCACATTTGCATAAACTGGTTTATAGGAAAACTTTGGAAATTTATTCATGTACTTTTAAGTTAATGGTACACACACACATCTGCTCTACGCTGCATCTTGTTAAACGACCTTTCTGCCCATGAGTTCGTATTGTAGAGCACGTGCTTGTCAAGTGCGTATCCGGGTTTACAAACGTACTCCACCAGGTAATCGGAGAGGACACATGGGATTTCGTGGCGTATAAACTCTTGGATCCAAACGTCGTCCCGCGGCATCCCGGGGCTTATCAACGCAAAATCCGTGTTTTGATTCAAGAAACGCGTGTATGGAGGCGCCGTTGCTAGTATCGTACCATCCCCAGCTTTCACAGCTCGCTTTAGTGTATCCTGATTAGGGAGAAAAGAATAAATAAAGACATCAAGAACCAAGAAAAAATGACAAGGATGTTTGCACGTTTTCTCTAAAATAATCATTCTAGTGTTTCAACTGTATCAGCTCTTTTGCTTAATTCCATCAAGTTAATTGTACTGAAAAGAATTCATTCTGCCAGAGAAAATTGGCAGAGATGTGAGAAATATATTACTTACCAAAGCAGGGATGGTGCAGTCACCGTATACAACAATGCGCAGTCCATATAAAGCACCCTGTCCTGTTTGCTCCCTGAAGAGCCGCCATTTCCTTGGGGACTCGAGGTTTATCGCACCATCAGCACTAAGACCAGTACTGTGCCATTCATAAGGCTCCTCTTGTAATAGTTTCCCAGCTTCCTTTGAATCAGCCACATAGTCAGTCTTCAGAATCCAACTGCATTACGGAAACTGATGAGTAAAGATACAGTTTCATCAAAGCAGAAGCTCAAACTAGCAAATTTTTTGAAAAGCACAGCTTAGTTTGGTGTTCTACACAATACAGAGGATGTTGACTGAAATAAGTTATTGTACCTTCCAGATGCAGCAGCAGCGAAAAACTTTTCAGTCCTACGGATTTCAGGAGCAATGAAATGTGTTGCTTGATAAGACCACTGATGAGAATCCCGGCAACATTTTCCTTTTAAACGCTTAATGATCTGCTGGTATTCGTTTCTCTGGGACCTAGGACCACTGACAATAAAAAACTTCGGCTCATGTTCTTGGTCCTGTAAGACTTTTCTACTAGCCAAGGGATTAACCCTGAGCTGCTTAGACTCTTTATCCGCTTTTGTACCTGTTTTAGCTGACTTTGCAACTTTCTTTCTTGCTAATGGTTTTCCTGAAACCGGGCTTTGGTCTCCACCAGAACCCACCTTTCTAGATTTATTATCCACTGCAATGTTCTCCTTCTCTTTTGCAGAGTTATCCCCTATATCTTTCATCACAGTGTCGGTTGCTTTGGCGCCACTTCCTTTTTTAGATTTTTTAGTCTTCTTGACACTGGATTTCCCTACTTCAACTCTAGAAGAACTTCCTTTCTTTCCACTTTGAAGGCTACTTCTTTCTACAAATCCCTCCTTTCCGTGATTACATTTATTATTATCAAACTCTAATTGCATTGCAGAATTACTTGGATCCTTAGCTGCAGCCTCTTTTTTAGCTACCGATTTCCCCGCAACCAGGCTTTGAGCTCCATCAGAACTGACATCTCCAGATTTCTCATCTACTGCTACATTCTCTTTCACTTCTGCAGAGTGAATCCATATATCTTTCATAACAGTATTCTTCGCTTTGGCGCCATCTTCTTTTATAGAAATTTTCGCCTTTTTGACACTAGGTGTTTGAAGGCAATTTTCTTCTACAGTGGCCTGCTTTCTGCGTTTACCTTTATTTGTATCAACCTCTAATTGCACTGCAGCATCGCTTGGATCTTTAGTGGCAGCTTCATTTCTTGCTAATGTTTCTCCCGCAACAGGGCTTTGGTCTCCACCAGAACTGAACTTCCCAGATTTATGTTCAAATGCTAAGTTCTCCTTCCCATCCGCAGATTTATCCCCTATATCTTTCGTCAGAGTACCGTTTGCTTTGGTATCATGTTCTTTTTTAGATTTTTTGGTCTTTTTGACACTGGACTTTCCTACTTTGCCTGTAGAAGAACTTCCTTTCTTCCCACTTTGAAGGCTATCTTTACCTACAGCAGCCTCCCTTTTGCGTTTACTTGTATTCTTATCAACCTCTAATTGTAATACACCCTCACTTGGATCTTCAGTTGGAACATCATTAAACTCCCGTTCTAGCACCGTAATTTCCACCTCTCCATCAGCTTGCTCTGGGGTCTTAGCCTGCAGCTTATCTTGGTTCACCATCAGATCCAACACAAGATGGTCTCTCTCTTCTGGGGCTAAAGATTTATTATCTACAGAATCAATTCCCTGATGGGCTTCAGTCTCTGAGTCAATATGTTTTGCCATTTCTGGTACAACCTCAGTATTAAGGACAGGGCTTGATATCTCCTTCTGATTGCTATTACCTGTTACTGGCGCTGAAACTTTTCCTTTGTTTAGACAATCATTGCGCTCGTCCTTTGGGGTAGGTTCGCTCAAGTATATCGATCCCTTTTGGTTAATGGGGTTCTTTTTCCTGCCTCTGGTGCCCAGGCTCTTTTTTGGAGCTGCTTTCTTCTTGGGCGGCTCTGTTTCTTGCTTGTCTTTCATTCCAATTACACCCGACCCAGGCGAGGTGCTAGATCTCCTCATCACAGGCTCAGTTACAGATATTTCAGGTACTTCATCCAATGCACCCTTCATAGTAGAATTTTCTGGAGTCCTAATATCAGCTTCCATGGGAACAACACCTGAATTGAACAACCTAGCTGCTGAATCACTCAGATCCAACTTATGTGCAGCTTCCCTGCTTTCAGTGTGGTCACTGAGGGTTGGCACAACCCTAAGGTTTTGCTTAGGTGAGCCTGATCTTGGTTCCTGCAATAAGACATTTCCTGTCATTGTCTCAGTCAATGATCTCTCCGATCTCTCCGGTATTTCATCCCGTGCACAATTTGAAATGATATTCTCTGCAGTTGAAAGAGCATCTACCACGGGTACCACATTTGAGCTCAACAGTTTAGTGTTCAACTCACTCGCGGGTGATTTATGGCCAGCTTCCTCACTTTCAGTTGGATCACTAATGCTCATCACAGGCCTAAGGTTTTCGTTAGGCGAACTTGGTCTTAATTCCTGCAATAACAGACTAGGCGGTTGTGGAATACTTGTCTCACTGTTGTGGTGTACTTTCTGTGAATCTTTCCTACTGACAGATCCATCTGTAAATTTCGCCTGAGGCATCATCGGAGGGAACTCCTCCCCATGCAACATATCAATCTTGTCAAGATCTTCAAAGAGTGATGTTCTTTCCATAAAAGAACCAGATTTTGATGCAGAGATATTAAAGGCAGTCGAAGCTTTTAGGCCCTTGTCATCCATTCTCAGGGAACTGTTTTGGCCACTTGACTCTTTTCCCAAAGTATCTGTCTCTGGTGATCTCTGAAGTGTTTTCCTTGAATAAGTGGCTAGAGAAGAATGCCTTCTGATACTCCTGTTAATAGACGTCGAGCCATCAGTCTCCATTCTGCTTATCCCTTGCTCAGGAGTCTTGTTTGCAACCCTAACGGGGGACACATAATTGGAAGTATCCTGAAATGTGCTTTCTCTCTGGTAATTATGCTGCTGAGGATCAGTAGAGACCATGGCTTCAAAAGGTCTGTCCGTCTTTTTAGGAGTTACCCAATTGTCTTTGGACGTATTACATAATGATGAACCTTCCTGTGCGCCTAAATTTGTTTGAACAAGAGGAATATCTTTTCCTCCCGGCTTACACATTTCAACTGCAGCGACGACACCGACCCTAAGACCAAGAGGGCTGTTGTTTGCACGCTTCACAGAGGCATCTTCTGCTTCGTCCTCAGAATCCTTAGCTGAAGCCTCCATTATGTCCAACTCATAGCCACTGAGAAAAGAGAAAACAAACGATCAGCTTGTAGTGGAAGTATATGCCGAATAGTAACACTATTAATCAGGCTGAAATGAGCACGAAATCCAGAAACCAATTTCTTTAGGAAGACATAAAATTCATATTTGGATAAGAGACTATACCAACTCTAACGAATAGCAATTCCAGGTGTCCACTAATACAAGAGATAGAGATGGATATGTGTGCACTTTTTACCTTATCTCGTAATCAACTTCAGGAAGGAGCTTCCAATTCTTTAAGCTGCAAAGAAATAAAGAAAGAAAAATTAATATTTCACATCCACAAAACGGAAAACGAAAAACGCTAGGCATGCCTCTTACCAGTCCTCTAACCAGCGGTGGTTCACAAGTTTAATCCTCTTAATCCGCTTGGCTAGCTCATACTTTTCTCCTACGCAGAAAGAAAGAAAGACTCGATGGAATGTAAATTCCCCGAAAAACACTAGCTAAGGAAAGTTAAAAGATGTAAAACCAAAGTAGAGACACCACACCCTCAAACTTGTAACATATAAGATGGGTCACTCGGTTAGCAACCAACGGCTTTGAGAACTGCCCACCGATCAAACCAACCATTGTCTGTTAAAAAAACAAAAGAAACAAGTCTCATAATGGTACAAATACCACAACAACAAGATGAAGGAAAAAAACGGCAAAGCAAGAACACACAAACCATAATGTCTTCTCTATCTTGACCTTGGTACCCGGTCAAGCACACAACTAAGGATTTGGACCCTGGAATCCCATTCAAATCTCTAAGAGGCCTAAACAATAACTGTGGAAAGAAAACTAAGCAATCAACAAAAATACATATTAAAGATTAAAAAAAGAAGAAGATAAATGTTGGTAATGACTGACCGAATTTGCATTAAGAAGCACTCCAGTGTCGAAGCTTTGATCAGCCCATGACCCTGTGGCAACCACCTTCCCGCTGTTTCGAGCAGCAACGCAAATCGGATCATCCTTGAGGATTCAAAAGAGAAAAAGTAAGGAATTTTGCAACAAGAGACTCAAAAGTAAGAGATAATAATAAGACATACATAGACAAGCTTATCTACGATGAGGTGAGTTAAGGATTGAGAGTATTGGCCAACTTCAACACCACCACCACTCACAAGCTTAGACCGTAACTGTTGTGGCAAAATTAACCAGAGATAGAGAGAGAGAGAGAGAGAGACTCAAAATCAGAAACCCTTGCAAAATCCGAATTTACGATTGAACATAGAGAGAGAAATACCGAGTTTCCATGGACGGGATTGAATCCAACGAGAGCGAATCGAACACCCGAATACATCTTTTTTAAAATGGAAAAATTAGGGTTTTATTAGGGTGAAGAAATCGAAGATCGAAACTTGGATTTGAATCCAGATTTTACACAATCAATTGACTTTGATTCAGAAGAAGAAAAAACAGATTTTTCTAACCAAAAAAATTGGGATTTGTAGAGACTAAAGTGAGAGCGTCTCGGGGAAGATTTAAGGAAGCGGGGGAAATTGAAAAATGAAAACTTTTGATTTTCTTTTTAATTTTGCCGAAGCGGTCTGGCGGGATAAACAAATCGACGTTGGCAGCCACCCATCACAATATTCCACCATTTATTTTTTTATTTTTTGTATCACCACCATTAAATGAACTGGTTTGGTTTGATTTGGTTTTATTCAAATTGAAACACGACACTAAAACTGTAATTGGTTTGGTTTATGTTCGGCGAATATAATTTTTTTTTTTTTTTTTGTTAAAGGATTTTCTTATATAAACACTAGAAGTATACAAAGAAGCAAATATAGAACCATTACCAAAAAAAAAAAAAAAAAAAAAAACTAGTAACTAGTACTAGAAGGACCAAGGATCTAAACACATGAAACTTGAAAAACAGAACCAAATCTACGTTGCATCTTTAGGTAGTCCAGCATTGAAGAATTGAAAGCTCACGCTTCAAACCTAGCTGAAGCATTGCATTACACTTATTTTCCATGGAGGAAAGTAGGCCTGGGCATTCGGATTTCAAATCGGATTCGGATCGGATATATTCGGATTCGGATAATTCGGGTATGAGAGTTTATTATCTGTTCGGATTTTATAATTTTTCGGTTAGGTTTCGGTTCGGATATATTCGGATTCGGATAATTTGGGTAGGAGAATTTATTATCCGTTCGGATTTTATGAGTCATCGGTTCGGTTTCGGTTCGGATGGGTGTCGGATTCGGATCGGTTTTCGGGAAAAAAACTTAAAAACAGTTTAATTTAAATAAAATTGGTTTAATCTTATTAAAAATTGGTTAAATCTTGCAAAAATATGTATAATTTTAACAAATATAACTAAAATTTTTCCGAAATCTAGGATATTTTTGTTATTTGCTATAAAATTACAACTAATATTTTTGAATATATAATATTTATTTCCGGTTTTCGGATATCCTTTTGGTTTCGGTTCGGATCGGATTCGGTTCGGGTAATTCGGATAGGAGAATTCATTATCCATTCGGATTTTGTGACTATTCGGTTCGGATTCGGTTTCGGATCGGTTTTTGGATTTCGGATTTTATGCCCAGGCCTAGAGGAAAGAATGACCCGTGCAACTATAGCTGGAGATAAGGTGATACCATCCTGAAAGAATATAATACGTTTAGTCGTTTAACATCTGATATTATACGTTTTTTTCTTTTTTCAGATATCCTTGCATAAATAAAATAAAAGTATACAAAAAAAAAAGCAAGATAGAACAATAGCAAGCCGAAATTAAAAAAAAAAAAAAGAGACGATGCCGAATCTTTGTGGCAGCTTTAGAGAATCCATAAAATTGAGATTCCACGCTTGAAACCTAGATGAAAGCATCACGTTACATTTATTTTTCAGGGTGAAAATATGGGTCTTGCTACTTGAACCGGACAGAGGGAGAGACCGTCATGGAAGCATCGATTTCTCTTTCGCCAAAGTTCATAGATCGCACCCTTGAAGGAGGGCTTGTCTTTTGTGCTTAGATACTGAAGTTGACAACCAAAGGATGACTTGATTGGAGGAGATGAGATTTGAAGCCGTTGTATTATGAATCGCCAAACTGATCAGTAGAAAATACGCATTCAAAAGATAAATGATTTTGAGATTCTTGGGCTAAGCCACAAATGAGACAATCTAACTCAACATCATATCTGATATAATACCTTACGTTAGAACTTACAAAATAACTCAATTGTTTACGTTACATTTAATATGGATTTGTTCTAAAATTATGTAAAATATAAATGGTTCAATTTGTTCATATTCTTAGGCCGTGAATGGTGACCAAAAGGCGGTACGGTTTTGAAGTCTTTTTGGAATAACACATATACATTCACCATTCACATTAATTTTAATAAATTGGCGTTTTTTTGAAAAATGAAAAAAGGACAGAACG
The DNA here is from genome assembly GCF_000004255.2 of Arabidopsis lyrata subsp. lyrata. Classification (NCBI taxonomy): domain Eukaryota; kingdom Viridiplantae; phylum Streptophyta; class Magnoliopsida; order Brassicales; family Brassicaceae; genus Arabidopsis; species Arabidopsis lyrata. Next base: position 23,920,708 of record NW_003302550.1, read on the forward strand.
CGTAATTGACCAACAGATAAAGGTATGAACCGCTTTTAAAATGAGAAACAGATTTTACCCAGCGATCCAACCAAAACCGCACTGGATAAACTTTTTTTTTTTGCTTTTTTTCTTTTTCGATTTTTATTAATATACACCTGAAAAACAAAAGAAAAACTCTCTCTCTTACTCACGCTATCTCTCATCACTCTCTCAGATTTGTATTTGTTTTATATTCTTTTCTTTTGAATAGTTTTTTTCTCTAGTTTTGATTTTGAGAAAGTGCAGTGAATAACCAACAAAAATTTAATAATTCATTAAGTAACCATATAACGCTTATGGCTATGATATTTTGTGTGTAACCTATAATATATACCATTTTGCCCTTTGCTACCATGTCACTATGTCAGCTTCTTTTGTCTATATCATTTATCATCCTCTAGTGATATATCTTCCCTGACGTCTCCTTCCCTCTTAATTACATCAGTTAATTATAAAAAAACAGACCAATTCATAACTCTCTCTTGTATTCATTTTTCTTTTAAAACTAGTAATTAATATTAAAAAAGGAAGCAAAATTCTATTGTAAATTTTATATTTGTCGAAATATTAGTTGCCATAGTATATTACTGTTTTCAAATAGAATTATTGAAATATTAGTGTATAGATTATAAGTAATTACTCGAGCAGTTATAGAAAGTTACAAATAATGACAAGAAAAATTAGTGAGATTTTAAATATTCTCACACAATTATATAAAAAGATTCGCCACTCTATATAAAACACAAATTATTTTATTCTACAATTTTAATGGTCAATAATTTAGAATGGTTTTAAGTGTTAAATATATTTCTTAGGGGGTGTTCTTTAATCATGGAGTTAAAGTCAATTCTTTAAGGTTTAGATTTGCTTTCTAATATTGTTTTTAAGAATCTGTTTGCATGGATTTCAAAATCTCTATAGTATATCTTGGATTTTGATTCTAATAATTTACTCATGAAACTCCAAAGAAGTTTCATTTCAAATGATTTGATATACAAAGATTTTTCAAGTCTTTTAGTTTTGAATAACACTGAATTTTAATGAAATATTTTAAATCTTAGTTGAATAACACCAAACTATTAAAATCTAATGAAGTATAAGATCCAATAACACTAGATTTTAAAGTTAGATTTAGAATCATTAGTTGAATAACACTGGATTAGAGTTGGATTTCAATTCTATTAAAATCCATCATTGAATAACACCACCTTAGAGTATAGTATTCTTTCTTTAGCATGCATTTAAGTTGACCATTTGGGTTTCCTCAATTGAATCCCTTAGGGTATAGCTTTTGTTAGATTAACGTGCGTTTGACTCAGCAGTTTGAATTTTCTATAATTTGGTTTGCATTTAATTGATCATTTGAATTCTCTATATAATATCTCTTAAGTATAACTCATATTCGGCGTATATTTAACACTAATTTCTATAAAAAAAATTAACATTCTTATTCTTTCAAAGAAATTGTAAAAACATAAGTTTTAGAGCTTTAGTTTATTTATAAGGGGCTTTTGCAAAAATACCACTTTTCAAAAATACCTCTTTTTTAAAACCTTATAAAAAATGCTCTTAAAAATATAAGATTTACCCAAATATGTATGTAATATTATTAAAACATACACAAACTACATTTCTATGTATCTAAAATCTTATAAATACTTTATAAATACCTTATAAATGCATTTTAAATACCTTTAAAAACCTTTAAAATATCTTGTAAAACCTTTGAAAAACCTTAAAAATCCTTAAAAAATAACTTATAAAACCTTTAAAAACACCTTATAAAACCTTATAAATACTTGGATCGAGTCTTCAAGTAGTAGTTACAATCCATAAGTACCTTATAAACCTAATAAAACTTTATAAAAATTTCAGATTTAAAAAGGGGCATTTTTGAAAATGGAAATCTAAAAGGGGCATTTTTGAAAAAGGACACACCAAAAGGGGTATTTTTAACAATTTCCCTATTTATAATCTAAAATTTAGTTGGTTAAAATGACAATTTAATAGAGGAACACACTTACTATTTTAATCTAGATATATTTATTTTAATCTAGATGTCTATATAGAATAGTTTCTTAGTTATTGTTGATACTATTTACTGTTTAAAGAAATACTTATCTGTTTTTTAAAATTCAAATCTTGCTGTATGCAGAAAAATATCAAGGTTTTTTTTTATTTGTTACAAGTTTTAATTCAACATTACTTTGAGTTAATGTTACAAACAAAATTACTTGGGAAAATCATTTTCTAACAAGAAGAAAGAGACAGAGGTACTTATGAATATCTCTCTACAGCCAACACTATTTCTCTCGCTATACGTTATTCTCCCTAAATTTTCAGACACTTTGGTAATTTCACAAGGCCTTTTAGTTACTTTCTTAATTGATGGAATCATGGTGCTATATTCTTTATTTCATTATGAATTTTGGTTATTCAGCAAATTGGTCCTTTGATTTTCTTTTCAATAGTTTTTATACAAACAAAAAATATACATAACTCATAATATAAATTCAAATATTATAGTTAATTAAACCGATTGAGAGTTAAAATATTGATTCTAAAGTCCTTTATATTTTAAAATTTTCAAATAATTTTCTAATATATAAACTAGATTTATTTAAATTTTACCAAAAATTACTCAATTATTACATTAAATTATTAAAATTTGATGTATACTTTTATGATTGGATTAATAATTGTCTTATATATATACACTATAAAGTTAAATCAAAAAAATATTAACTATATTTTTAAAAATTCTATATGTATCCGGCAAATTATTTTTTCACGAATCAAATATTATTTCGTACCTCTTATTCTACAAAAACCGCACTTATCCCGCAAATAAATTTTTCCTGCTTGTACCGCAGTTGGATCGTACCGCACTGAAAACCTGCTTTTTCTACATAACTAAATACGCTGTCACCATTCGGATCCTTAAATTTATTGGTAAAAACAGTAATTGTAATGTAATTTTATAATGATAAAATATAATATATGACTAACATAAAAATTATAATTATTTCGTTTAAAATAAGCAAAAATGACGAGTGGGACCTATTACCTATAAGATGAGATCAAAAGACTATTTTATCTACTATACATTTTTGCAACAGTTTTTAGGGTCCCTAATCGGGTCGGGTATTTTTTAAATTTTGACCCGAAAATTTTGATTTCGACCCGACTCATCTCTATACTATTAAAAGAGAAGTACAAATGTAAATGAGTCGGGTCAAAATCAGAAAATTGACCCAAAATTCTGAAATCGGATCTTTAAAATTTTTTTGGAATATAAATTCGAACTAATAATGAAAAATCGAACTAAAATCAAATGTTTCTGGAAATCAAATAAAATTTGATTGTACTTATGGTAACTAATTATAAAATCATATTCTGAACAATATTATACATTAATTACGTATAATATATTTTTTCATATACTTTTGGAACTAATTCCATAATAATCAACGTTTTTCTCATTAATTTTGCTTATTTTAGCCAATTATCATTAATTAAAAGATATCTTACTTGCTTCTAGAGATTTCTAGAAAATTTATCACAACTAACCCATCTATTTTATAAATTCAATATATTTTTTTATCATTTTGGTCATGTAAATTAAATAGATATGAAATCTATGTAACTAATTTTAATTTAATTATATTAAATCAAAATTATGGTATTTTCATACTTATAGCTTTACCAAAGAAGTTTAATTTTCAAATTATAAAGATTTCTTGAATATGATTTTTAGAATTATTCAACAAGATGATAAATATTTATTAAATTTTGTGAATCATGAAAAATATTAATTATTTTTTAATCATTATATTTCACCTTTCAATCTCTCATCTAACAAATAAGATACATATTCTATTATTCCTATGTCCAAACTCCATTGTGTTGTATGACTAAATAATATTTCCATTAGCTGTCAAAACGAGTTGATTCATCCCGTTAAGCCTGTTTTGCAATAGGCAAAATATATTTTGGCATGTAGTTAGTCTGTCCGTACGACCCGCGGGTAGCATATATGAAACACAAACCCATCGCGCGAATGTATGCTGATTTGCGGGGTTATCCGTGGATTTTGTTTAAATACTTTTAGAGTAACCAAAATTTAAAATTCTACTAAAATAAATAAATTAGAAAAAATTTAGAGATTATAATCTTATATATCATTATATTTATAAATATTATAATTTCATTTATTAAAAGTTTTTTAAACTACCACATGTTGAATAAATTATATTTTTATCAATAAATACTATCATGCGGGTTGATCCGCTAATTTGCGGATGAAAACCGATGACCCACTGCGAATCAATCCATGTGGCCCGCTTATTTGCGGGTTTAATATATTTTCCCAAATCTGCTCAATAGTGAGATGATTTGGGCTCGACCCGCGGTTTTTGACCTATTTTGACTGCTTTAATTCCCATGATTCGTCTAATTTTTGAATTCTAAAACACAAAATTCCATTTTGTAAATCATAATTAATATGATTGGTTTAATTATAAACAATTTAATATTTTCTTTACAATTTGTTATTAGGAATATTTATAAGTACACTACACGATTTGTTCTACTAAAAACACGCACAATATTAAAATCAACGTATATAAATCAATATTCTCCCGCGGTGGACCGCGGGTCCGATCCTAGTTTACACATTAAAATCGAATTCGGATCCACAAAAATATACTTGCCAAAAACAAATGCAAGGATTTCGGAGAAATAAAATCTTTCCCTACTTTTGCAACTTCCCTAAACAAAAATAATTTGAGACATTCCTTAAAAAAATCCTAACGCAAATAAATGATTGATTTAGTAAATATATGTAGTTATAACAAACATAATCGTTTCCTAAATAGGTGCTAATGAGTTAAGTGCAATTCACATTTCTTGCCTAAATAAAATAAACCATATTAATTCCGTATTCAATCCACCCACAAGATTTTGGAAATTTTCTCATGATAAACGATTTTTAAAGATATTATCCTAAAATGGTTAAGAATATATGTAGCATATTCTAGATTTGTGACGATTTAAAGATTTTTGAATATATCAACGCCTTGCTAATCTAGATTTTGTATATTCTCTAACACAAAACCCTACTAATCTATAAATACATGCTCATTTCTACTACCACTGCACGAACAAAACACCAATTCCATTTCTATTTCTCTCTTAAGCTCAGAAAACATTACCAATAACAATGGCTGCATCCTTTACTACATAGATGGACATCAGGCCATACAAAACCGCTTGGTCTGTGCATTTGCAGGTGAAGGTGCTTCACTCCTGACGCCAGTATACCAACACAACTGGTGAAACACTAGAGTTAGTCTTGGTTGATGAGCATGTAATTATATATTATACTCTGTTTTTAGTAAAGCTTGACTACGAAACCAATTATGATACCAGTAAACTTATCCAAGAACCATCTTTATGTGTTTTATTGAAACCGTGTTATTCTTTGGATTATCAAATCTATATTTCTTTTTGGATTTACCTTATACGTTTATATATTTATCAGCAACATATACCAGAAAGCAAGAGTAAGAGCTATCTAAATGATATTCTCCAGCACAAAATCAAACAAAACTTCCAAACTATCATCACTAGACAAGAAGTCATTGCTTTTCTCCACAAAAAACGGTTTCAAACTAACAACTATTAACAGTATTATGAAATAAAACAAACCAAAACCCTAAAAGATAAAATTGGCATTTCCTAAATCAGTCATTGTTGTTCTCAAAATTGAGATTCAAGGATGGCGATGATAATAAGTTAAGATGGAGAGTAGAAAAGGGACTGACTTTGATGAGAAGGATGAGGAGCGGTTGAAGTCTTGAAGCTCTCTAGCGGGCAAACATGGCAACATAGCAGCTTCCAAAGCCATCACGCAAGCCATTATGTCATGAGTCTGATTGTTGGTTGGCGTCTCCGGTGATGCAATTTCCGGCGGACAGTCAGTTGGCATGGCGAAGTTTCAGAAGACAGCGGCGGATTTTGCTGATAATCCATTAATGCTGACATCGATCTCTCCTTCTCTCTGCTTAGATTCTCCAACTATGGCCTTCTACGGCTCCGTCAAATTTAATCTAACAATTTCAGCTATTTACTCCTCTCTCATGGCACATGAAATCGTTGAGACTACCCATCTTCATCACAGGTTTCTTCGAAACTTTGATTTCTCTCTCCCCCAATTTGGTTCACCAGAACTCTGTAGTGATTGAGTTTCTCTGTACTAGCAAAAAGCAAAAATCTTTGGGCTGCTGTGTTTATTCTTTTAATTGGGCCGAATTTAAACACTGGCCCTTAGGCATTGACTATTTTCCCTTTTTCTGCATTTTAATAGAAAGCCCTTTGATTGGAATTTTTTTTTTGGTTTCTACTCATTAATCATTATTTACTTTTTTCTTCAACATTAGAGAGAGAATGCACTGATCAATCAATGTTAGTTGAGCTCTACGAATTAATAGCTAGATCAATTTAGAAAGAGTCTGACAATTAACTTTGGAGTGTAAACTAATACATGTCTTTTATTAATACAATGAATTCAACATTTAAAGTATATAAGATTCTTAAATTAAAATAACAATATCCATTTAATTTAACATAATAACAATTAAAGTACATAAACAAAAACACACACACATATATATATATATATATATATATATATTGTCATTCTAAAATTAACAATAAAATACAACTAAAATCACATACCAATTAGACATTGGAGTTTGTTCTTGGTTATGCTTTAATTGTGCCTAGAGATTACAAGTAATAACTATCACGGAACGAAGTTAATATGACGGGACGGGTTTGGATCGATATTTACCACAGGTGAAATCGTATAATTAACAATCAAAATACAATTATACAATATTAAACACAAAATAAAACAAACAATATTAATAGAACAAATACAAAAATTTATAGGTACACAATGAAACCCCGAAGTTGTCCGCGGGGTAAAATCACCATATAAAAACCAAATACTATTACATTTAAAATATTATAAAGTTACATTTTACTAAAAATCGTACAGAATCAAACTTAAGTTACGATACTAATAAAACAGAAAAAATTAATACAGAAAACTCATCAGTTTATAAAAAAAAAAAAAAAACTTTAACCCAATGATAAAAAAAAAATTGAGTGTTTTAAAAAATTTGTTTCCTCATGTCATTTCATGTTACGCTCAACTAATTCTCATTATATTATGTATTGGTTTTGAATGGTAACATGTACCATTGCGGTATCCAATGCACCACTTTGATAATTACCAATCATAAAAAAAAAAATATCAAAAACGTTACAAAAAAATTTACCTTTAGTTTTCGTGTACCACCTTTTTTTACAGTTTTGTACTATTACATAATAATTTCTCGCTCTATAACAAAAACAATTTTCGATGTCTTTTCATCGTAGAGAAGCTATATTTTTTTTTTTATCGACGAATAATCCTTTACAACCGTATAATAGACTGGTTGCTTGAAGGTGGCATGGTTGATGAGCTTCTAAAACATAGCAAACGAAAGACGTCGATTGTGCTATACATAAATATGTGGTGTGGTTGGAACTACCAATAATTAACACGAGCGGCCAAGTGACCAACGACACAATTGTCAATTTGAATAATCATCAAACTATCACTTTTTTTTTTTAATATCTTTGGATCGACAAAACTCGATCCATAACTAATCTCTACTACACGGGGAAACGCGACTTAGTGGAGTCGAACTCCGGTGGGAAAGGCGGAGTCAGATGGACTTAACCACTTGACTAAAGGCACATCCTCAACTAGGTCTGGACAAAAAAACCGGATCCGATATTCGAACCGAAAAAACCGGGCTGGGGCGGGTTAGGGTATTCAGATTACCTCATTGGGTAGAGTATTGGTCAACCCGTGGGTATCGGTTCGGGTCGGGGGTTACCCGTTACCCATATAGGGTACCCATAAACCCGAAACTGAAGACATATGTGTTTATATACGTATATAGATATAGTCATATAGTCTTATATAATGGTGGAAGATGAGCTTATGAGAGATATTTTTTCAGTCATCACCCATCTATCAACTTCCAACAAGGCTACAATCTTACTTCTAATTCTATCTAGTTCAATGTTTTTGATATTTGGATAATCGGATTTATGTTTTCATATTCATATTCGGGTTTCTCTACTCTTAACTCTTAAGTATTAATCATTGTGTTTTTTGGATTGAATTTAGATGTCATGTTTATGTTCTATTCTCTTTATTTGATGTTTTGTGCATGTAAAATGGTTTAAAATTTCGGGTAATGGAAACATATTTCGGGTTTATGGGAAATTTTACCCATTTAGACCCGAACTCAATGGGGACCATAATTTTTTGGTTTTTTTTCGGTTCTCATACTTATTACCCATACCGACCCGAACCCGACGATACCCGAACCAGACCAGAACCGAATATTTAGAAATATCCGAATGGGTCGTAAATTCATTACTCATTTAACCCGAACCCGAACGGGTTACCCATATGCCCAGGCCTTCCTCAACTATCACTTTTTTTACCTAACGATTTTCTAGTTTTAAACTATACAATTGTTGAAGCAAAATTAGATCATATATAACGAAGCAGTAAGAGCGTTGATGCTAACCTGACACAACGTACTTACAATAGGCATGATTTGTATATGAACTATGAACTTCTAAACCCTTTGTCTTCTCAACGGCCGGTGTTATTGGCTCAACCGTCGAGCCCTTTCATTTTGTAAATATTCTAACTACTAGACCGGATCTATTAGGTGATGTTATTGAAAATTTGCACGATGGATCTATTGTTAGTGAAAGGTTGACAACTGCATAATCAAACGAACTCGAATTAAAATTTTGCTTTAACATTTTAGTTTTAGTCAGCACCTGAATAACCTAATTAACCTGATTGAACAAACTGAGATTCCTAGCCTACTGTTCTATCTATTCTTTTTACCTTGGTAAAATCGAGAAACCCTCATTTACCAATGTGTTGTCTGATTTGTGGCATGCAAAGACATTAAACAAAAAAAAGGTTTAACCGCGTTTTAAAAGTGAAAAAGAAGAGACAAAAAAATAACCAATGGGAAAGTGAATCAACGTTATGGGCAGCAGTATTATTATTATTATAATAAACTACTATACATTCAGTCATTTATGTACCTTTCGATATGTCATGTCCAAAGAGAAGAAACTTTTGTCCTTTGCTAGTTTCTTCGTTTTGAGTGCATTTGATTAGACTTCTGTCAATTCTTTCTTTGAATTTTTTTAACCTTTTCTTCTCATAATTTATTTTCTGATAATAACCTTTCGTCTGAAAATTTATTAATTTATTAGGGAAATTTGCATAAATAACCTTAAAAATTTTATAAATTAAGAAACTAACATCAAACAAAAAATCAGTTGATATTCTCTGTATTTTTTTGTATTTATGACAATTTTGTCCTTGGTGTAAAAACTGTAAACTTCACGTTCTTCTTCCGTCTTTTTTTTTTTTTTTTTCCTTTCTCAATCATCTTCATGAATCATGACTTCATCTACGAGAATTTTTCAGAGTTCTCTTTCATGAATTTGGATTGTGCTTCTTCTTATTCAATTGATTTTCGATTAGATTGAACCCAATTTTTTGATTCAATCTAATTAGGGGTCACGATTCCTCCGCTGCAACTTCAACTTCCATACCCCGTAAAATTGGGGTCACTGTTGACTTTACGTATCGACTTTAGATAAATAGTATACTATTTTTGTGATGATTCTACATTGTTTGATATTAATTAGAATGGTCCCTAATTAGATAATGAAAGTTTGTGATTCTGGAATTGGATGCTTCTTCTCATATTACGCTGCAAACTATCGTTGAAGACGAATAGATGATGATGAAGATAATGGAGTTAAAGTCGCCACTCGCCATCACCACGGCGACAACAACCACCGCCATCATCATCATCATCATCACCAAAAAGAGTGTGAAAGACTACCGCTACTGCCACCGTCGCCATTGCGGCCATCACCATCACGATCCCTGCCACCGTCACTAGCAACACCACCACCGTCACTACGTCAGCCCACGTTTTTCAGTTTTCACTCCTCACGCGCTCGTCCAAAAGCACAAATGTGAAGTACTTTGTAGACATTTCCTTCTTTAGTTGTGTTACTTACTTAATTTATAACATTATGGTGCTATATGTTTAAATAGTTTATCAAAGTGGTTACTTTTGCAAAAGACCCTAATTATTACACAATCTTTTATTTACAACAAAAAAAATCTTTTTAACTTTTATCCTAACCATCAAAATGAGTGGATCTTGAGATGACTGCGTTCAATTGGCTATCTTGAATCATGATTCTTTTTTAGTCGACAAGATGAAATACGCGGGTTTGATTCTGGTGATAACACAACCACATCATTAACAAAAACCCAAACCAATAAGCTATAAATTCTTGTCACAGCAAATGGTTTTGCTTACAAATTTATAAAACAAAATATTGATTGACAAAAAAAACAGAATATTAACTAAATTTAATATTTGTAATTTAGGTATGTATGCTTGTGAGGAGAGCCTTTGTTTGTCATGGCGTTCATTTGGCAATAACATAAATGTTAAAACAAATTTTTAGACCCGTCAATTGAAAGTTTAGTATTTTTACTGCTAAGGAAATCTATATTAATAATAATGTTATTTTAGTAGATTTGGTAATTCGTTTGTTGAGTGATAGCTTATATAACATGATATATCATGGATTTTATCCTTTTTAGCCATAATATATGTATTGTTTTTAGAGTCTTTTTGTTATTTCTGGAGTCTATTCTAGTCTTTTCAGGTTTATGCACGTTCAAAACTAATTTGGAGATTATAGATCATTTTGGAGCAAAACCAAGAAGCTATGCTGCAAGAGCAATTCGGAGACCAAAATTCGTGTAAGTGTCGGTCGACACCAATATCTAACGGCAATTCAATTTCGAGTCTCTTTGAAGTTTTGAAAATTTGCATAATCGCCCCAGAACTTTTCCCTATTTTCAAAGAAGTCTCTGCACGTTTTTAAGAACATATAAATAGATTTTTAGGGTTTTGTTTCAGATATATCTCTTAAGCTTTATTTTACTTTGTTCTTGGGAGCTTGAACCCTTTGGGAGATAATTGGAGATATCTCCTTCAGAGAAGATCTTTCTTAACTCATCTCTTTTATTGAATTTCTTTATGCTTTCTATTCATAACATGTTGTTTGTTTCAATCTCCATATCTGAGTAGTTTGCTTGTTAGGTTTAGAGATTCTCATTAGGGATTTAGATGAATTAGTAGATCGATAATCTGTTAGGATTAATCTATAGAGTTCTTCACCTTAGGTTGTTCTTAATGCTAATTCTAGCTCGATCACCTAGAATTTGATCTTTGGATAATAGGTAGATTCGAGAGGTCATCTATTACTGGAACTATCTTAGGTGGGCAGAGATTTCTAGATTCATACGAGAGGTGGTCTAGGAATATTTGTGAACATATCAAACCTGTTTTTAATGCTAGTTTAGATATAGGAATTCACATTTGAAAGAGTGGAATAACCTGATATTAGATTAGTTAGGCAACGCATTCAAGAGGGTGGTTGGCTATACATTAGTGTTTTGAGTTCTAGAACGGTTCGGTAATAATCCTAATTAATTTGTTAGATTTGCTATTAATTTATTTCCTGAGAAATTCTCTAATCCTAACGTTCTCTCATCTGAATTTACAACTGATTTACTTGCTTTGCTTTTATTTAATTTTTAATTAAAAACCTGCTAATCTATTGTGTAAACACGAGAGCTTTGTGGAATTCGACCCTAAAGTTCTGCAATTGATCTCTTATTTGAGAGAGTAGTATTTGATCTTAATTTGACTCACATCATAACAAATGATAAAACTGTAAGTAGTTTGTTTTCTCAATTGATTTATCTCTAATACAAGTCGATAACTCGACTGAAATGTATCTTGTGGTAATCCAAAAAGTCACATGATCTAGTATATGTTGCTGCTACGTATTAATTATATATTGATCCGGTCTTAAAAAGATGGATGGAGCTCAATCCATAATTTCTTAGTTATCAAATTTCTTTTTGAAACAACTCATAGGAGCCAAAAGAGGAGATAATCAAACATGTTGTGCTCTCTACAATTTCCTCACCAGTCTCACTTCTCAACAATATTATATAATTTGCATTGCTTCATAAAGTATTCCACTTGTAACCAAAAAGATTAACTTTAAAGATAATTTCATAAGGAAAACAACATTTCATCTACATTATTCTTTAAATGATATCAGCAAAGATCATGTGAAACCATATTTAAAATATTATATATAGACAGTAAAATTTTTACTTGGGAGATAATACTCGCTTTTCAACTAACAAAAACTATTAGAAATACAAAATTTCCGAATGATTATGCCGTTAATTTTTTGATATAAATAGTATTTTACAGCAATTTTGATATTCAATCGACCCAAAAAAAAATATTTTTCATCAAAACAGAAACACAAATGTGAATAGTGATGAAACTTTTTCATAATATTATGGATCACCTTTTTTTTTTGGGTTTTGTCGTTTAGGCATAGTGAAGAATAAAGAAGAAACAAACAAGAAAGAAAGCTCCAAAATTCTCGGGCAGACAATATTCTTATTATCCATAATTTCATCCAATGTGAATAGTGATGATGTTCTGTCTTTTCTTTTGTACAAAACGCAGTAACACCTTCGCACTCGCACGGTCATTCAAATTCAGCAACTAAGCGCTTCGTATTTAACCGGAATCGGTTGGTTAAACCCGGTCCGTGCAATCAAACTCCCAACCACCGTCAAATCTCTACAAAACACTCCTTTAACCACATTCGTATTGTTATTAGTACTATTACTGTTCACCGCAACCGCGACCGCTCTGACCGGCGTTTCGATGTTATTACTCCGATGAGTTTCCGCTGCCACGGCTTTTCGTTGCTTCTCCGCGGCTTGCTCCGTTGCGATGTTACTTGTCACGACTGAGTAGCCTTTCTGGATCAATCTGTATAGTAATAGAGTTGACATTCTGGCTCGGTCCTTAACCGAGTCTAAGTCTTCCTCATCATCGGTTAGCTCAAACCGGTCAATGAATGACATTGATCTCTCCGGTTTATGCTTTAAATTGAGTAACAAGTAAGCTCGATCCAGCTCTGATCTCGAGCAATCACGTCTGATTCCCATCAGAGCATAGTAATCCACGTTTCCGATTTCTCCGTTTGCGATTTTCGTCTTCAATTGCTGGATCTTCGAGGTCAAAACGCATAATTTTCCCGGTATTTCTCTGTACCGGACGTTGTGCCGTTTCCAAACCGGACCGGGGAGTTTCCGGTCACGTAAGATGGAGTTGTAGAGGAGTTTCAGATGTTCCAAATCGTGAAGCGAATCGGGGAAACACCGAACGGATTCTAGCAATGCGGCTCTGGTTTCTAAGGCTTGGAGACATGACGGATCTAAGGCTAGGGTTTTGTTACAGTCGGCGATTGATTCCGCGATTCTTCCGGCGGATCTGTAAGCGGAGGCGCGGTGCATAAAGCACTGGGCGAGAAATGCCTGCGGCGCGCCACGGCGGCTGTCTAAGATTTTTGAGAAATGGCGAATTGATTCTGAGTAGAGCCCTGCGTCGAGAGCGGCGAGTGCGGCGGCGCGTCGTCGTAAGAGTAGCTTGATGTGAGATAACACGTGAGCGATGCTCTCGGATCGTGGCTGAGATCCGGAAGTTACGACGACGGAGGTGGGAGGAGAGGAACCGCCGTCTTCGGAGGAGAAGAGAATAAAGCTATCGTCAGACCAGCAAATGCTCTGACGGCGGAACGCGGCGGTGGCTAAGCGTTTACCGGTTTGAAGAAGAACCATTGCGTCTTCCATTAGACCTAAATGGCAACAAGCTTGACCTAAAACCAAATATCTGTAACAGAAAGAAGAAGAAGAAGAAAAGATCCGAATCAAAAATCCGGGTCGGGTTTTCTTTAATGAAGATCAGAAATGGTTTTGAAGTAAATTACCTCCATTGCCCTTGTTCGTCGCAGTTTTTACTGAGACCAGCCATGACTTTCTTCTTCAAATCAGAGACAGAGAAGCATTTAAAAGACGAGTCATGATGATGACTCGGCAAATCGTTGAGAAGTTTGACAGATTCACGAGAAGAATGAGTAACAGAAAGCTCCGATGAACCGATGCCGGAATCTTCGCCGGCTAGTTTAAGGCTAGGAATGTAATCCTGAAGCATATCAGCGACGTCTTTGAATCGACGGAGGTAAAGAAGCGATCTGGCTTTAAGTTCGAGAGCGAGTTCGTAACGAGGAGATACAGAGAGTGCAGATTCCAGAAGATTCAGAGCAGATTTAACGTCGTTTGGATCTTGGCTCGCTATTAAATTCTTTGCTTCTTTCATGTACTTATCAACGATCTGAGAGAGAGAGAGAAAAAAACATAATTTGATCAGATCGATTTCGAATTCACAAAAACAATGAAGCAGAAGAGATCCAAAGATGGAGACTGACCTTCTTGTTGCGGAGCCACCAATGCTTCTTCTCTCCGTAAACCGCCATTGTCGTAAAACTTGTGAAACAATCAGAACAAGAAGAAGAAGAAGAAGAAGAAGAAGAAGAACTTTTCTCTCTTCTCGATCCGGAAATTAAAAAAAAAAACTAAAATAAAATATTATATATAGAGAGGAGAGAGGAAAAGTCGAAAACACGAGAGAAGAGAGAGATTTTGAAAAATCATGTGAAGAATTGAAAGTGTCTTAAATATGGAAGAAGAGAGAGTTGTGTAATAAGAAGAAGATGAATGCTAAAATGACGGATTTACCCTTTGATGAAGTTCTTCTTCTTTGGATCCTTTCCTCTTCCTAGCTGGCAACACAAAACCACACTATTGCTTTGCTTACCATTAGCCCTATCATCATTCCATCCCTCATTCATTATTTCCTAAAATACACATTATCATTAATATTTTTTTGTCTTTATTTTTTGATAATTAATATAAATTTTTAATCCATTTTAAACAAAATCATGGTCATAAAACTTACTATTGATATCCAAATAACATACTGTATGTGGTTAACATTAGTAATCAAATTGGTTGCTATATGAACGAGTATAAATAAATACAAACAATAAGTATGTCGTAAGCTACAAGACTCCTGCTAATTTTTAATGGTTTGTTATTGTTTTATTTAATGAAGCAGTTTAGGTTTTTTGATTCGTTTAATGTTTTCTTAATTGAGCGGGGACAACTTTCGGCTTTATTTAATTGTTATTAAATACTCCCTCTATTCCATTTTGTTTGTAGTTTTAGGCTTTTTTTTTTTTTCTAATTTGTTTGTTTTTCTCACATATCTATGCAAAATTTTACTTATTCCAACAATTTATATTTTCTTAGTAATTAATTTAAATTCGAAAATAATTAATAAATTTTGGTCAAAGAAGTCCAAAAGTCTAAATACATAACAATCGACAAAAGCATATGTAGTCAAAGCATTGTTTAATTATTTATCTTAATTATCTAATTAATGATTTTTAACCAAAATTAAGTTTTCTTAATAAGCATGCTTTTAGTTAAAATTACAAACAATATGGGACAGAGGGAGTACAAATATTTACATTTTAATTAATGCACATGTAATATACTTCCTCCGTTCATTTATAAATGATGTTTTAGGAGAATGCACACCGATTAAGAAATCATTTAATTTTTGTTTATTTCTAAACAAAAACATCATTTATTATTTAATCAACCAATAGAAAAATAATCTACATAATATAAATCATCAAAACCAATAAAAAACTAATTAATATTGCATTGAAAACTAAAAACATCATCTATTCGAGAACAAAAATAAAAGCTTAATACATCATTTATATTAGAACGGACGGAGTAAATGGGTACAAGATTAGATCAAAAGATGGCCTGCTTTAGTTTCTCTCTCTCTCAGATAAAAGTAAAAATTATGTTTAGAACGTGACAATATTAATCGTGGATGGAGATTGACTCGTTATACAAGATGGAAAAGTGATTAATTATTAGATTACTAGTAGTAAAATTCACTTATGTCTTATGATGAGTTAAGATACCAAATGTTGTCATGCATTTAACAAAACAAATAGTGAATTCTAGCCGTGTATAAATATGGAATTAGGATACCAAATGATGTCATGTATATAACCAAAAAAAAAGAAGTTTATCTTTATATATTTGTGTATACATACAATACAATAAATTTCTTTTTCAAAGAAAATACAATAAATTTACAAAGGTACAAAAGTAAATGTTCTCCAACTAACGGGTTTGCTTTTTGCAGTTGCTGCTGATATCTCATGCACGCAACAATTATACCGCTCGAGGTTAGACACAATAAATTTTTCAATTTTTGTTTTGAAGAAAGTGGAAAAGGAAACAGATTGAAATGTTAAAACCTTATCATTTTAGGTTTTCCAAAAAATAAAAAATAAATGGCGAGGGATAATGTATGCACTTCGTTAGCTTTTTCGCATATGGACAATACCCTTTTTATTCGTCATATAACACTACCATTTAAACCTAGACAAAATAATAACTCTATTTGTCAACATGGTTATGAACCTTTTTTTTTTTTTTACAACCTTTTTTTGTCAACATGGTTATAGGTACATATATATGCCTATATCATTTTTCGAAGAAAAATTTTATATTAAAAAAGGAAATAAATTAACCACATTATATACTTTGATGGCAGGAAAAAAAAAAGTAATTAAATAAGTAAGGAGGAAATGGTTGCGTTAACGCCAAGAATATGACTTTGTATTAGCTTCGACGTGGCATTCTCCTATACGAGTGAATATAATAGTATAAACTCGGCCAGAAAATGCAACAAATTTAGTGAATCTTGCATCAACATCAAGGATAAATGTAATCTAAGTACAATACTTAATCATAGAAAATAATCAATAAAGCTTTCTTTAAAAAAATTTAAAGAGAATAAAGCGAAACAATATTCATAGAAAGGGTCTCCAGATGAAATATTTTTATTTTCACCATCATTTGTTAAAGACAAATATCACGGAATGCGTCATTGCTTCTTACTCATATATTGTAATATAGATCCTAATTATCAATATTGACTTGCTCTTATAATTTTGTACACCCTTTTTTTTTTTTTTTAAAGACTTTATACATTTCAGATAGGCTGTTTGACCTAGTGATCTAAACCCATTTTATTAATATATGAAATATTTTGCACCTTGTAACAATTCTTTACACAAATATATATAATTTTTTTTTAAAAGAACAATTGTAGACAAAAACATTTTTTAGTTATACTCCGAGGAAAACGACTATGTTAATTACGGGACAAATATATATATATATATATATATATATATATATATATAGTTAAACGATATAATGCTCCTAAGTCCTAAACTCCAAAACAATTATTTAGAGATTATTAATTTATATATTGTTACTATTATGATACACTAATTGTGCAAGTTTATATATTCATGATTTGATTCCCTTTAAGACGCAAACAATTCTTTTTGGAATATGTTTATATGAAAAAATTAACCATGACTGATAATTGTGGTGTTCACAAAACCATACAACATACATATAATATATATGTATGTCTTATCCTAGGAATAATAAATGATTATGTATGAGTTCTATAATGAAGTCTTGAATTGGGCTCCAATATATGGAAGGGGCCAGCAAATAATGACATAATTGCAAAATAAGA
This sequence comes from Arabidopsis lyrata subsp. lyrata, assembly GCF_000004255.2. Taxonomy (NCBI): domain Eukaryota; kingdom Viridiplantae; phylum Streptophyta; class Magnoliopsida; order Brassicales; family Brassicaceae; genus Arabidopsis; species Arabidopsis lyrata. Next base: position 23,938,506 of record NW_003302550.1, read on the forward strand.
TGACAAGTTCTATCATCTATGAGTATCAAAGAGTCTTGGTTTGGTTTCTTTCTACACAAATAAACATGTCTTCACAGCTCATTTAGTCATTTCTCCAGCTCTGAACCTCTTTATCTTCAGCGCTCTTAATCTCATTTGCTTACTACTGTATATATATTTTCTGTATTTGGTTATGTTGTGACCCGATGGTTTTCAGGGTTTTTCGAGGTAACAAATTGGTTCTGATTTGATGCACACGCTAGACAATTACATAATCCAGATGATAATTATAAACTCGGCGATTTTATCATTAATGCTTTGTGGTTTTCAAGGGTAAAGATTGGAGTGGTAAAAATAATAAGATTGGAGTATATAATTTCACGAGATATAAAAAAACCTAATCCCAATGTTAAATCTTTTCAATTTCATAAAATATGACAATTGTAGCTGATGAAATCTTGATATTTTATAAAACTGTGTAAATTCAAATTTGTGAAAAGTACATAAGAAGAAAATTATTATGTCATTTTATTTTATTTGAAAGATAATTGAAACTCATTTGTTTAGTGTAGTTTGAAAGAACATGTTTATAGAACTCCATATAATAATTCTCTCCTAAGTTGTTAAGTAGTCCTATAATACTTTGTTTATAAATATGCAACCATCTTGTAATAAATCTGTCTTATGGATGGATATACAGCTAAGGCTGCTAGTTAGTGTTGGTATATATAGAGAGGCTTAGAAGATCCATATTTAAGGAAGTAATATAAAGAATTGTGACATGATACATAATGGTTGGTTTCTAAAATTATTTAAGAAATTTACATCAAATTTTAAATGTTGAGGATACAAAGTGCTGAGTTAGAAGAGAGCAAGTCATTAATGTATCAAGTGGGCAAACACATGTTGTGTTTTTTAATACAATTTTAAGATGTAAACAAATATTTATTCGTTTTAGGGAATTTGTCGAATATACTAATTTGAAGCTTCGACGGTTCGACCTTTGAAAATTTCAATTTTTTTATATATATAAATACTCTCTTTTAATTGGTAATGGGAAGATAAGAAATAGCTACCAAATATCTATAAATTATTTATACGTTGTCTCCTCCGTATAAGCTACTTCATTTTCATTTTAATCAGCTGTTGGATTTGTAGTTTTGTTCGTCGTAGTAGGCAATAAACTAAAATCAACTATAATTGTGCAACACCTGTCAATATAATTATAAGTATATAACAATGGCTAATGAAATTAACGGTTTTTCCCCTTATTGGATCCCTTCTTATATTTCTGCAGGAACAGCTGCGAGTAGTTGTTGTTTGGTGGGAGCTTACTAATTGTACATTAAATAACGTTAGCAAACTGAAATATACTACTGTATATGCTACATTAATTTTTCAGGAGTAGAAACTAGAAAGTGAGGTTTAAATTGTGATAATATGTGCATTTAATATCAACATAAAAAAATCTGAATACAAATACTTCATTAAAATTGAATACTAGTAGCGATTAACGATTAACTGGTACATTTCGTAAATTGAAAATAGATAATTACAAACTGAACACCTTTTAAAAAAAAAGAAAAATGTATATATTTAACATACAAACACAAACAGTTGAAGGTGAATTTTGACAGAAGTGCATCATTAGTTAAATATATAGTACTGGATTTTTTTTTTTTTGAATTTATATAGTACTGGAATTTACAGATATGCGAATGCAATCTCGTGAGTGGTCAATTAGTTGCCACTAATTTCGATCTAATCATACTGTACAGAGCTACGCATTGATTTGACCATTATCATTCTACTATGTTAATCATTAAAATGTAAAATAATGAATTATAATAAAACTCTTCCAATGAGATCTCATCTAATGGTAACTTTCTATTTAAGCTATTAATTAACTAAAATAGATATATAGATTAATGGTTAGCTTTGACAAAAAAAAAAGATTAATGGTTAGCTCTTCAATTATCAATACGTGTTGGTGTCCAATGAGGCAAAACTTGTTGTGAAGCCCTAAAGATTCCCTTATCCAAATTTGACCCACCTCCACATGTGACATGTGTAGTTTGTGATAATATATTTTAATTACCATATTTAGATTACTGCGTTTATTCTTTATAGAGTTGAGATCTACTTTATATGATTATATTTAGTTTTTTTTGGGATATAATTCCATTTCATTTTCAGCAAAATGTAGCATGATTCCGTAGATAGCAAGAAATTCATTTTTTGGAATTTTAGATATAATTAAAATACGTCGTATTTAACTATATCCAAAATGTTATTTTTTGATTTTTTTTTTAATAAGGACATAAAAGCCACTCTTAAAAATGTTTTCAACTTTCTTCTAATTAAATGTTAATATATTTTTTTGGCGGCAAACAAACGAAGTTTTGTTTGTACGGATTTATTTAGGTGTAAGTATGTTATAACTTAACATAGAAAGTAATTAGTAGATTGGCAAAAAAAAAAAAAAGTAATTAGTATTATTTCATTAGATTTGCAACATGAACAAATCATATGTCGAGGTCATGAACCAATGCGACGTCATCTTTTTGACTACACAATACAAAAATCTTCGAGAGGTTGGACGACGTGCTCTGCACGTGCATGAAGACGATATATCACGTGTCACATGCAAACCATATTATTTCTCAGGTATTTTCCTATAAATTTGTATCAGTAAGTAGTTTTTTTTTTAATCATAACATTGGATAAAATCATTTAACGTATGGTTTATTTCATTGAAGGGTTTAATCCAATGTTATGATTAAGAAAAAAACCTACTTAAACTAGTACGTAACTTTGTCTTAAAAATTTCTGCTCATGCAAGTGGATCTCAAAAGTGTCAAAAATGAATATAAAAAGTTCACAAAAATATGTAACAATTACCTTTTACTGATATACTTTGGAATTTTCTTTTACTGATACTTTGCCCTGTTCATATACATTGCTTTATGCAAAGTAAATCTATACACACGTTTGAGAAAATCATAAGAATTTATTTTAACATGTAGAAGTCCGGCAACATCTCTTTATTTAACCTTTAGAAAAATAAACATCTCTGAAGAAAAAAAAGAAAAAAAGAAAAATAAACATCTCCTTTTTTATTTTTTGTCATCTAAATTTTTATTAATGAACTTGTTTTAAAACCAAGGAGAATTACAACGTTCAAAAGAGGGAAACTTAATCCGGCGGACGAAAAAAAATCCCCAGAAACATAGCCGGAGGAAGACGAAATTTCCCCAGAAACTCGACCATATGAAAGGGAAACTAAGAACACTACAAATACAAAGCAGAAGTTCACAAGCCAGGATCGAAAGAGGCCGAAACCAAAACCTAAGAATAGAAACAAAACATCTTATATGCTAAGAGAAACAATAGACCAAAGAAGGCAAATCAACTTCTTCTTCCGAAGCACCTGCGATGAGATTTACCAAGGATGTCCGCGACCAGACCAAAGATAACAATTACCACCTTCTACATGAAGAGAGCCGATCTCTCGAAACATCTCCTTTATTTCCATAGAAATAAATTTTATGAATACAAAGTTTTTGAAACAAAAGAAAAAAAAATCACAAAGGAATAAAAATATGACTAAAGTTCCAAAAGACACTATGTACAAATAAAAAATAACAGACTACGCCAAACAAATATTCCGCCATATATAGTTCAAGTAAGAAAAACTAGTGGGATGTATATGTATTTATATATGTACAAAAGATCCAAAGGGTGATGCAACAAGAAGTAAATTTTAGGATGGACTGCGACAATTTATATATCCGATCACCAACCAAGAATTGGTTTCCCATTAGTGCATGAACAAAACTGCAACATGTATTTTTGTGTATTGTTCATATCATTTTCTAAATTTTTTTGTGTGTTTAAATGAACTTAGAAGAAAACATGTAATTGTAAAATATTATATGTTTGTAAAAATGTGACAATCCCTTTCTATCGCGATTCACCACATTGTTTGAAAAATGAGAAATTACATAAGAATTGGGTTTTGAATTACTACATTAGAACAAGTATCACGTGATAACGAACGAAACAGAGGTTTTGGAATTCACGTGAGTTTCTCGTGACCGGCGTACAAGACACATACGCACGTTAATAAACGATCTTACACACAATTTAGCACAAAACACACACCAATACAACAAAATCATTTAGAAAAGGATTTTAACAAAACGACAACGTATTTATAACAAGAACCGTTGATGGATTTTCTTCTTTGCTTTCTTCTCTTTAATAGGATCCAAGCTTGGTTTCCACCCTCTTCCCGACAATTGCCGGCTCAAAAACTCCGGCCTCTCTTCCTCCTCCATCTCTGCCTCCAATCTTCCAACCGACGTAGCAGCAACCACCGCATCAGTCGCCGGAATATTGTTCTTATAACTTCTAGTAGTAAACCAAGGAAGTATCCCTTCATAGTAGCTAAACGATGACCTTACCATTGCCGTGGCGCTAAATAGCATTTTCCGCATCTCCTCTGACGTGAGCACCGCCGATGCTGATGATGATTTGGCTGCGCTGCCACTGCTTCTTTTGGCGGGAAGCACCAAATAGATTTTCCCCGGCTCGAGAGTTTTATCAGCGGGCAAAGGAGCCAGCTTCTTCTTCACCGTTTTTGCGTCGTTGTTTTTCCGGTGGTGATTGTTGAATGATATCGATGACGGATCAAATTCGACAACCACGTGTTGCGGATTTTCCAGCATAATCTCAGCCACCGTCGTCTCTTCCTCTAAGTTTTGTACTCTTCCGTCGGATAACACAACTTTTCTAGCAGCCATCGATGCCGCATTCAATTTTCGGGAACCGGCTACGTTACCCATTCTCAGATCAGAATGCTCCTACAACTGTCTTTGTGTTTGTGTAAATATATATAAACACACACACACACACACCACACATGAAATGGTTTGGTTTGTATTGAGTTCGTTAAACGGTTCCATCGTTTACTTTTAATGATAATTTATTCATATACAAAACAAATATTGTATTGGTGGGATCATGACGAGAAAAATTTGATGGGTTTGTTGGGTAATCTCACAGATGGTTTGATCTCAAACTTTGATCCAACGGTCGAGAAACTCTTTTGCTACTACTACATTTACACACGTATTTAAACTTTACTTATTTCTAATATTTGGCTATGCGTGAAACGAAAGTGAAAAAAACTGTTCAACCACACATCTCTTTCTCTATTGGGTTAGTTAACTAACTTCACAAAGTTATAATCTACACATTATTTTCCCTTATTTCAATCAATATATTGAGAATATAAATTACGAAACATGTACTGTAAAAAATTCACTACAAGAAACAAACCAGTCGAGGATCAGACAAACGAGAAAAAGCTACGTTTTACGACATTTTCTTACAACACATTCAAAAAAAAAAAAAAGAGCAAGACAATACAAAAACTGGATTTATAGAAACTTACGGCTTAATAATAACAGCTTGTGTCGTCTTACTTGATGTATTGAGAAAGCCATTTGAAGCCTTCGCCATAACCCATTTTCCTGACAATGCTGCACATGAATACCTCCAATGGCCTTACATTCGAATCCGTTAGATTCACTTTACCCTTTCCTGTTGTGAAGTTGGAGAGTCCGAGATGGTAACGGAGCTCGTCTTCTGATGCAGCGTAAGGTATGTCTATTTTGTTTCCTAGAATGAGGAATGGGACGTTGGCTAGGGATTCGTCTGAGAGAAGTGCGTCAAGTTCCTTTTTTGATTCTGCAAATCTCTCTTTGTCATAAGCATCTACTAGGTAGACCACAGCGTCCACCTGCAAAAACAGAGTAATCATTGAAACTGATGGTTCATAAAAGTCTGCCATTGAAGTGGAAAACTACTACATTAGAGCGAAAATGATCTACCATGATGCATTGCCTGTGAGCTAAACTGCAAAACACTAGGAAGAAGAGCTTAATAAAGAAGGACGTAACGGGTGTGTATACGGGTGAAATGAGAAGAAACCTTTACTAAAGAATATAAGGGGGCAGTGAGTAGGTGAAAATATGATCAGAAGAAAACCGATAGAATCGACAAAACCACGAGTTTCTCAAGATGCTTCAATTCATGGTAAAATGGCATAAAACAGCAAAAGCTACCTTAGCATAGTAATCCTTCCAGACCCTGCGAGCAATCTGATGACCACCCAAATCAAAAGCCTTAAACTTGATTTTCCCAATGCTAAGTTCTTCAGACGTTGGATGCTGCGTCGGCTGATGCTGTACCAATCTCTGTTTCACCAATTCGACCAGTTAAGCAATAATCTTAGAAAGACAAACACTAATCTGGATTCAAGCAGTAACAAAGATTCCTAAATCCAATTCAAGCATCTATTCCAAAGTCAGACACTTCTCATAACTGAAACAACATCATATCAACGAATTGGAGCGAACCTCGTCTTTCAACATGTGAAGCAAAGTGGTTTTACCAGCATTATCGAGTCCAAGAAACAAGATCTTAGCCTCTTTCTGCCATAACCCTAACGAAGCGAGTACGCCATAGAACCAATCTACCAAGAACATCACTCACTACTCAGATCCGATCGACCAAGAGAGAGACAGTGAGATCGTCAGGAGGATTTCTAATTTAGCTTGGAAGACGAGTAAAGGACGACGATAGAGAGACGGAAAACGGCAAGCAGTGCGGATTCCGAAACCACAAACGGATCCACAACGATGCCGCCTGGGTCGTCTTCTAAGTTCTAAGTCAAAGGCAAGCCCAATTAGAGGACCCAATAAGCCCAGTTAGAGATTTACTTACTTAAGATCCAAATGGCCTTTTAGTCCAAGATTTTATAAACTTTTTTCTCTCTTTTGCGGTCCATTATCTAGATTACGGGAAGATTTCAATATTTTAAAATTTGTCGCTAAAAAACATGAATGTTTTCAGTTAAATTATTCATAATCTGATAATATCATTAACTAATCCTTTTGGTTTTTATCTTTTGTTATATCATCATTTGACCTTCGGTTTTTTATCGTTTGTTTTATCATCATTAGAAATATTTTTGATTTTTTTTCATTAATCTATGTAGAATTAATGTAGTATACATAGAGTTACAGAAAACAATTCTACGAATATGTTACATTAGTTTTTTAAATTGAATATTAATATGTGTGCATAGTCATATTTACAAGAATCTACCAGAAAATGATTAGTCGTCGGCGAATTTTGAAATATTTATTTTTATATGTTTCCTCTAGTAGTTGAAACCCCTACAAAAATCCAACGTAGAAACTAGAAAGATAAGGTCGCCACACAATAAAAAAAAAAATTGAGATAAGCACAAATGTCAGTGTCTATAAGTGTACTGAAACAAAAGAAGCTAATAATTATGCAATACAACAATTACATAATAATAACTAATAGGTATATTATAACAAATGAGATAATTGTCTATTGTCGTGATATGTTGATGAATGATGATATATACCTGGTTGTCTTCGTTTTAAATAGAAAACATCAGAGTATGGAGAAGTATAATCCAAAATGGAAAATTGACCTTAATTTTTCTGAAAATATGTGTTTTGTTAAAATAATGATAATAAAATGTACTATCTGATGTAGTATGGTCACTTTTCATTTGCATTTATGGTCTCACTTTATTTTCAAGAATAACATATAATTTCAGGAACACTATTTATCATAAGAGGTTAACAAAAGAAAAATGAAGTTTTCTAAAAAAATATATAGCAAAAAATAGGCCATTACAAAAAAGTAACATGAAGATGAAGAATTACTAAGACTTTTAATTTTTTTTTTTGTTTGGTATGCTGATTATTTTTAATAAAAATAGGACCCACGAGTTTAAATTTCTGGTACTCAGCAGCTGACCAGGCGACCGTTGATAAAGCAATCATACAATTCGTGATTCATATTCAAAATTCGTTCTAATTTCATATAGTACCTATTTTTTTAAAAAAAGTATTGTACTATAATAGTATAAGTTACATTACATCCATTATAAGTTTTTTTTTTCGTGTTATTGATATGATTAATTAAGATACTAGTTGACAAAATGATCTTCCAAGGCCAGAATGTATAAAATCGACAATTCCAAGAAGAGATTGAAATTTGATGGCATTTATTGTGATGTGTGTATTTAGTTTATTGCTGAACCAGTCAATCCTATGGTTTGGCATAATTAATCCACATATAAAAAAAAATGCAATACTAAAAAAAGGCAAGAAATGACAAGAAAAAGTTCTTCTATGAAATGAAAGCTAACCTAATGTATTATTCTTCTTTAGGGTAATTGAGTTTTAGATATAAGACCACAGTGATTTGAAGGTTTTTTTTAACTATTCTTGCAGTTATATTCATATCCAAGAACCATCACCCAATCAAAAGATATACGTAAGAAGAATCTTATTATTATGTTGTATATATGTGGGGACTCAACATAATCCAAACAAGTTTACAGCCAATTAATACATAAACAATGCTCCAAATTCTGAACAAGAATCATATACTATTAATTTTTAGGAGTTTTCGTTCTAAGACATACATTGTCATTCAATCATCCGGTCATCACCACTAAACTAGAAAAATATTTTTGAGATATTTTCTATAATTCAAATCTAATGTCACCAAGTACCATAGTATAGAAACCACACACTTTTCTGAATTATGATCATCTTAAGTTGTATTATATTGTGTCAAAATGGATAAAAAATTCTTGTAAAGTAGATTAATGTAACTAAATTTTGGTTAATGTGAAGTTGTTGTTGAGCCAAAAAAAGAAGTGAAGGTACCAATAGATGAGAGCCTCTCAACTATCACAATCTTCTACTTTGTTTTGTTAAACTACAATCTTCTACTTGCACAAGAAACCAATTCGTTTAAAAAAGAAATACATCAAACAATGTAAATTAAATATATAATTAAAAACAATATATATTATATAAGTTCTTTCCATTTAATATGTTCATAAAGAAAGAAATGAGAAAAGTCGAGGTTTATGTTGACTTGTGCGATCTCATAGTTGACAATTATACGGGCTCTTGCCTCACCTCCTAATTTGAAATAATCATTCTTCCAGCTCTTACATAACCGCTTTTTGTTTTTTAACTTTTGATTTTTTTTATGGTCGTTACTCAGTTTCTCCAAAAATTGTACATTATGTTATGGAAATACTAGAAAACCCCATAGTTATTTCTTTAACAAAAAAAAAAAAAACCATAGTTATTTCTTCCTATAATAAGTTCTTGAAGTACTAAAAGTCTAAAACCATCAAAAAGTTCTTGAAACACGTCAAAGCTGCCATATGCATGATTTAAATTCTGCTTTGTTCAATAATATACTCTCTTTATTCTATTATATAAAAAAAAAACTTTGCGTTAAAAGGTCAATATTAAAAAAATTATTTTTCTTCACATAAATATCGTTTAATATTTTAATTTAAAATAATTTAACTAATCATAAATAATACTGCAAAATATAAATAATTATAAAATATTAAGTATATTTAAATTTTGCATAAAAAATCTATAGCATTTTATAAAATGAGAAAGAGGGAGTATATACACTATATTCTTTAACTATTTGTGTAATGCTAAGTTGCTAACTATCATAAATAATCATGACATGATTAACTGAAGGACATTATCATTTATAGACTAGAATAGTGTGGAAGTCGGATTCACACACTCAAGTATTTTATTAAGTTGGAAAGATTATTCTTGAGGGACAAAAATGAATATGTAAAAACTTCTAAATTGCTACGAAAATTGCTATAGTATTTCTTTCTTGAGAGGAAGATCCCCCTTACACGGCGACTGGCCTTTATATTTATACATAGAGAATCGACATTAAAATGAATAATTAAGTACAATTATTCCTTCTTAAATGTGTCCGTTTTGATTCTTCGCCTTTAATGCTCAACGTTTGAATTTGAGTTGACTCTGATCTTCATGGGCCTCGCCCTTTCTGGCCCAAGTGTCCTTGAACCGACTTACCCGTGTCTTCTACATCGAACTCGTGTCACAGTGCAGCCACTTCGAACTCTCGAAGTGGTGACAACCACTTCGACCGTTCCTTCGGCTCATGGGTTCAATGGGCTTTGTCCTTTATGGGCCATCATCTTGACTACGTGGCAATCTTTGGTTGGTCTCGGACTTCTGGTGCGGGATCCGACACCAACAATTAGCCCCCCAAGTTCTTCGAAGTGCTATTTCAATTCGGAGGACTTTAAATGCTCAAGTGGCCAAAGATTGCGCTCGAGAATCTTTCTGATTTCCCGCCGAAAATCTCATCATTCCTTTAATTTCGGCACTAGCCTTTTTTAACTGAGTGACATCTGTCATCATTATGACCGTATATTGATTAATTACTATTAAAACGGGAAAAAACCTTCCCACTTCCCACACAACTTCCGAGGCGGTTTCATCATTAGCTTGAGGTAACTTCTTTTCACCATTACTCTCTTCTTTTACTTTTGTGCTCTAATCAAAACTTCTCTCTACTTTTCTTCACAAAAAACTCTCTTCGCCGGATCTTGAATTTTCATTTTTCTCCGATGACTTCCGATTCCGAGAGACCTGAATCTCCTTCTTACGATGAGAGGCGCTCTAGTAATGACGAGTGTACTCGTCCTAACGACATCGCCGGTCCTCATTACAAATCCACCTGCACTCTTCAGTCCCTTGAGCGATTAAAGGGGCTCTGTCAAATTCCCCCTGGAATCATAGCGGAGGCGCAAATAGCCGACCCTACGGAATCCCCGGAGAACCACCGTGTCGGCTACTTTTGTGTTTACGAAATTTACTTCAAGGGCTGCGGATTGACCTTCCCCCTTCTCGAAGCCCTAGTTCGATTCTTGGCGGCTCTCGAGATTGCTTTACCTCAATTAACCCCCAATCTCCTCCGAACCATCCTCGGGATTATAACCGTTGCGGCGGAGGCTGGCTACGTCATTGGAGTCACCGAGCTGAATGAACTCCTAAGCGTAAGGAGTTCATCAAAGAAAACTGGGTACTTCTCGGCGTACCCAAATGCCAATAGAAACGTCGTCTCGCACCTCCCGAACAAGGATGAGAACTGGCACCATCCTTGGTTTCTGATTAAAAAAACTCCTGCTTCGATTGGGAATCTTTCCGATGTACTCCCATCGAAGTGGTCTGCGAAACCTGGTAGAGACTAGGTCGTATGTTTCTTTATTGTTCATTATTATTTTTTACTGACCAAATTCGTTGTTTCATTTCGCAGCTCTCATCGCTCCAACTCTCCCGACTGAAGAATTTGTCAAGTTCTTCAAAACACTCCTTGAAGGGGAAACCCTTTGGAATTCTTTCACCCTCGATCGGTTTATCGAGGCCAACCGAAAACTCAGGATGAGTCCTCCCAATCTACTTCACCGTCTTCCGCCTCCTCCCTCAACTCAAGGTATGTCAGCTCGGGCCCTTACTGCCCAGCGTAAGAAACTCTCCAAGCCGATAGCAGAGGCTTGTGATGAAAACAAGGCGTTCCTTGCGGCCGCCATCGACAAAAAAGATTACAGCAGGACCCTGCTGGTTGATGATAACAGCTCCGAGGGAGCCAGATCCGTTGCTGCTTATAGGCTAACGCCTCGTCGCGAACGTCATGACGAGCGTTCTCCTCGGAGAGAGCGGTCTCCTCGTCGTGATTCTCCTCGTCCTCCCCGAGACGATTTCAGCAACGAACCACTTAAGAATTTGGTTCGTAAGAAGAGGGACAAGTCGTCCCGTGATGACTCGTCTCCGCGAAGGGAGAAATCAAGGGCCCGGACTGATCGTTCACCTCGATCATCCCCTCCTACTGAACCAATGGGTCCTCCCCGACCTGTTGACATGTCTTCTTCTTCCCAGCCCGTCAGCGAAAAGACTGCTCGGAGTGCATCCCCTAAAAGGGGAGATTCTGAATCTCGAGGTGCTTCCTCGAGGTCAAAGCCTGCTCTTGTCCCTCAAGTCAAATCGCTTTCAGGTTTGGTGATTTACACATACTTAAACGTTTTTTGTCTCTACTAAAACTCCAATTTTTACAACTCTTCCTTCTTCGCAGCTATGGAGAAAGAAGGCAACGTCTTCCGATGCTTCAAGACCCGATCGGATTCGATCCTGCCAGACTTCAACAAGTGGCGTCCTGCGATTCGTGAACGCTATTTGCTTCACGCTCATCATTCATCTCGGGTTAGTTCCGTTTTTTTTTTTTTTTTTTTGCTAATCTTTAAACTGACTCGCCTCCCCGGGTTTATAATGCCAGGCTCACAGCGAACTTAATGATATGATCGAACATTACGAAGGGTTGGTCATCGGACGGGAGAAGGAGATTGACATGTGGAAGAAGAAATTCTCTGCTCTTGAGGCTGAACTCAGTTCTTCTGCCGGCTCCAAGCATGATCTGGAGGACAAGGTCGACAGTTTAACATCCGAGCTGGCGCAGGTAAAGGGAGAGCTGCAAGACTACTACGACCGGAACTACAAACTCCAGGACGAACTTTCTGGTGTTCAGGGTAGACTTCATGAATCCGAATCAACCGCCGATACCCTGAACAACCAACTTATCGAGCTTGACGCGAAGTACAAGGCGCTAGCCAAGTTGCGTGATTACGAGTTAGCAAGGTCGGCATCGAAGGCCAGAAAAGAGGTTAAGGGACGCGGGATGGAGTTGATCCAAGGGGCCATTCGCTTCATGCAAACCGAGAAGGCTAGGTCGGACTTGGAGTCAGACATCAAGGAGCATGAGAGCAACTTGATTCTGTTGGATCAAATCCATGAAGCAGACTTCTCCGAGGAGCAAGAAAGGACCAAACTGTCAACTAATCTTTCTGAAAAACGGAGTCGCTTGGCAGCTCTTCCCACCTCGTCCTTCAACCCGCTTGACTTCGAGGAATTCTTTACTGAATCACCTCCCATAAGTGAATCGGGTTTAGACTGGGCAGGTAACACTTGGCTCCTAACGCTTACTTTTTCTTACCTTGTACCTTTGATTGACTGGAAATATTATTTCTAGGTTCAAGTGAGACGGAAGATGTTGTCCCACCCGTAGCTCCTATGGTATCGGAGGTCACTTCGGAGGATGGTTGCACCGCGGAGGGTGGTCAGGGAGCTTCATCTGATCAAGCACCAATTAAGGAAGCGAGTGAAACTTTGGCAGCCGAGCCGGAGTCCGAGATGGAGGTCGATCCGTAGTGGCTGTGTCCACTTTAAACTGGGGATTGTCCCACTTAATTTAAACTTAATTTCGAACTTGTTTTTGGCCTAAGGAGGCTTTATCATTTCTTTTGAACAAGATATTTGCCTGAGGAGGCTTTTAAACCTTTCTAGGTTACGACCCAAGGGGGTTTGGTTAAAATTATATGCGGGTTTGCAAAGTCCGCTTTTAACCTTTTGTGGCCTTGTGGCTATGCTTTCGAGATTTTTAGGCTGATCAGACCTTTCTCTTTAGATTGCGAGAGCTGAGCTCGGCTTAAAGCGGGTTCCCCACTTTGGGTTTAGTCAACTCGATAAATTTATTGGGCTTGGGCCTTAGAAACTTTTGTAGTTAATGCGACGGTTGCTCTTTCCCTTCTTATAAGTAAGGAAAACGGCTCGTCTTTTAATGCAATAACTGCCTTTTCTCGATTTTCCAAAAATGGTTTAAACCACTCGGACACTCTACCATTAATGGATTTATGGTTCCAAGACAAACCCTAAATCATTATAAATAAAGGCTTACCTACCTCCAAGCTTTATTTAACTACGTTTCTTTTTAGAGTCTTACTTGAGTAATTTGCGAGAATGGAAAACGAAAAAGTAGCCCCCATTGACCCCGGCAGCCCACTCTTCTTGTCCGGCGACGGCTTTGAACCGGCCGGCGTTCTCTTCCCTCACGCCGTCTTTCACTTTCCTTCAAAGGAGAAGAAAGAGGCTTGCGATTTTATTGACAAGGTAAAAGTTTTTTGATTCAAAAATTTTTTGTTTCATCTTATTCACTCATCTTTTATGCTAGGTCGCCGACAAGCACCGTCACTTGTGTGAAGAGAGGCAGCGGCTGGGCCTCAAAAGGCAAACACTCGAGGCTCGCATTGCTCGGGTGGAGAGGAAGATACGGGCCTTGGAAAGTGATCCCTTTCAATGGGAGTGGCGGAACTTCGACTCCGTCGCTGAGATCCCGAAGATGCTTCGGATGTATCTCCGCGCTAAAGGAGTCCCGGGTCCCGTGAACGCCCCCGTCTGCGCCGTTCCATCTGACAGCGAAGAAGAAGACGAAGAGGAAGCCAGCACCTGTCGGAAACGCGTTCGGGATCATCCCGAAGTGGATGCCAAGAACAAGGCGTCCACTTCGAAGACTAAACCGGCGATGAAGGAGCCTGTTCCTGAGCCTCTTCCATAAATGTCCCCTAACTTCTTTACTTACTTTAAACTCGTAATGGGCTTCGACCCCTTTTTTATTTATGGAAATATTTGCAACTTTCCTTTCTTTTCAAATATTCTCGGAGATGCGTCTTTTAATGCAGGATCTGTTCGAGGGCATAAATCTCTCCGCGAATCACTCCATTCTTTGGATAGAATCCGCAGCTTGCTAAGGATATGGGGTTCCTATAAATTATAGTTTCAATTTTCCTTTACTCCTCACCATTCTTTTTATTTTAGTAGGTATGGAGTTCAATCTTCGCTGTTCAGAATCTATGCCCGACTTCTCCAGAATCGGAATGATAAACGAAGATGTTCCAAATGAGCCAAGCAGGCAGCCTCCTCCACTTCGCGGCTTCTTGAGATCTCAGATCCGAGCCCCATGTGCTTTGATCAGGGATCTCCCAATCAGAGACCAAGGAACAGCGACGGCGTTCATAGAGGCATTGGAGCTTCAACACCGGAAGCTTATGTCGGAAAAGAGGAGACTCCGGAAGAGGATTAACCGGATGCAACGCAGGCTTACTACGGTGTCAAGAGATCTTCACGTCCTTGAATCTCACCCCGGAGAGTGGATTGAGCTTGGAATTTCTGACTTTGCTCGAATTCCGGACTGCATGATGCCGATCCTCGATCTTGCTGGTCAAGGAGTTGAAGTGTTCTGCTCGTCAACAAGATTTTCATAATCTGAAGTGTACGATGAGGGACATTCCATCTTTTGAATAAACGTTCTATTTCCAATTTCTTGTATGTTCGCTTAGCCGAACCTTCTATTTGCTTCACTTGTTCGCACAGTCGAACCTTTTTCCTTTAATAAAGAAATAAAACAAATTTTTATTAATAGCTGAACTCGTTTCCGAGCTGCCTACGTACCCATTTCGGGATCAAGCCACACCGTAGTTCATGTACAAAAACAATGTATGTAGCTTTAAACATAAAACTTCTTTAGGTTGATCACATTCCAAGGTCGCTTGACTGGATTGTCTTCTAAGTCTTTCAACCTATAAACACCGTTCCGAACCACTTCGGTAATAATGTAAGGTCCTTCCCAATTAATACCGAGTTTACCGGCACCTTCTTCTTTTTTGTTGTCAAAGACGCGCCTTAATACATAATCTCCCACGAAGAACGGCCTACTTTTAACCTTAGAATTGTAATATCGGGCTGCTGCCTGCTGGTAATTCTGGATCCGAATTAGAGCTTGATCACGCCTTTCATTTATGGTATCTAGTGAATCATTAAGCATTGCTGAATTTTCTTCCTCATTTAACGGTGCTTCTGTTCGGCGAAGTCCGGGCACATTGAGTTCAGCTGGTACTACCGCCTCCATGCCGTAAACCAAAGAGAATGGAGTTTCTCCTGTAGGTCGCCTAGGGGTTGTACGATAGGCCCACAAGACGGGTTGGAGTTCTTCATACCATCCTCCCTTTAGATGACTTAAGCGTTTCTTGAGGTTGCTTAATATTGTCTTGTTCGCGGCTTCAGCTTGACCGTTTCCTTGCGGATATCGTGGAGTAGAATAACTAACTTTAATTCCCCAGTCCGCACAAAAGGCATCAAACTCGTGTGAAATGAATTGCGGTCCATTATCAGTGACTATTTCGTATGGAACTCCGTGTCGACATATAATGTTTTTCCAAATAAAGGTCTTCACCGCCGAATCCTTGATACCAACATACGCCTCAGCTTCAATCCATTTTGAAAAGTAGTCCGTAAGGACTAAAAGGTACTGTACACCTCGAGTTGATTTGTGTAATGGTCCAATGATGTCCATTGACCACCTCATAAACAGGTATGGGGCGGAAATGGAGGAGAACAATTCCGACGGTTGATGGATCAATGGTGCATGGAGTTGGCAGCGCTTGCATCTTTGGGCGAACTTAACACAATCTGTGATCATAGTGGGCCAATAATACCCCATTCTTTTAACTTTAAAAGCCATAGCTCTTCCTGATGAATGACTCCCACATAATCCTTCATGCACTTCGCTCATGACGATTTCTACTTCGGGCCCAAAAATGCATAATAGATAAGGGTCACTGACACCTCGTCTATATAACGCATACTTTGACAGACAAAATTTCGCGCTAACGATTTTCATTTTCCTGGCCTGCCATTTATTCTTTGGGAGCTCACCTGTCATGATGTAGTGCTTTATTGGCTTCCTCCAGTCAGCCCCCCAGTCTTTAGCCGGAATTTGGTCTACCTTGTGAAATACTCGTGGCTCTGGCTCGGGATGCTCGTTTGGTTCAAGAATATCCTCCTCGAATAATGGCTCAGTTTGTAACATCATTTCTGGAACCACTTCTTCAGCTAAGACAACGGGTTCCTTGTTAGATGTATTTGATCCCTTTGACTTCCTTCGTTTGTTGGATGGTGGTTCGATATCTGGTTCGCCACGGTCGCGTGCCGCTGCTCGAGACCTTGTAACGACGAGGGTTTCTTTGCTGTCTTGAATGCTTCGCTCCGAAATGCATTCCACTGGAATAACTCTCTTTAACTCAGGATCTGATGTTGATGCCAATGCGGCAAGTGCGTCCGCAGTTGTATTCTCTCCCCGAGGTATGCGGATTAATTCGAATTTCGAGAAATTTTTAGATAAATCCTTCACCACTTCGAGGTACGCTTCCATTCTTGAATCTTTGGCTTCATAGTCTCCATTAAATTGGTTAACTACTAATTGCGAATCGCAATAAGCCAATATTTCCTTAGCTCCAACTCCTTGTGCTAATCGAAGTCCGGCAATCAGGGCTTCGTATTCTGCCTCGTTGTTGGAGGCATTGAATAACAACCGGAATGACTGTTCTAGAATTTCTGATGTCGGAGACTCCAACTTGATTCCCACTCCGGATCCTTGTTTTGTTGAAGACCCATCTACGTGTAATTTCCAAGTTTGGTTCTCCGGTTGTTCTATCGTTCCAGGTATTGGTAGTTCGGTCAGGAAATCTGCTAAGACCTGAGCCTTCATACTGATCCGGCTTTTGAACTCTATGTCGTACTCGCTTAATTCCACCGCCCATTTCGCCAATCGTCCGGACTGGCTTGGACTATGAAGTATTGTTCGGAGTGGCTGGTTGGTTAATACCTCAACCGGATGGGATTGAAAGTACGGGCGCAGCTTCCGAGCCGATATCACCACCGCGAGTGCGAGTTTTTCCATCATTGTATATCTGGTTTCCGGATCTGTCATTGACTTGCTCACGTAGTAAATTGGTTTCTGCTTCCCACGGTCTTCCCGAACCAAGACTCCACTAACCGCGTGGTTTGAAACCGACACGTATAAATAAAGTTTTTCATCCACTTCCGGTTTGGACAATATAGGCGGAGTGGTTAAGTATGCCTTAAGCTGCCCAAATGCTTCTTCACACTTCTCATCCCAAAGGAATCCTTTGTTCCCTTTTAGAATTTGGTAGAAAGGTAACGACTTATCTGTTGATCTCGAGATAAAACGATTCAGAGCCGCAATCCGCCCAGTCAACCGTTGTACTTCTTTGAAGTTTCTTGGAGAGGGCATGTTTAGAAAGGCGTTAATTTGATTTGGATTGGCTTCGATTCCTCTTTCTGTCACGATATAACCAAGAAATTCTCCGGATGGGACTCCAAATGTGCACTTCGCCGGGTTCAGCTTCATTTGATATTTATTGAGAATATCAAAACATTCCTCTAAATGCTTAACGTGATCCTCTTTCTTTAACGACTTAACCAACATATCATCTATGTAGACTTCCATTGTTTTCCCGAGATGATTATGGAACATTTTGTTAACCAACCGTTGATAAGTTGCTCCTGCATTTTTAAAACCAAAAGGCATCACTTTATAACAATAGATACCTCTATCTGTGATAAATGACGTCTTTTCTTGATCTTCGGGGTTCATCATTATTTGATTATAACCCGAGAAGGCGTCCATGAATGTTAACAGCTCGTTCCCAGCGGTAGACTCTACAAGTCGATCTATATGTGGGAGCGGGAAACTATCTTTGGGACATGCTTTATTTAGGTCTGTGAAATCGATGCAAACCCTATCTTTCCCATTCTTCTTTTTGACAACGACAGTGTTTGCTATCCATTCCGGGTATTGCACTTCTCTTATGGACCCAATCTTCAAAAGTTTATCTACTTCGTCATTTACTATTTTGGCTCGCTCCACTCCGAGCTTTCTTCTTTTCTGTTTCACCGGCTTGAAGCTCGGATCTACGTTTAGCTCGTGACAAATTATACTTGGATCTATACCAGGCATGTCTGCTGCTGACCATGCAAACGATGTTTTGTTTCTCTTTAAAAGTTCGACCAAAGCTCCTTTTATTTGGCCAGTCAGGGTTGCTCCAATTCGAATTTTCCGGTCCGGCTTGTCTTCTTCCAACACCACCTCGATTACTACATCATCTTTCTTCTGCCCGCCAGGAAATTTTGTTTTTAGTCCCTCTTTTGCGGGCTTTGTTAATTGCTATTGAATCTGCATACGGTGGCTAGCTAGGTAACACGTCCGTGAAGCTTCTTGATCTCCCTGAATTGTTTCCACCCCATTTGATGTTGGAAATTTAACACATTGATGGTATGTAGAGGGGACTGCTTTCATTCGATAAATCCAGGGAGTCCCGAGGATGATGTTGTAAGCTGCGGGCTTATCGAAGACAACGAAGTTCACGATCTTCGATACCTTCTTGGCAAGGACCGGTAGCTTGATTGTTCCGAGAGACATGGCTGACTCGCTTGTGAACGCAACTAACGGAGATGGGGGTCCTACTATGTCTCCTCGGCTGATTCCCATTCTTTCTAGAGTACTTAAAAAGATCAAATCGACCGAACTGCCTGTATCTATAAGGATCCTTGATACTTCGAAGTTGGCAACGTCAAGGGTAATGACTAGAGCATCATCATGCGGTCTTTCGAGGTACCGCGTTTCTTCTTCATTAAATGATATTGATGTACCTTGAAAATCGACTTCTTCGCTTAAGCTTGCTTTGAGTAGGATATTTCGTCTATGTTTCTTGATGGAACTTATCGAATCTCCGCAAAATTTGGAACCTCCTAGAATCACATTGATCTTACCCTTCGAACTCCTTGGTTCTTCCTCGTTGGATAACCTTGGTCTTTTGGAATCTTGATCTTTGGAGTTTTCCTTTGCTTCGTGGTATTCCTTCACAAAATTTTTTATATCGAATTTGGAAATATCTCCAGTGGCCCAAAGCTCTGCGAGATGCTTTTTAAGAACGCTGCAATCCTTGGTTAAATGTCCGGTTACTTTATGAATATCGCAATATAGACTTTCATCACGGACCCAAGTGTTTGATCTTCCTTTCCCTTGGAATTGCTTTCCGACGGTACTGTTGAAGGGTTGCGACCCAAATTTCCTTGGTCTTTTGCTCTCCCTAGGCTCAAACTTCTTGGTAGGGACGGTGATTGCCGGCTTTTCTTGTTTATTCCTTTTGGCAAAACTTTCTTTTTCGTCCTCTACCTCCATCCAGTTGTTCGCGCGGAAGAGTGCATCCTGAATTGTGTCTGGTTTAGGAAGTATTAAGTCTTCTTTAAACCTTGAATCATGTCGCAATCCTTTCCGTAGGGCAGATAAAGCTGATTGCTGTGAGATTCTTGGGAGTTTTGACAGCACTCCTTTGAATTTGGTGATGAAAACTCGAAGTGACTCATTAGATCCTTGCGATAAGTTCCAAAGATCGGCATCCGAAACGCTTTTATCCATAAGGTTGGAGTATTGCTTTAAGAATACGGCCGATAGTTCGTCGAAATTGCTGATCGAACCCGGCTCTAATTGGGTGAACCACATTAGAGCTTGGCCACATAGATTCTCCGAAAAAAGCTTGCAGTAGCCTGCGTCCTCATCAGCTTCATCCAATTCGACTCTTCCAGCAGCGATCAGAAAAGCTGCGAGATAGCTTTTTGGATTCTCCAATCCGCTGTAAGGGTCCAACTTGAGTTTTCGGGAATCTTTGATCCTCAAACTTGCAATTCGCGAGATGAAAGGTGTTCGCCTAGCTTCTTCGATGACTCGATTGATGTCTGGCTCCGAACTTGTAGCTTGATGAAATTTCGATTTCATTTCTTTTAATTCCTGGCTAACCTTCCTCATGGTCTCGAATTGGTCGAGGTTCTCCTGCTCGTATTGAGCTGCAAGTTGTTCTTCATCTCCAAGCTGTGTCTCTTCTTCCAACGTCTGAACTACATTATTAGTAGCACCGGGAGTTGTTTGTCCGCTGGTTTCATTTCGTGCAGCGGAACTTGGCGAGTTGAATATCCCTCTTCGGATTCCCACAAGGTTTCCTGCACTTAAAGAGCGAACACGAGTTTGTATAGTATTGACGTTTTGACTAAGAGATACCTAGGATGTTTGCAATGTATCGACGGCCTTTTCCACATCCGAGAACTTTTGTGATATGTCCGACATGGTTTGCTGCATAGCTTTGAGGGTTTCAGCCAATGATGTCTCAACGGTGTCTCCTCCGGACATTGTTGCTTATCTCGGAAGTGTAATAAAGAAAAATCTGACCACTCAAGAATCCTATCTTCCCCACAGGCGGCGCCAAAATGTGGAAGTCGGATTCACACACTCAAGTATTTTATTAAGTTGGAAAGATTATTCTTGAGGGACAAAAATGAATATGTAAAAACTTCTAAATTGCTACGAAAATTGCTATAGTATTTCTTTCTTGAGAGGAAGATCCCCCTTACACGGCGACTGGCCTTTATATTTATACATAGAGAATCGACATTAAAATGAATAATTAAGTACAATTATTCCCTCTTAAATGTGTCCGTTTTGATTCTTCGCCTTTAATGCTCAACGTTTGAATTTGAGTTGACTCTGATCTTCATGGGCCTCGTCCTTTCTGGCCCAAGTGTCCTTGAACCGACTTACCCGTGTCTTCTACATCGAACTCGTGTCACAGTGCAGCCACTTCGAACTCTCGAAGTGGTGACAACCACTTCGACCGTTCCTTCGGCTCATGAGTTCAATGGGCTTTGTCCTTTATGGGCCATCATCTTGACTACGTGGCAATCTTTGGTTGGTCTCGGACTTCTGGTGCGGGATCCGACACCAACAAATAGTACTTTTTAAATCTCTATCAACTCCAAATAAAAATAAAATAAATTGAACGAAAAACCAGTAAAAAAGGGTTAATTGAGATTTTAAGCAAATGTTGTTGAATTGATCTTTCGGATTGTTGTTGTCAAAGATTCATTCACAGTTGCTGCAATGTATTTGAATTTTCTTTGTAATTATTTATTCATTTATTTTGAAATCAAGTTCATCAGCATATATATTTCGGATTATATCTTCGTCATCCTTTATAATTTGTTTGAGATATTTCCATTTTGTAAACCAAGTAGATTGTGATGTGTCAAATTAAGTTAAACTATCACATAACGATGTAACGGATTAAACAAAATAAAATATTACTCCCTCCGTTCCTAAAAGATTGATGTTCTAGCTTTTGTTATTTGTCTCACAAAGATTGATTTTCTAGATTTTTTCTTTATTTTTATTGATTTATATTAATAAATCGTAAACTTCAAAGCGTAATGATTGAAAATAATTAACTTTTTTAGAATACTATTGGTTGATATTTATTTTAAAATATGTAATATCAAAATTAATGTTCAAATGATTAAACAATGATTAAATTCTTAATATGTGTGAAAACCTCAAAACATCAAACAATTAGGAACAGAGGGAGTACTATATATATGTAATTAGCTAGAAGAAGTAGAAAACACATGTTAATAGCTAGGGGAAATGTTTTTATTGGAATTAGACGAAACTTTTATTGGAATTTGAATAATAGAGACATAAGTAAGGGTAAAATCGAGAATTTGCTTACATTCTGTGTATAAAAGTTTGAGACTCTCTCTGCCAAAAGCTCTTTCTTCAGAAGATAACAACAAAACAGAGCAAAGCTTTTTTTTTTCTCAAAAGCAAAGTTTTTTTTTTATTCAAGAAACAGAGCAAAGTTTTCCAAAAAAAAAAAGAGCCACCAAGAACTTTCCAAATCATCAACGGATCAATAAAGAGAGAGATGGGAGATGTGATTTTGTTCATCAACGATACGAATTCGAAAGTGAGAATCTCGCGTTGCAGAATTTGCCATGAAGAAGAAGAAGAAAGTTTCTTCGAAGTTCCCTGTGCTTGTTCAGGCACCGTTAAGGTAAAAGAACCAAACAAGAAAAAAAAAACTTTAATTCTCAAAATATGAAACTAATAGAGTTTTGTTTTGTTTTTGTTTGATCAGTTCGCACACAGAAATTGCATACAACGTTGGTGTGATGAAAAAGGAAACACAACTTGTGAAATCTGTCTTCAGGTATTTTTTGCTTCTTGATTATCAATTTTCCGATCATTTTTTTTTAATTTTTGGTTTCGAAAACAAAAGTTTTATGTTATTTGATTTTTTTTGTGTGATGTGCGCTTCGCTGTATTCAGATAATTAATATTTTCTTTTGTCTCCAAATTCTTTAATTTCTTGAATTGCTTAATGCGTCACTGTTTGTTCCTTGTTGGTTTTTTGTCGTCAAATTATTTTCATATCGATAATGATAATTTAGGGAAAAAAATATAAGGTTTTGATTGTCGCAATCACTTGTGAACTTACGGCTCTTTTTTGTTTATTATTTTTTCTTTCTGAATTCAGTGAATTTAAAAGTTAAAGCTGGAAACCAAAAATGATAATTGGGTTTCATTTTTTTCATGGGACCCAATAAAATTAGCAGGACGAATGCTATTGTTTAAACTTGAGTTTCTATTTGAGAAATTGAGTAATAATGATAAAATATTTTTTTAAAAAAAACCATGCAGGTGTATAGAGATGGATATACAGCAGTTTCAAAACAATCTAAATTCATTGAAGAAGAAGTCACAATCAGGTAAAATATTTGTTAAGAAGAAGGAAAAAATAAATTAAATAGATTTAGTTATGCAAATAATTGACCCCATTGACGTGGTTTCCTGATTCTTTCCTTTGCTTACGCATATGGAGAATAATTATGCATAGTTTATTACTCATATTCAACAACTAATAATAATAATGATATCAAATATTGCACTTTTTTTGTTTAATGGAACAGAGTAAATGGACGAAGAAGAAGTAGAAGATTAGTGACTATAGCTGAATCAGATTTATCTCAGTGTAATTCTGTTGCTAATAGAGGAGCTTCGTTTTGCAGATCATTAACTTTTATTGTAAGTTCTCTGATTCTCTCTTTTTGATCATTTTCTTTCCAAGTACTATTTTTTATCAATTTAGTTTTGGATAGAAAGTGATTACTACTACTAATAATAAATTAGTTAAAACAAATGATGAGAGATGGGGAAAAGTCCAGAGTTTAGGGGAGCTCTGAAATAGATATGGCAACCACTACTTACTGTTTCATAGCTTTTTTTTTGGCCAAATCTATTTCGTAGTTATGTGGCAAAGCCTATAAATGTGAATATCTTTTTGTTTCTGTGTGCATATTTTAGTGTTTCTTTTCCCACCATGAAAAAGAACTTTTTCTAACATATTTTTAAAAGAAATGTACATGTTACCGTTATGAAACTTTGTCACTATTTTCCATGTTCTTTTACCATTTAGTATGAAGAACTATGCTATTTCTCCTCTAAACTTTTTGAAAAGAATTTGGTCATGTTTTTGAGTTTATATCAAAATTGGGATATTTTTTTTATATTTAATGGTTGGAAATGTTGTTGCAAAAAAAAAATGCACATATATATATAGGTTGGGTAAGTTGGTGGTTGGCCAAGAATTTGAGTTTTAGCCATATTTACAATATACAAATCTTGTCTCACCTAAGACACAACTCCTACCAATATATTTTCTTTACCCTTTACCAAATCTGTATTGGTTCATATCTCATTCTACCATCCGGTTGTGTATCATTTGTGACTTCATATATTTTATCGTAAAGGCAAATTCGATACTCTTATATCAAAAGTTTACATTAGAATCCTAAAACGACATCTATTTTAAACGGAGGGAGTGGTTTTTGTTTTGGTAACTTGATTCTTTTGGGGGTCGAATCATAAGACTAATTTCGTGAGAAATAATAATAATAATGTAAACATGATTTTTTTGCAGCTTTCAGTATTTTTGCTGATGAAACACACATTCGATGTGACTTATGGAACCGAAGAATATCCATTCTCTGTATTTACGGTAAAATCAATGAATCAATTAAAATCAGAATAATACAAAAATGATCCTTAAATTTGTTTCAACGTTTGTTTTACATGTAAATAATTAATAAGAATTGGGTGGATGATTGCAGGTACTAACATTAAAGGCCATAGGGATTTTATTGCCAATGTTCATTATAATTCGAACAATCTCAACTATTCAGAAAACTCTCCGTCGTCTTCAGTATCTTGTAAGTTCCCCAACTTTCTTAAATTTCATAAACTCATATATATACATTTTTTTTTTTACAGGACTATTATATACTATAAGAAATATGCATGTATATTAGTACTGTACATGATTGAACATAATATATAGTATTTCCGAAATAAAATGCATGTGAGATGTGAATATTAACATTCACGCATGCGAGTACGAATGTAGGTACCACGTTTTGAGGATATGCGATCATGGGAGAAATCTCTTTATAATCGAAATTTGACTTTTTGAATAGTCACAAAGTCCAAAAACGCTATATATATCATCATTTAATGCCAAATGTGAGTTTCAACTTTCTCTCTATTTTGTTGACTTTTTGGTGATGTTTGACTTTTGAAATATAGGAATCTGAAGAAGATACGTTGAGCTCTGACGACGACGATGACTTGGAAGAAGAAGAAGAAGAGCAACAACAACATTTGGCTTAACGAACTTTACAAAAATTGTTCTTTCTAATCTTTTCTTTTTTGAACGAAATGCATCTATTTGATGCTCATGGTCATTACTCACAAAGTAAAATAAAATAAACGTAAATTTACTCAATAAAAATCCAGTTTTCTCTATTCGCGTTTGATTGTCTTCCATCTTATCAAATTGTCACCCTGTTTTAATAATTTTCTAATAAAAATATTATCATAAAAAAAAAACAAAAAAGTATAAATAAGAGTAATTTCTTTGTCAATTGTCTAAATTTTCACTATTTTGCTGCTTGTGATAATTTTCTTAAAAGAAAATAATTTTAATGCCTACTTGCTTTTGACCAATTTAAGAGAAACAGAATCTGCGAGTACTCAACAATATATTCACAAAATTGACCGATCCTGCTTTACCGATCACAGAGTATTAAAAACCCCCAAAACTTCACAAAAGACTCTGAAGCTAAAACCCACACCTTCAAAACTGAGTCTACTCGGAGTTTAATTTGAGGCTGCCTCGGGTTTTAGTATTTGACACGAGGAAAGCTCATGGATTACAGGAAGAAGGACAAACCGGAAAGGCATGGAGCAGTTAAATCAGTTGGTTAACCGGAGAAATGTATTGGCCATGGAGTGTAGCTCAGACAATGAGTCTTTTGAAGCTGAGTAATCAGAATCTGATGCAACACTGCTGATGATCTGCTTTATCATTGCTGCCATTTTATGATCAGTTGTTCTCTGTTTTTTACCATACAAGGCCTCAAATTCTTGGGATTTTATCACCGCTCTCTGAAGTACGTAATCTGGAAGACCTATGGAGATTAAACCAAAACAATATGATGAGTGACTGCTTCTGTTTAAGTGAGTAGAGAGGCAATGGAGTAGTAGTGAATTCGATGTTCTTACCAGCTAGCCGAGCAACGTTAACTCCATAGCTTTTAGGACATGCACCAGGCGTCAGTCTATAGAGAAATGTAACTTCTTCTACTCCACCAATTCCTTCTCCTACTTGACATGCCATATGGCAAAGTGAGACCTATCCAAAAATATCAAGACCGGTCGGTTTTTGAGAAGTTTCAGACTGTACACAAATAATCAGATGATTGATGATAGTCTCAAGTCTTTCAAACGCAGAAACTGAAGCAGACACTTTTCACAATACCTTTGGATTGGTTTGATAATCCACAGATAGACGATGATAATGAGTAGAGAACAATCCTCTACACTGCACCTTGTCTATGAAGTGCTCAAGTACAGATTCCCTGTAAATAGTTAAAATATTGTAAATAAACTGAACAATAACAGTAAATCCCAACAACAAGATACACAATAATATGATAAAACATACGCAATGGCTTGTCCATCTGATGTGGCTGTTCCTCGTCCAAGCTCATCTAGTACCACCAAAGAGTTTCGGGTAGCTGATGTCTGCGTATTATAATATTCCAACTTTCTATCAATGTGTTTGTTGGTAATTTGCATAGTTTAACAAAATAATGTGACCAACATTTAAAAGGGTAACCACTGTGGTAAGTTCCACATTAATCTTAGAAAGTTTCATGTAATAAATTTGACAAACAGTATGAACATTACTTACCAACATTACCGCAGTTTCTGAAAGTTCTGTTAAGAACGTGCTTTGTCCTGCCATAATATGATCTTTTGCACCCATCCGGACACAAATTCTGTCAACAGGCGAAACCTCAAAGGTTTCTGCTGGGACATCTGCTCCAATCTGTGAAAAGATCATCATTGCTTGAGTCTCTTTCATTAACATTAAATGGGTCAAGGTCCATTGCCTTCAAAGTTTTTAAAAATGATAGCTTACTTGAGCCAAGATTACAGCCAAGCAAACTTGGCGAAGTAGGGTTGATTTTCCACCCATATTAGGGCCTGTGAGGAGGATGAAACTGGCTTTCTCAGAACCACCTATCTTTACATTATTTGGTACAAAAGAACCTCTGCCTAGAGTATCACCCCTTAGAACTGGATGCCCTAGACCAGTGGCAGACAAGTGTGGAACATCATCAGATGTAGAACCTGATATTACTGGGCGGCATCTTACTCCTTCATAAGAATCACTTGCAAAAGCGAGGCTGATCAACACGTCCAGCTCTGCAATAGAATGAATTCATGTCAACAATGTATCCACATAAACGTCTAAGTGCACTCTTTGTTTGCATGCCTAATTCTATAAAACAATCTTCCACCCAAGAAATCTCTTGCTGTGTAATTGAACTATAAGTCTGCCTAAGATTCATTTTCTTCTTCATGCCTTACTACTTACTCAATCTATATAGTGTGGAATCAAACTCAATTCTAACTAGCTCGACAAATGGTCACAACGAAAAGGGTCCAAGGGATGACCCACAAAGCTAACACTGGGTGACAGTAATTAGCAGGAAATGAATAAGAAAAATACATATTCTGGATGAAGATAATGACAATTTCTTAAACCAAAAATTATAAAACATGAACATGTCCATACCAGCTGTTGCAGAAACCAATTGTCTCCATTTTTCTTGATGCTCACAGAAACGTCCAATCAATCTCTGTGAAATGCTCTTCAGAGCCGACTCTTTTTCAGATTTTGCTTGTGACAGCTCTTTTAATAATTTCTTTATGGTAGGAGTCCAATATCGAGAGACACCCTGAAAGAGAGTAAACAGTAAGAAATCTCTTGTTTAAATTTAGGGTCTCTATATAGTCAATATATCAGCAATTACGAGAAGACTACATATCGTCCTAACAGCGAGGGCACAATCATGATACGTGAGGCATAAATACTCACCTAAAACCATTATATTGACTTGTTGAGATGAAAGTGAAATGCCAATTTCTTTAGAATGTGAAACTTGGTACAAATTTTACCTTTTTCGATGAGCATAATTCATAATCATGAGGAACACTCCCACTTAAAATTTCAGGAACTTCCAAGAGGTATTCATCTTTTCCAACAGTAACATAGTTTATCTGGATAAGAAGACAAATAATCATCAAAGATCTGATCAGAAAACCCTCAGTTGATTAGCCATTTAAGGAGCCAAAACAAATAGTGAAGTAATTCTCACAGATGGATCTCCGAGTAATTTCCGTTGCTCTTTCAGATGTTTTTTCAAATTGGACTCAAATTCTTCTACTGTTTTGCAGGCACAATCAAACTCTTCATCAGCTCCTTCATGGGGTATTACACGACCAGAATTGTGAGCTTCTACCCAGTCAAAAGCATCCTTGAAATACTTAATGGAGGAAGATATGTTCGGAAGAATTTGACCTGACATAGAAATGATATTAGATGCTGTGCAATTTGCCAGTCTAAGAATGTGACTATGAAGCAAACTGATGATACCAGGAGATAGTAAATGAAGCAGCCGCCTGGATTTATCGTGCTTCAAGATAGCACGGAGAGAAGAGCATGCTTCTGCCATTGTTTCACAACCACGTAGAGTTGATATGAATTCTTGTACCTCCTTCTTTGCCGTATCTTCATATAACACCACTTTATCGCCATTTCTTCCACTAGCTTCACTATAACATATAACACAATGAGTTTTTAACAAATATGTTTAGTACGCCTTTGGTATAAACATATAATGTAAGAATTAACATCTCCCAATACAGCTAATCCCTTACATGCTAGAAAACATACGTGCAATCAACCGTTCCATGTCCGGAAGTCTGGACAACGCCTTCCGAAACTCCAGTGAGTACGGAAGATTTTCACCCTGAAGGTAGGGACAGTACCATAATACATAGAGTTGTCAGATGGATAGTGTAAACGAAAGCCTTGACATTGCATGCTGAAGAAGCAGAGTAAGCTTCATAATATAAGGGAATAAGTTCTAGAAATAGATGGTTAGTTGAAAGCATAGGAGAACATCATCTTTGCCAGTGAACAGTGGCAAAAATGATCTTGAACACCCATAATGGGGAAATAGTGTAATTCTGAGGAGAGATTCATGGATTGCGAAACAGAAATGAAAAAGGATCAAATGGAAAACCAACATGACAAGTTATTGTCTAGTTGGGAAACAGAGAAATGCATCCCTTTGCTTGTAACCCATACACATGTCAGCAGCATATGAAGTCAAACAACTTGTTGAAGGACTCACCCGCAGAATTGCTACAGCATCTTGTCGTTCCTTGATCAGTTCCGGATTATATAAAGGTCTCGCCAGCCATGTTTTAAGTAACCGTTTCCCAGATGCAGTGACACATTGATTCAGTTGAGCATACAGCGTTCTTCAAAAGACAACACTCTAGATTTAGAACACATCAATTATGTTTAATAATATATAGTATAATTGAGAAACTTTACCCCGAATAGCCTCCATTTCTACTGTTTTCAAATATTTCAAGGTTTTCAAGAGCAGCAGCATCAAGAACCATGTGCTGTTTCTCATTAACGTTGCTGAAATCACAGCAAGGCAGGGATTCAAACTTGGCAAATCTAAGCAGACTCTCGTCCAAGAATGCTTGTCGCAGGTAGTAAATGGCACCACCAAGAGCAGAGAGCGCTAGGCTACCATTTTTATCTTCAGTTGCTAATTCAGACAATATTTTTGGAAGGAAGCTTGAACCATCACCTGGAATCTTTCCTTCACTAGAATAAGCAGAAGACGGTTGACAACTGATTCGCTTGTAGAAAATTCCAACTTCATGTATGGTCTTCTCTGAATCCCAAAATTCAGAAAATGGGACCAGATTATTTACTAAGGGATTTCTGGTTTGTCTAACTATTGTTCTCTCTGTTGCAGAACTCAACACCTTAGCTGGTTTAATAATTTCCACCGGCCTCATCTCAGATAGCAGGCAAGATAATGCACTGCAGTCTTGATCATCCTTGAACTGGTAGGAATGGTAAAAAAAATGCCATCAATATCCACCTACAAATGTTACGTATGCTAAGTGCAACCAGGCCCCAAAATTCAACAACTAGAACTCACCTGGCCCAGCATTATCTTCTTTGTCGCAACATCAACCAAACAGACACCAAAATTGTGCTCTGCTGTCTGATCAGTTAAACATTCTCCTCCTTCAGTCAAGGCCATTATATAAGATGCATCCGGATTAGTTAATAGCATCTCCCCATCTGTCAGCGTTCCTTTCGTAACAACTGCACATATTTCGCGCTTCACAACCTATAAAAACCGGAGTGGTGTCACTAGGAGTCCTCCCTATCATAATTTTTCTACATAGGCCATCAGATTTTAGTTTTAAGAGCAACAAAATTAATTGACTTGAAACTGATGATGCCTACTAAATTAGATTCATACATACTTTATCCTTGGAGCCTGTCTCTTTCCGGCGTTGCTCCAGCTGATCAGGTGTTTCTGTTTGCTCCACAACTAAAACCCGATAGCCCTGTTCCATTCAATTCAATCAACTTTATTTCTACCGTACAACATCTGCCCATGAATGTAATTTCTCTACACGTAACAAGAAATAGATCAAGCTTGAACTGGAGTTGCTATATTTCTGGAAACGAACCTTTCTAACTAATTTCTCAATGTTTACAGAGAAATTCTTCTCCGGAAATCCACAATGAGGTTGTTCTCCCTAGAAAATAAACGCATATTGTCAGGTGCTTGCAAAGAGAGAAACATTAGAAACAATACAGAAGAAATTTGTAATGTAACACCAATGAAAAGAACCCTTGTAGCATATTTTGATGTCAAATCTTTGGGTTTTGGACATTTTTAACAGATATATTCAAATGCGTCAACTAGTTTTGAGTTAACAGACAGTTACCTTCATGTACTGTATATCCAGTTCCTTAGCTCCTACATGTGCATCCATCTCAAAAAGCTCATAGAATTTACCCATCTGCTTGCCACAAAAGAAGATCATTTATCCTAGAATCTCCCATCAATAAATAAGTTCTAACTAAACAAGTAATTATCGTTCTACCTTGAAGAATACAACTTTGTCCATATGCTTTGATTTAAACTCCCACCATTGTCTCTGAAAACAGGCCACAAAATCAAATAAGTGAAAGTTGATTAGCTTCACCAAATATCCTGAACCAGATTTCCATGTACTCTTCTTACCTGGCCCCCTGTTAATTTTTTCACAAAATCAGGCGGAAGGTATAGTGTCCTTGGATCATAATTCTCATCAGTAGAGCGTCTCCTTTTAGCATCCCTTCGGTCTCTGTTCACCAGAAATAATTAACAAGAACAAACACAATAAAACTTAGCTAAAATAGGGATCAATCACCCTACTAATACATCATGAAGTTAAAAGAAAATTAGAGATGTTCCTGCAAGTAGAAAAAATATTGCTTAACAAATTACCCTTAGGTGTATCTAGATAACCTCGAAGTTAAGAGAGACATGCTAGATTCTCTACATTTTCGACTCCTAACCATCATAGCAAATAGCCTCTCAGATGGAAACAAATTTGTTAAAGACTTACACTCCCAGGAAGCGGAATTTCTCAGATTCACGAGCACCAAATCTAGCAAGAGCATCTCCATCCAATATGTTATCTTCCAAATTCTTGACCACCCTATCAGCTGTAGTAAGACACAAAGAATATTTAGCAACCAACAACACTATCTTACCAAAGTCAGCGCAAGACACATATCACAAACCAAAAATGTAAAAAACAAGCATGATATGATTACAACAAGAGACTCTTAGGTTTACCTTCTCCAATCTTCATTGGAGGCTCCACAACAGAAGCCTTAAAACCTTTCAAAATAGTGTCTTTATCAGTCCTGCTTTTCTTCTCACCACCTGATTTCGTTACTTCACTAGTCTTCCGCTTTCTAAAGTCAGTTTTGGAAACTCTACTTCCTTTAGGAGTTTCTTCATCTTTCTCTTCCACCAGTTCATCTTCATCCATCTCATTCTCATCAACCAACTCCACATCCTCTTCTTCACTCTCACATAACTCCTTCCCCACATTCTTTCCCCAATCTTCATCGCTAGAATCATCACCGTCACTTTTATCTCCTTTCTCTTCTTCCACATTACCCATCTCCACATCATCATCATCATCCGTCACAACTTTTCTGAGAGCCGAAGCGCCTCGTCTCAATCGCTTAAACCTATCTCCTGATTTATCCCCAACCACCCACTCAATCTTCTCCTTCCCTAAATCCAAAGACTCTTCTTCCCCATCTTCATACTCAACCACATGCTTACACTCACACTTATCATAAAACGTCACGCTCCCATCATACCATTTCTTATCCAACGGCCAATAAACCCTAACTTGCTTCCCCACCACCTCGTCACCGTAAGTAATTACCGCCGATTGAGGAGGCGAAGGTGTCTGTCCGATGACGAGAAGGGGCTTCTTAAACTTGGACTGTACAGGAGAAGGCGTCGCAGGACCAGGGCTAGGACTACGAGCAGGAGGATCAGAACTAGGGTTAGGATTCAATTTAGGGGTTTTCTTAGGCGGAGATGGTGACGGAGACGGAGAATTAGGGTTAGGGTTAGGTTTGGGGGTTTTCTTATTGGAGAGAGATGGTGAAGGTGATGGAGACGGAGAAGAAGAAGAGGAAGCAGATTTTCCAAAGAAGGAGGTGATTTGACGCTGCTGGTTCACCAACGGAGATCTTCCGCTGATCTGTCGGCGTGACGGAGCCATCGGAGAGTGGAAAAAAGCGAAGAGATAGTTTGAGAGAGAGAGAGAGAGAGAGAGAAGGGAAGTGAAACAGCCGGCGCAGAGAATGAGAGAGTGTGATTGATGAGAGAAGCTTATTATGGAGTGTAGAGATTGCGCGGGAATTTTTCACCGGGAAATACGCCGGCGAAACTTGCGAATTGGCGGGAAACAACGCATGGTAAAAATAATGTAGCTCTGTGTTATCGATGAATCAAGCCGTGTTAGCCGTCAGCGACAGCTTGTGTGATGCAGTGAGTGAGAGAAGAATTTGTATGGGACGTGAGAGGCTTTGCCCAGTAGCTTTAATGGGCCTTAAAGTACCATATGGCCCATCAATTCTAAATCTGATCCAACCAAGATCTAACCAAAGTAAACAACTTCTCAATTGTAGATAAGTAGTTTCTCTATAAAAAAATGTCATACCAGCTTTGCAAGAGTGAAAGATAATGAATGCTACAGTATCAGTGTATCACCTCAAGTAACAATCACATAGACCAAGTCACCTCTGAATATCCAAAAATTATACAAAAGAAAATTTTGTTTTGCAATCCTTAAACAGCTAAAAGATAACTTCTACAAAATCCACTTATACTGCCTTCAAGTTAAGAAACCTAATAAGATAACAGAGAAAGCACATAACATAACAAGACGTACTTGGTTTCCTTTTCTTTTTTGGTGGTTTTACTGATTTTGTTTGGTAAAAAAGAGAGGGAATTTAGATAAAACGGATGTCAAAGGTGTTAGGATCGATCTGCCAAACATTCAAAGCTGCATATTCCTCCAAACACTCCTTTAGCTGAGCCTCACTGTATCCCTGTTTTCACACCCAAAAACAAATCGTCTCAGTGATCATCCATTATCAGAAAGAACATGAACATGAGAAGATGAAGAAGTAACTAACCTTTCTGGAGATCCAGTTCAGAGCATTTGCGTAGCTCACATGGGTCTTGTTTGATCTCGCAGCTTCGTCTCTTATGATTGAGTATGTGTCTGATATTGCATCCAGTCCTGCTTTCTGTCGGTCATCCGCATACAACGATATTTTCGACATCTGCATTAGTCTAAGCGCCTCATCCACATCACTCTGTGCCACTGATTCTGAGAATCTCAACCTTGCTAATGCCTATAGAACAAATCGGAAACAGTATTCACACTCAATAGTCCAACTTATTTACTCAACTTGTGCCACAATTCCTACACAAATTCTACTTACAGCGGATATGCGCAGAATGCTGAGCAGTGTCCTCACTGTTGTGTAAGAATGAGGAGTATTTGATTTCGCTTCTTCTTGCCTGATGCTGGAATAAGCTGTTGCTATATATTCCTCCAACTCTGCTGGAACATATGGTGATAGTCTCCTCGCAGCTGAAATGTATGCACTAAGAGAACCAGAGATGCTCATGTTAAAGTCTCTGACTCTGCAGAACAAGAATGTTATAAAAGCGATTTAACTTACCGGAGAATATTGGGTTCCAGCGGCTCGAAACCAAGCGCAGGAGATTCTTCTGTCTGATGTACGTGAAGCACATGCTTTGCCAATTCAAGGTCACTGTCCATGTCAGCTCGATCTAAGATCAACCACAGCAGATCGAATCTTGAAAGAAGGGCTGGTGGAAGATTTATGTTTTCAGCAGGAGTTCTTCGCAAATCATATCTTCCCCTTCATAAACACAAAGATACATAGTTCAATAACGATAGCAATGATCACATACCTTTCATAAGTTTTTAATTCATATCATATCATAAAAGTTCACTTACCAGGCTGGATTGGCTGCGGCAAGAACAGCTGTTCGAGCGTTCAAAGACGTGGTAATCCCAGCTTTTGCAATGCTTACAGTTTGCTGCTCCATTACTTCATGAATTGCAGTACGATCTGATTCATCCATCTTATCAAACTCATCAATTGCACAGATTCCCATGTCAGCAAGCACCTGAGATAGAGATTGTATCAATCTTCTAAATTACATAGCTCTTAACAATACATCATATTTTCTAAGATATCCAAAGCGAAAGATCATTATCTCTCACCAGTGCTCCTCCTTCTAAAACCATCTCATTTGTTACTTGATCTCTCATAACAGCGGCAGTTAGACCAACTCCACTGCTACCTTTGCCGGTTGTGTAGACTCCCCTTGGAGCAACATTTATAATGTGCTTGAGAAGTTGACTTTTGGCAACTCCAGGATCACCCATCAGACATATATGCACATCTCCTCTAATCTGCAAAGATAATTAAGGAATGTATTGATTTTAATTGTCTTCACGAATAAAATATGTTCCAATCAAGTGCAATGTGCTCTTGAATGGCTGAAAATGTTTACCCAAAATGTAAATAATAAAGCTCCATAACTCAATGAATGAAGACTGTGGACACTGAAAGTGGACGGAAAGAGGTAAAACGACATAGCCGGAGATGAACTAAAGTAAGCAACTGCTTTCTAATCAGTGTAGTCTTTATCATAAAGATAGCAACATCAAGGAGATTTTGCATATATAGATTAGAGGACAGGAGGGTTCACCTTCATCCCATCCTTTAATTGCCTGTGAGGAGCACCCACAAGAAGGAGAAGCAAAGCTTTCTTAATGTCTTCATGTCCATAAATCTCAGGGGCCAGGGATCGCGACAGCTTATTGTAAATGTCACCATCCTCAGCCAAACGTGCAATCTGTTCTTCCTCATCTTTCTGAAACTCATATCTGTAGATCGTAATAAAAAAAAATTTAGAGATGCTTTCTGATATCGTGCACACACCAAAGCTACTTTGTAACTTAAGCAAATGCAATAAACATGGAATAGGTTACAAAAATCAGAATATTTCGTTATAATTAAGGTGTAACAAAGCCTTACTCCTCATATTTCTTCTTGAAATGAGTAACAGACGTTGCTTCCAGATAGGTGTCTGCTACTAAGCCAGCTCGAAGTGCCTTAAACCCAGTGTAAGGAATGGGAAGAAAAATCCCTGAGAATTCAACAACGTCACCTGGTGATACCTACAATGTTTTAAGAAAATTTAGTAAGAAATTCACAATTCTACTATAGTAAATGACTCTGAGATCACTATATCTAGTCCAAGTACAACAATGAAAAAAATTCCTCTTGAATGCTGAAGGTACTGATAAAAAAATTTCAATTGCTAAGCTGCTCCTAAACAAGTTATTTACTCTACATCTTATGATTTCATATTCTTGGCACAGAGTTCTCAGTTTCCATTAGGAGCTGTTAAACCCGTTAAGCTAGAGTGTTTTGTTTAATCAAAATCTGCTCAACATATGCTTTTTAGCCAAACAATAACTTCTCATTGGACTATTCCTAAGGAACCCAGCTATTGATTCTGAAAGTAGACTCCAATAGTAGCATGAGACCGAGGTCAAGAAACGGTACCTTTCTTGTCAACTCTCCTCTTAGATGAACAGTCATTGACCTCGGAATATGCCCTTTGGGAACATGTTCAGCCAACTCTTGCATCTTGGCCTGCAAAACATTGAGTTTTACACATTAGTTTGATTGATATCAGTGCATTCACATAAATGGCACTCATTGACCAGAACAGAACCTCCTGAAACTTAAGAAACTTTGAAGCTCTGAGCTGAAGAATAGGATTCCCGGCTTTACTGTTAAGACGACAACGGCTGGAGGGGCACTTAAACAAAGGCATGAAGACTCTAGATGTAACTTCCTGATTTGACATGTAAAAGAAAGATAATCAGAGTTAGTAGTTAACAAAACAAAAAAAGAAACTACAATCTGGCAGACATAGTTAGGTAGGTACCTGGTAAATTTCATGACCACATTCTTCGCATGTGTAAACAGCAACCGCCATCAATGGCTTGACATCGGAACAACGGGTCACAATACCAGATATCCTAACAAGTTGCCCAATGTGTGAAGCCTTAACCTCCCTGATGGTAGATGGCCTTCCCTTTGAAGCAGCTTTAAAATAAACCTCACTGAATAAAAACAAATTCATTAGATAACTTTTGAAAGAAAAATCCAACCAAAATCGAGTGATCCAAGCAGCAATTCACAAACAATGAAGATTATATCCAACAAAAAGATTCATCTAAACTTACTAAAATCTTTTAATCTCAGAAGGAATCTGCTGATGCGGATCAGAAACATCTGCATTATCAGTCCCATCCTCTGCTCTCTGAGTCATGAGAATATCATGATCATCATCTGGAAATGCTTCTGTTGGTTCGGGTAGCAGCTCGTCAACAGCAGCGGAGAAAATGGAAACATATCGGCGAGTGTTTTCAGTCAACCGTCCGAGAAAGTCCTCAATATCACCCTTATACTACACAACAACATCAAAGACATGCGTGGCTTTTACAATTGCAACATCCAGAAAGAAACAACAGTAGTGAGAAAAAAAAAAAAAAAACTCACATTGAATAAGTCATCAAGATCGACCTGAATAGCTCGAATCTTACGATTTGAAACCTCTTGCTACACAAATTCATAAACTGAGTTTACTAATTTCAATTTATAGAGTAAAAAACCCTAAAATTAGGGAGATTTGCGAAAACCCTAGAAGAGAAAAAAATTGGTGAAAGGAGACTTACGAGAATCTCCATGTACTTAGATCTGCCATTAGCGTCGGCGAAATTCTCAAGAAATTCCTTGGCAAGCACTATACAATAAGAAAAATGTGAAAATCAAAACCCAGAGAAAAAAAAAAAAAAAAGAGGGAAGAGATTATCGAGAACGGAGAAGAGTACCTTTGTCGCCGTCGAAATCATAGTCTTTCATGGTTTAAAATTTGGGTTTAGAGAGAGAGAGAGAGAGGGAGACTCGAAGAGGAAGAGGAAGGAATGAACCAGTGACTGCGAAATTGGGCGGTAAAAGGGTTGTAGATGACGATGAGATTAGGCGGGAAAATTATATTAGTGAGAAATGGCGGGGGAGTGAAATGGACGGTCCAGATCTAATTAATGATCACGTGATTAATGTAATGTCGAAAATACCCCTGCTGGAAATAAAAAGAAGAGGTAAATATAAGTGTGGCTGCTGGGATTCGAGCCCAGGTCCCCACGGCCACAACGTGGGATACTAACCGCTATACTACAGCCACTTTTTATTTATTTAAACAAATGTGTATATGATTGACAGCGATTAATAATTTTTTGCTTACATCGATTTTAATAATATGTCATCTGTTTCCAAAAATGGGTGACGATTGGTGGATAAAATAATGTCATCTTCATCATCCTCCTTACGTTGAAAACTAGTTGGTGTGATTTCTTCTTACACTTGTCTCAAATCCATCCCTACTATCCAAATTTGTGTGTGTGTTTAAAGCTTTTGATTTATATAGATTAGTCTCTAACTCTCTATTCCATCTATAATTTTGTTCTTTTGCTTTGATCAAAACTTGGTCAACATCAATCTTTAGCATCGCCTTCATAGTAGGCAATTAAATCCATGAAATAAATAGCAAACTCAAGTCTGTAATCATTTCCCAGTCTACAAAAAATCGTCACATCTTCTTCTTCTTTCTCCTGTAAGTCTTCTTATTTTTTTTTTTATTCACAGTTTCTTCCGGAATCTGTTTTCTTTCAACCTACGACGAAGACCATCACACTTGTCTCGATTCTTCACTTTCTGTCTGAAACCAACTTTTTTTTTTGGTCTGAATTTCATCGAGGTGTTGAGAAAATATTAGGAAGGATTTTGATTTTTTTTTTTTTCCAGGTGTTACTTGTTAGAACGTGATAAGATCGGAATCCTTTTTTCTGTTGAACATGACATTTGACCAAAAAGGTACAAAATCTCTTTTTTGTATTTCTTTTCTCATATAGAATTAGCATATTCAGACAAAATTCCAACGACCATGATGATTTTATGGGAATGGAGATCAAAGTAAGAAGACATGCAAATCAGTACTATTAAATTATAAATTTGTGTGTGAAGATAAGGTCAAGAAAATGACGTCTTTAATTGTTGGAACTTAAATCCAAACAATGATGTACCAAACACGAATCCTCACGCAATTATCACAAATCTCAAAGTGGAAAAACTTCACATTCAATTTTTCCAAAACCTAACCAAATTGAATCTATCTAACCACGTGAAGATGTAAATGTATACTATAAACCTTTTTGTTTCGTTGTCTCTCAGATTCTGGAATTTGAGTAAAAGCAAAAATAAAAAAGTCAACCGTTGCAAGAAACTCTTAAAAAGAAGCAAAGTAGCAGAAGAAGAAGAAGAAGAAAATAATGGCAGGAGGGTCGTTTGGTCCGACCGGTGTGGCTAAGGAGAGAGCAGAACAATACCAAGGGAAAGTTACTAGTTATGTCATAATTGCTTGCCTTGTTGCAGCCATTGGTGGATCCATCTTTGGATATGACATTGGAGTCTCAGGTTCTTCTTTTCTTCCTCTTTTGAATCCAATATCTAAATATTCTAAACAAATTTGGCTGAAATTGGTTTTTGTTTGCAGGAGGAGTTACGTCGATGGATGAGTTTCTTGAGGAGTTTTTCCATACGGTTTATGAGAAGAAGAAGCATGCTCATGAAAGTAATTACTGCAAATATGATAATCAAGGATTAGCTGCTTTTACTTCTTCACTCTACTTAGCTGGTTTGGTTTCGACTCTCGTGGCTTCACCCGTCACTAGGAACTATGGTAGGCGTGCAAGTATTGTTTGTGGTGGAATCAGCTTTCTTATTGGATCTGCTTTGAATGCTGGAGCTGTGAACCTTGCTATGCTTCTTGCGGGACGGATTATGCTCGGTGTTGGCATTGGATTTGGAAATCAGGTTAGACAATTGTTTAGTTGAATTCACCGATAAACCAATCACATCTTTAATGAAAAGTTACTTGCTTTGGGGATGAACCAGTCTCATCTTAGTTAGCTTGCTTTGGTTTTGTTTTCAGGCGGTTCCTTTGTATTTATCAGAAGTGGCACCAACTCATCTGCGAGGTGGTTTAAACATGATGTT
Source organism: Arabidopsis lyrata subsp. lyrata (assembly GCF_000004255.2). Classification (NCBI taxonomy): domain Eukaryota; kingdom Viridiplantae; phylum Streptophyta; class Magnoliopsida; order Brassicales; family Brassicaceae; genus Arabidopsis; species Arabidopsis lyrata. The sequence continues at coordinate 23,978,254 of NW_003302550.1, forward strand.
TCAGTTAGCCACAACTATTGGTATCTTTACGGCGAATATGGTCAATTACGGTACTCAACAACTTAAGCCTTGGGGATGGAGACTCTCTCTTGGTTTGGCTGCTTTTCCAGCTCTGCTTATGACGCTTGGCGGGTATTTCTTACCCGAAACTCCCAACAGTTTGGTGGAAAGAGGATTGACAGAGAGAGGTCGACGTGTCTTAGTGAAACTAAGAGGGACGGAAACCGTCAATGCCGAGCTTCAAGACATGGTAGATGCGAGTGAGCTTGCGAATTCAATCAAACATCCATTCAGAAACATCCTGCAGAAACGACATAGGCCTCAGCTAGTTATGGCGATTTGCATGCCAATGTTTCAGATCCTCACAGGGATAAACTCAATTCTCTTCTACGCGCCTGTTCTGTTCCAGACAATGGGATTTGGAGGAAACGCATCTCTCTACTCATCAGCTTTAACAGGAGCTGTTCTTGTCCTATCAACATTTATTTCCATAGGATTAGTGGACAGACTGGGACGAAGAGCTCTTCTCATCACTGGAGGAATACAAATGATAATCTGTCAAGTCATAGTTGCAGTGATCTTGGGAGTGAAATTTGGAGACAACCAAGAGCTATCAAAAGGGTACTCAGTCATCGTAGTCGTCTTCATTTGCCTCTTTGTTATAGCATTTGGATGGTCATGGGGTCCTCTCGGTTGGACCATACCGAGCGAAATCTTTCCATTAGAGACTCGTTCAGCGGGGCAGAGTATCACGGTAGCCGTAAACCTCCTCTTCACTTTCATCATAGCTCAAGCTTTCCTCGGTCTCCTCTGCGCATTCAAGTTTGGAATCTTCCTCTTCTTTGCTGGTTGGGTCACAGTAATGACCATCTTTGTCTATTTCCTGTTGCCTGAAACCAAAGGAGTTCCAATAGAAGAGATGACACTCTTATGGAGTAAACATTGGTTCTGGAAAAAAGTATTACCTGCAACAAATCTTGAAGATGAGAGCAAGAATGAATCAAATAACTCTGTTTAGAAGAGAGTAATAAACTGATTCTATTGTTAGTAGGAAGAAAGATTATAGTTTTTGTCTTGCTTTCAAGAAACTTATGTGATGTATTACTATAAGATTTTTATTGCATAAAAAGAGATTTGAATCATGTGAAAAGTGACAACTACAAACTTCAAAATCCAAACAAAAACAAACTACAAAAGCCATAGAAAAGAGTCACAGTGACTGTTACACCGAAACACAGAGTACAAATTTTGGTTGCAATTGGCGTTTTGTGATCACATTCTCCATCTTCTTCTTTGAGATAAACAAACAAATTTGTTTACTCTCTTTCTCAGGATTCTTCACAAATCTGCTCTTACAAGACCATCGAAAAGACGGTTTTTTTCTTTCCAAAATCTTCTTTTGGAGATCTAAATAAGGAGATTGTTCTTCCCTAAGAAACATGGAATCGGAACACAGCTTGGAAGCGGCGAAATAGAGCAAATAGCTCCGGAGAAGATCTGCAATCCTTTAGAAGCTCCGATCTGTTTCATCAAAATCTCTGGTTCAGGTCCAATTCTATTAGTGGACGATACAATCAGATCAACATCTTTAATCATCTTCAAAACAGGTCGTCTTGTGTCATCGGAGCTAATGTTTTCCTTGTTCTTAAACGCACTCAATGTCTCACCGCGCTTGAGGATCTTGACTTGTTCCATTACAAGATTGGTATTCGCCGCCGGAGATTTAACAACCGTAGGGCTTCGCTTGCGTCGGCGAGGAGCCGTTGAAGCAGCGGAAGAGTGGCGGCAAAGGCGAGAATTAGGGTTACGGTGGATTAGGGTTTCGTGATCGAATCGATGGTTTTGAGAAGAGAGAACCATCGCAGTGGCCATCGCTTTTTAGCTTTTTTGATTAGAGAGAAAGATAATTTAGAAACAGGTCTCGAGGAACGCTTATATAATAAAAGATCCGCGACTCGACCGACCAAACCGATTATGAATATTTTTGTTTAATTTAGTTTAGGGTTTCCACATATCTTCTTATATGTCAAATCCTTGTTGCTATTGCACGTTGTTAAAAAAAAAAAAAGGAACTTTTTAAAATTATTTTGTTCACAAAAGTAAAAACGAAAATACTATATAGATTTAATGGTCTAATGATAGAGAGTTTCTGAAAATACACAAACAATTCAATGGTTTTGATTTACAACTACGGAATTACGGATGATAACAAGAAGCGGAAAGAAATTGGCAAAAATCATGACACATACTTTTGTTCTGAGTTATGACAACTTTTAAGAAGAAACTGTGTTGTTGTTGTGCTCCTTTGATTTAGCGAGTTTAGCTTGTATGAGTTTGTCCAAGATCGGTGGCTCCAATGGAATCACGTCAAGACATCTCTCCGAAGCCGCAACGATTACCTGTTAATACAAATACACAACATGGTCCGACAATATGGTCAGTTGCAAAAGCTAGACACAGATTCGCTAAACCCTAAAGTACCCGGTGGTAACGAGAAGAAAAGCAAAGGAAGAAGCTTTAGGCGTAAATCACCTCGTCGAGCAAGAAGTCAATTGCAGCTTCGTCCTCAACTGTTTCCTTCAAAGGAGCTTTTAAGAACTGAATGTCTAGCTGAATCTGCTGGAACCCGCTCCGGTTAAAAGTTTGGAGCCGGACATATTCTTGCAAACTCTTCAGACAGAGTTTTACAGTTGTTGTAACAACGGATTCCTGTAAGCATTTAAGCACGAAATCAAAGAAAACAGATCAGGAGATGACGAGCATATGTTTGTTTGATTGATATATTATGACTAAAAGGGAACCTTTAATTGTTTCGTTCTTACCTGGGTAAATTCAACCTTGGTGAATATTTCTACTTTTTGCTTGAACAGTTTTGCAAGATGTGTCTCGAAAAGCTGACTACGAGCCCTTTGTGAATTTGACCGTGTCATCTTATCGCTATGGAGTGTATTGCTTCGTGATGAGGTTGTAGTGTTACTTCCGTTGCTGTCTGTTCTTTTGTGCTTACGAAATGTCCCTTGAGGTAAAACTTGTTTCACTTCTTTACCAACTTCTTCTAACTGTGAATTAGAAATCCAAAAAAATATGAGTTATTGCATGTTCTTTAGTTAATTTCCAGATTAAGAGGAGAAGAATTGTCAAACCTCGTGAAGAAACATATCGACATACATGTGAACCTCTCGTGGCTCCTTGTGCTGCATAATATTTGGAATATTTAGAAAACAATGACTGGTAAAATGCTTTACTAAGAAGATTAGCCACACGACAACAGCAATACCTTCACCCAGTTTGGTGTCTTGAACCTTTTTCTCAGCAAAACCGATACCTTCTGTGTTCTTGTGTCTATGTACTGAAATATGAAATGATTTAGTTAGTTGATCTTAAGTTTTGGTAAGTGACCTCAAGTTTTGGAGTTTTATTCATACATGCTGGAGAAGTTTCTCGCTGGCTGCGTGGAAGACCCGGCAAAGTTCTCCAGGAATAAAAGCAGGTCCATTATCAAAGGCTTGGGAATTTCCACCAGAGAAGGAAGCAGCTATTTCCTGAATTAGCATATGAAAATTCTCAAAACCAGCTAACAATATGAATTAAACTTTATGTAACACTAGTTGTAAGACTCTCACCTCAGTAACTCTCGGAATGACCTTTTGTTCGATGAATACAGAGAGCTGCGCCAATACAAGGATGAGACCGGCATGAATTTTGTCACTCGATTTTCCCTCTATATCGTTTGATGAGCTAGTTTTTCCAGAAAGCACTAGAAATTGAGCTTCTAGTGACCTGAAGAAGTCTTGAAATCCTTTCTGAATCCAACCACTGATTAAATCCCTCATCTTTATAAATATTCCAGCGTTTTCATCAAGAAGCTGACGGAAGTCCTAGAGTGATAAAACAAATATAAGCGTTTTTGAGCATGGAATTCTTACAGATGAAATAACAGCCAAAATATAATAAATAACAGAAGAAGGAATGTGCCTGGAATATATTTGTGGTGCCTTGTAGCACTGCTTTTTGGCTAGCTTCCAGGATAACCTTCAAGACTTCCCCCTCAACTGCTTCCTTTTGGTTGATATCGAATTTCAAGAGAGTATCTGCCATGTATATACCGCATTATAATTCTATTTCCTTTGAAAAATAAAAATTCACGAAGAGATTAATCTACTCTGCAAATTTACATAGAGGCCATGTCACAGAATTTATTATGAATTATTCAAGCTATACTCATTCTCTCTCTTTTCCGTCACTGGGAAATTCTGCATCCAGTAGAAATCAAGAAACAGCGAACCTGATATATCCTGTTGAAGATGAGAAAACGTCCTCGCAACAAATTGCTTAAGAGTAACCTGGGCAGCCTGAAATGAGGAGTGCTAGTAATCATATATAGTTCTATACATTATAACGAAAAATAGAACCACACAAAATAAATGAGGGTCAACCTCTGCAGATAAATCAGAGAGTGCAGCCTCAGGTAGCACCTCGTCCATAAGTACCACATCTTCCCATATAATTCCTATGTCCAACAGAAATCAGACAGGGTATATGGTTATTAGACTGATTTAACCAAAGTTTTCAGAGTGAATGGAAAGCAACAAAAAAAAGAGACAATGGCACAAGGAAAATCACTGTACTCACGAAAAATTCCAAGAAAATCTGCTGCAGAAACCCGTTTTCTTATATATAGCTCCATGTTCTCAAAGTGCCTAACAACCATAAGTATTAGAAATTCTGCAGGCCAGACACAATCAAAGTCTCGATTTATGGATCAATAATCAAAGAAAAGTGCATTACATTGCTGTTAAGGCTCTCGCGAGTTTGAAAAGTCTTTCTTCTGAGTCAGGGAATATCTCTCGGTAAGCACGCATGGCCTCAGAAAATCCACGTACAGCATCCTATCCATATAATATTGAAAGTGCAAAAAAAAAAGCTCGTCAAGTCTGATAGACCAAAAGAAATAAAAGAAAATAAATCTCAATGTGGTGGCTAATGAGAAAATCTGCTGTAACGCAGCTGCTGATATATAAAGTGCTTAATAGATACACTCAGTTTTACTGTGTTCCAACTTGCATTCATCAAAACACAAAACACAAGGAAGTGACGTAGTCCTTGTTTACCTCATGGATTTTAGCAGGATGTTGGTCATTGCTTTCTGTATCATTAGATGAATCATCGTGCTCTACAAGTTTACTTGCCTCCTCAGGCTTTATTTGCAGACCATCAAGAGATTGTTCCAGTTTTTCCAACAGTTTAGCCTTTAAGCTATCAACCTGCAGGATATGCAATCCAAATTTATGTCACACATTAGGAACGTTCTAGGTAGCTCCAACCTTCACCCAAATTATAGATGTTTTAACAAATTAAACTAGTCATAAATAATTGAGCTGAGAGAAAGAACTGACAGGGACATCTAACTGCTTAAGAAGCACTGCAGCTTCAGCTCTCGCCTGTATGGATTCTGAATCTGAAAATAGCTTCGTCTATCGAACAAGACAAAATAGGTTTCTCGCATCAAGAATTCAAAGAAATAACAAACACAAAACATAAAGACTAGTTATTTGTTTATATGGTTGATACACCAGTATGTAGATTTTTATTAATTCAGATAAGTATAGATGACTAGGACCAAAAGGTATACCTGCAAGTTCTTTATGATGATTTCTATAGTTTCTTCGGAAGCTCGTCTGCAATCTTGGAATGATGTATCGCCATATACCTGAACAGAATGAGAAATTCATATTTTAAAACATATCTCCATATATATCTTCAGGATGTTAAATGCCGCAATAACATGAAAATACTACAAAAAAATGGAAAAGTTTTCCGAGGACAGATGTAAACCTTGAGAATTGGCATTGCTCCAGTATAGAACCTGACAGCATCTCCATAGGCTTCTGACTTGATGCACTTTTGCAGTCTTGCAGGTAAATCATAGATGAACTGCTCTTTTTAACAAAAATTATTTTGAGTAAATTCACAATAGCAAGCGGTATATTGTTGTTATAATGATCAGGTGACAACACAGCAGATATATAAAATGAGCTAGCAACAATGACAAATTACATACCTGAACTTTACGAAGAAGATTACGAGTCCGGTGCAGTTTCTCTATATGTTCTCTCTTTTCGAAAAGAGAAGTGTTGACCCCGTCACTCCTTGATTGTACTGACATTATCTGCATGAGTCAGTTGGGAGATCATATTATCAGTTAGAAGTTCCCATCAAAAAACCCAAAACTACGTGTTATCCTATGTGTTCAAAAGACCTTCTGAAGAAGCTGGTCCATATTGCCTTCCATCCCAAAAATATTACTCTTCATCCTACCAGGTAAAGAAGCAACATTTTGAATTTAATATACTCTGGAGCGGTGAAATCAAATCATATAGAGAAAGTGTTAAAGATGTTTAAGAGAATCACAAACTTAACACCTGAAACGATCCATGAGCCATTACAAGTACCTTTTGATTGTATCTGTTGCACTGATAAACTTGTTGTAATTTTCATAGACTAGCATTTGCAAGTCTGTATCGAGATTTTTAATCTCAGCAGCCATTTGAACATGTCTTTGCAGAAGCACCTCCAAATTCGACTTTTTAATCTGCACAAGCCAATAAAACCACCAGATCGTGGCATATTTCTCAATCAGATCGCTCGCACTACTGTCACCACACTTAACACAAACCTCATAAACCCAGTTCAGTGATGAACTATCAACCATTGCACGAAAATCTTTGATAAGTACAACTAAATTTAGCACAATTCTAATAAAGATTGCAGCATAGAAAAAAAACAAAACCAGCAAGGAGAAATTCATGACCCACCACATTGATCAAGAGTCCTCTTGCACACTGTAAACTTCATCCGAAGGGTACAATTCAAAACTAGCAACTATTTTCATGCTCCAGAAGATACTAGTCGGATCTAAACCTATTCTAACTTTCGAACTAACCCGTCAGAGCAAGATCAAGGAGCTGAATCTAACTTCAGTGAATCGAAATACTCAATAATTGATACAATTTACAAGCTATAGACGCTTGTGTTGACGATTCACGAATATTCTAACAAGAAACGAAGACTTACCATGAGATCCATGTACTGATCAGCATCGAATGAAGTGCTGTTGATGTTATCGAAAGAAGCGTTGATCGAGGAATTACTCGTCGAGATTGAAGGATCCGGAGCGTAGAAGCTCGACAATAGATCTCTCATTCTCTTCGCCTTTTCGTCCATCGGAGCTGCCTCCGTCGCCATTTTTTTTATTCCTGCTTCTTCTCGACGACGAAACTATCTGTTACCGGCAGCAGAATTTAGCGTCGGAGATTCGTAATGTGAATTGAAAAGCAAGAAGAAACTGGATCCGACTAATCCAACTGGAAAACGGAGCCCGTACCCGATTCGAACCGGAAACGGTTTAGAAGATTAGGGATTGGTTTAGTGTGGTTTGTTCGATTACTTATTTGAAATCAGTTTTATTCGTTGACGTACAGAGATTTTTGTTTTTTTTTTTTTTTTGTTGAAATGTGTAATTTATATTTCAAAGTGGGAAATATTTACATTGTTAAAAAGAAATAGACTACAACAGAGCTTAGGAAGAGAATAAAAAAACAGAGCATGCTTGTGACGTAGAAGAAACAGAGGACCCGGAGTCTTCTATGGCTTAACCATGAGCCACCGTTGCAGCAACAGTCGTAGACATGGCTTGATGGGGTAATCCAATGATGAGATTCTATTACGAACCAGCTTCTCACTATGGCGGATCAATTGAGCTATTTGCAGACCTCCATTGTTGTGGATGCGAGTGTTGCGTTCGCGCCATAACACGTAAATACTAACCTAGAAGCATAGCCGGAGCAGTATGTCCCGAAGCTTGTCTCCCGTATGGCTCCGAATTGCAGCCACTGTCTCTTCCCAGTCCGGAGTTAAATTATGGCGAAGCAGTTTCCCGGCTAGCGATGACCAAAGCATGTAGGAATACGGACACGCAAAAAATAAATGATCGCGAGTTTCATCCATTTCACCACAGAACACACATGGTTGATGTTGTCCCCATAGGCGCATTCGATCCCCTGTTGACAAACGGTTTTGGATTGCAAGCCAAGAGATGAAACCACATCGCGGAATCCCTTGACCAAACCAAATGAGATTTCTCCAGGGCACTGGTTGGTGACGTTCCCGAACTTGTTCCCATGTTTTAAAGGATTGGAACTGGTCCGTGAAGGCGTTCACATCAACTCTCCATAGAAACCGGTCCGTACCTCGAGAGACATGAGGTATAGGGGCAGCTCGTATGGCGTGCAGGAGTGGGTAGAGAGAGGCTGATCTTGTACGGTGCAGTTTCCAGCCTCAGGGGCCTGTCGCCTCCTTGACTGTTGCGTGTAGTGGAACACCTAATTGTCGAGGTCCCGCGGGGACAATAATGGCGAACAAGCAGCCCTGCGGCAGCCATGAATCAAACCAAAAAGACGCAGTGTCCCCATTACCAATCTCCACGCGAATGAATGGTTTGATGTCTTCCCTAAGCTTTAGAAGCTTTTTCCAAATCCAAGAACCCAGAGTTGAGCTTGGAGCTGACCAGAAAGACCCACCCTTCATCAAATTTGTCTTAGTCCAAGCCACCCAAAGAGAGCCCGATAGTGTAAATAACCTCCATATTAACCGGTAAGCAAAGACACGAGAAACATCACGCAATCTTCGCAGACCCAGACCTCCTTCCGCCTTTGGCTTACAAACCTCTGTCCAAGCTACTTTAGCCCCGTCGAGACATTAGGATTACCCGACCAAAGAAATGCTCCACACATCCGTTCAATTTCTTCAAAACATCTTGCCGGCAATCGAAAAACAGAGCACCAGAAATTGGAAATGCTAGCTATTACCGAAGAAATTAGCTGCAACCGTCCCGCATAAGATAAGTGCTTATTGGTCCATGAGAGAAACCGAGAACGAATCTTGTCAATAAGAGGTGCATAGTCATGTGCCGTCATAGATTTTGTTGTGAGTGGCAATCCCAAGTAACGAATAGGGAGAGATTCCTTGGGGATGCCATGAGAAGCAGCAGCTTCCAATAATGCATTATTTATTCTCCCACCCACATAGATCGCTGACTTGGTAGTGTTAATATGTAGACCCGACATCCGTGAAAACTCATCAAAGACCCGAATGGTTTCTTGTAAAGAGGAAGGACGCCCGTCAGTAAATACCATAATATCATCGGCAAAACTTAAATGAGTGACATGAACATGATCGCAGCGAGGGTGTCTGCCTATGGCGCTACGGGATGCTGCACAATTGAGAAGCCGAGATAGAACATTTTGTACCATTACGAATAGGTACGGGGATAAAGAACAGCCCTGACGAATCCCTCTACTACTTGGGAAGAAACCCTCAAGCTCGCCATTAATAACCACAGAGAATGAGGCGGTAGAAATGCAGGCATTAATCCATCTAGTAAACACTTTCGGGAACCCTAGCGCCTGAAAAATAGACAGAATAAAAGACCATTGTATCGTGTCAAAAGCCTTCGATATGTCAAATTTTATAGCACTTCGAGGGGCAATCGATTCCTTGTGGTAGTCTTTCACAAGCTCTGTAGCTAAAAGAACATTCTCCAATAGTAATCGCCCTTTAACAAACGCACTTTGATTCGGCTTAATAAAATCCGGCAAGAGCAGCTTTAATCTGTTGGCCAATATCTTTGATACCACTTTATATAACATGTTACAGCAGGAAATCGGTCTATAATCTTTTATCGTGGAGGAGGCAGCTCCTGGATTTTTAGGAATAAGAGCAAGGAGAGTAGCATTAACCGAACGCGGCATTTGGCCAAAGAGGAAGAAAGACTGCACTGCAACCACAAAGTCTGACCCTATTACACTCTAGGCTGCAACATAAAACTCCTTTGTGTATCCATCCGGTCCGCATGCTTTACCGGAAGGCAGTGAAAACAGAGCTTTTTGAATTTCCTCACTAGACACCGGTGAGACTAGCTCAGAACAGCGCGAGGAGGAGCATCTGTAGTTCAGCAAGCTTCTTAGGGAATCCAGTGGAATCTCGTCAAAGTCGTCAACCTCTCGCTGAAGGAAATCCCGGAAATGACGGGCTGCTTCAGCTTTTATCGCTGCCGGTTCAGTAAGGACTTCGCCTGACTCCAATGTGAGACTTCGCACTGCATTTTTTGAAGCATTAGCCTGAGCGACACGATGAAAATACGAAGTATTCTGATCCCCACACTTCATCCATTGTATACGTGATTTTTGGTGGAAAAACTTCTCTTCTAGGGAGGCCAATCTATTCCAAACTTCGGAGGCTTCAGAAAATGATTGCAAATTTGAGCTTGTAGGGGCTGAGAGAGCTAAAGTCTAAGCTGAGCAGTATGTGTCATACACCTCCTTTGTTTTCAGTGGTAAATTGCCAAATCTTGTTCTATTCAAACTCCGAAGATGTGTCTTTAACAGTTTGAGCTTGCGGTGGAAAAGCGACAGAGCAATACGGGAATGAAATAGGGGAGGTGTTTCAAGCCATACTCGAGCTACTGTGGGAAGAAACAACTCGTGAGTGGTCAAGAAATTGAAGAATTTGAATGGCTTACGATGCTGCGAATTGGAAGTAGCAAGATGGATCATACAACGGGAGTGGTCAGAAATACCGTCTGCCTCAAACGATGCATAGGAGTGAGGAAACATACCCAGCCAGTCCGAGCTTACAAGTGCTCTATCAAGTTTCTTACCAATAGGATTGGAGTCTTGATTGTTGATCCAAGTGAAGTTAGGACCCGCAGATGATAGTTCTCCTAAATCACAGAAGGAAACAGTGTTTTGGAAATCTCTCATTCCCGTTATGTTAAAAGCATAGTCTTGAGCTCGTGAGTGATCCGTCAGAGATAAAATTTCATTAAAATCTCCGAGAACTATCCATGGCATAGAAGGCTGTAGCTGTGTACTTTTTAAGTGGCACAAGTCAGCCCATAACGATCTACGATCAACCACAAAATTCGATGCATAAACAAATGAACAGAGAAAACTGGTTCCCGAGCTCACCACTGTAACAATACAAGAAATGTGTTGAGCACTCTTGAGGATGGGAGTAATCGACACTTCACTATTCCAACAAACCCAAATACGACCCAACCGGTGATGATCGTAATTTGAAATAGAAGACCAGCCTGGTAACATTGAACTAATAATAGGACCCGAGAAGACCTCCTGAACCCGAGTTTCCAAGAAACAACCAAAAGATGGCCTAACTGCCTGAATCCAATTACGAACAGCATTATGTTTGCGAGGCATATTGAATCCCCGCGTGTTCCAAGAAAAAAAAGACGTCATCACTTCCGTGAGGAAGCTTTCTTTGATCCATGAGGCCCTAAATCTGGTCGGTTAGCAATAGGTTTTGGAGGCCCACGAGAGCGGCTGCGATGGCGACCCGTGCCTGTTTTAGTAGATTTTTGTTTTTGATTTGCCTGTCAACTAAATAATATTGGGAACTTTACTCAGATGTATAACATTTTATATGAAATTATCAGAAACACACAGATCTTTTTTTATTATTTCATATTTTGGGTATATTTTTTATACCCAGCGTGTCTCTGTTAATAGGTTATAGAAAAAAACGTAATTACAAAGAATGTCACTGCCACATCAGCAAAGCCGCGTCGCCACGTCAGAAATCGCTGACGTGTATTAATGAACTCAGCCGTCAAGCGATATAGCGGCAGTGACGGCTGAGTTACTGTATGTTGCGGCTGATTTAAGAAAAATGGCTGAGTTATGAGCAAACGGCTGACTTACGAGTATAACCCAGCCTGGAGTTACGGCTGACTTACTGAAATCTGTCTGAGTTATGATAAAATGGCTGACTTTCGAGCATAACCCAGCCTAAGTTATGGCTGAGTTTTCACCCGATGGTTGATTTGTCAAATTTTTGGCTGAGTTATTGCTTCGACACGGCTGACTTAACTTTCTCCGGCTGGCTGAGTTATCAAAGACGGCTTAGTTATGGGATGACGTTACGGCTGATTTATGTTCGAGTGTCATAAATCAGCCGTAATGAGCTGGATTAACGGAAAACTCGGCCTTATTACGGCTGACTTAGTAGCGAAAGATTAATTACTAGAATAGCATGCAATGACGGTCGACTTATTAAACGACACGGCTGAGTTAAATATTTTTGGTTGAGTTACGACAGTAAACGGCTGAATTTGGCTGCCGTTTTTTCGTTTTTTAATTACTGTAATAGTATTCATGTTGCGACCGAGTTAAAGTTTTGTTTGATGGCTGGTTTAATTAAGCTGATTTACATTTTCGTTTGGTGGCTTACTTGCCACTTCATCAATTAAAAAATGACGTGGATGCAACATTCCATGTCATCATTCCATGTCATAATTCCATGTCATCATCATTAAAGGACAAAAAAATAGGGCCAAATTTTTTCAACTCGTCTTCTTCACATGAGTTTTTCACATCACCGAAACTTCCAATTCCTCATCGTCTTCCTCATTCTTCTTCAATTTCTTTCATCCTTCTCTCGATATGGTTGATCTGGTTCCGGTAATTGGGTATAGAAACACAAATACGTATTTAACACCGATGAAAGAGGGTGTAGAGTTGTGCAGATAGATGCGGAAAAACGCACGAAAAACTTGTGAAGTTGGTGCTCGATGATAAAGTTAGACGAAATGTTGCGTCTCTTATTGTTTCGCGGCAAATTTACATGTCACGGCTGAGTTATATGCTTAAGGGAAGACGAAAAGTTCTGTCAATTTACATTTCACGGCTGAGTTATATGTTCCAGGGAAGACGAAAGGTTCGGTAAATTTACATGTCACGGCTGAGTTATATTCTCTAGGGAAGACGAAAGATGGGTGTAAATTATATGTTACGGCTGAGTTATATGCTTCAGGGAAGATGAAAGGTTCGGTAAATTACATGTCACGGCTGAGTTATCATTCATGGAAGACGAAAGGTTGTGTAAATTATATGTTACGGCTGATTTACATCACGTTACGGCTGAGTTACATCACTTTACGGCTGATTTATAATACAGATCGGAAAGCAACATTTTTTTGGAGAAGACAATATGAAATTTATTGGTCAAATAACAACAATCAAATTAAGATTCGTAAAAATATGTTTGAGGGATACATAGGAGGAAGACTAAACCGTATGAATCAAAACATAGATAGAAGAAGAAATGTCTCTAAATAGATCTATTGAGAGGAAGATTAAACGAGAGACATGTAAAATCAAAGTAAAAGAGTAGCTATTCTTGATTTCAACTCAAACCTGTAACGAATCATGTAGAATTCCATAGATCTCTTTGACTTGGGTTTTGATTTTTGATGACTTTTTTCGTGAGCGAGGTTGCGAGTAGATCTGACGAAGCTTTTGATTTGGGACCCTATGGCAAGCGTTGTGGCTGTGAGGTCTAGGAAGATCCAGCCCAATCCTGCAATTTGAAGATCTCTGTCAATGTTGTACCCAAGTTAGTTGCAAATTATTAGATCTAAAAGCTTTTATTGGATTTGGAGACAAAAAAGAGAAGAAGAGAAATAACGTGAATTTGAGGAGTGTGAGATTGGTGATGTGGATTAATGACATAGATAATCAAATTTTTATTTATTATTTTTAATTAAAAACGAATTAAAAATTATTAATTAAAAAAAAACTAATGAAGGGTATTAATTGTAATTATACAAATGCTCAAAACATATGAGTAATTTTTAAAAGATATATGATATTCTAATAATAAACATACTTTTCTATAACATCTCAGTAAATTTTTCAATAATATTTTTACTTATTGATCCCAATAATTCATAAATTGTTTTATCCCCTATACAAAGTCCAACACCAATGTCAAAATAAAATAAAATAAAATCTCAACTCTATAATGAAAGATAAATTTAAAGTCGCAACTTATAATATCATCTCTCACAAATTATTTTTTTAAAGTTACTTCTCTACTGTGACGCTCTGATTTTACCTTTGTCAGCCAGCAATGATTAATGAGATTGATGCTTTCTGGCTCTACGATGAGTAATGGCTGAATCATCTTTCTTCGAGCCTTCAGGTTTGCGAGCCCAAGCTGGTGCTTGGTCTGGTCCATATCTATAGTCATAGAAAAGCTCCTCGCTAGCTTCTATTCGTTCGTTTGCAAAAATGCCGACCCTGTGATCTCCTGCTACAAACATCACCTACAACACAACACAACACAAAAAAAAAAACCCTTCAATTTTCTTGTATACATGCATAATAAAATTTTTTTTACACATTAAGAAACATACCGTACTTATCCGAAAAGAGACGATACCATGGTTACTACTACTATAGACCAGAAATTGGTCCTTTTGCAAATAATTAACACCTTTGAAAAGGGTTGAATAAATCCAGCAGATGATGTACACACGTTACTTTTTTACACATTACACTTATAAAGATTGCAGAAACAAGTGTGTTTGATCATAACCTACAAAGCTAGATTTGATCATTTGTTTTCTATAGTGCTAGTCGCGATTAGTTTTCTACAAAATGTTATCTTTTTATTTTGTTCCTTTATTGTTGATAGCAATCTTTCCCTAATCCTAGTACTCCTAAATGGAACTTTCGAGTAACTAGAGGTGAGAGAGAAGGTATAATTACTAAACGATCATGTAGTTTACTTTTTTCATACCAAAATTGATGAGAGAGAAGCTTTAGTACCTTAGCATAGCAATTGGGTTTTGCCGAGTGATTGGCAAATTTCAGCTTGTCTCCTTTGCGTTGAGCATCGAGGACGTACTGCAAATATTAAAAGCTTACTTATAGATACGAAATTCAAGAGGAAAATATCAAAAAGAAGGCTGTGAGATTTAGTCACCTGATCATTCAAGTCAAAAAGGAAGGACGAATTTGCCCGGTCATATATTTTCCCACGCTTATCCGCCTCGCGGTGTGAGATCAATTCGCCAGTGTATTCTCCGAGATACTCATTTTTGCTGACCGAGTTCTGATGATCAGATGATGATCAAGCGATCAGCTAGAGAGAAGAGGTATGAAACAGTAGTTAATGAGAAAAAGATTCACATGCTTTACCTTTAGAAAAGCACCCCATCCAGCAACATCAGACTTTCCCAATAGTATCTGGTAAATATAGCACACAAGAAACTAGATTTATCAACAATGAATGCATTTTATTTATCGTAAATACGTAATTTGATGACGACATTATACCCTCTGTTGTTGCCTCAGGAGAAGTCTCATGTTTCCGCATTGCCCTTCTCCGCGTCTTGGTGCTTCGCCGAGAGAACCATCTCCACAACTGAGTAAATAAGCAAGTAATTTAGTCATCAGATAGTAGAATTGATTGTATGTAGCACATCAAGAGATCTGGATATAAACTGACTACCTAACCCAGCAATTTCTGCAAACATCTGGATCACATTCTCTGCCAGCAGCAAAGCAGGGACACTGCCTACTTCTGCATTGACTCTTTGCACAATGACATCCTCGGAAGCGATTTTTGCAGCTTTTTGAGCACCTGAATTAAATCAACGGGTGGTTATAAGTAGATCCTCTGTTACTTCATTTGATGTTAATTTGTTTGCATACCCGCAATATTTCTCGCAACAAGTTTCATTGGTTAGACAAGGGCAATCCTTTCCGCACATTGACAGGCATCCACATGGTGTGTATTGTTTACAGGACTGGTTTTTGCCACCGGCTATTCTTTTCCAGACAGATGGATGACCAGCAGACTTTGTAGAGTATTTTAGCTTTCGAGTTTTACCTTTTCTACGGAACAATCTTGTCCTTGGAGGCACCTCATCATCCTGTAAAGTAAAGAATAAGAGAGCAGTATAAACTAAAATGTGATTTCTGAAAGATATGGCATGCTAATATCGATAAAATCACAAATAAAATAATCACTTGTCTAAGCCAACTATCGTTTTCTCTTGCCCAATGCAGTTTTTGGGGAAAATAAGTAAGGAAATTGGCTTATCCAGATCAGAACTTTTTTCCTTACTTATTTTTCCCTGAAACTGGCTACAGAAACGCCCAAAGTTGCAGAGACTACAGAAAAATTAAAAAGAAAAAAGAACCTAGGAAAATCAAGAGCTTACATCATTCCCTGGGTCAGTCCTGCCATCATCCAACAGCAAATTTGGGGTGCTAGATCTTCGAAAAACTGAAACTTCGTTTTCACGCATGTAACTGGACACATCTAGGCATGTCTTCAAGCCAGAAAGTAGGTTTCTTGCAATAAGACAGCTGAGACAGCATGGACAAAACATACTATATGTAAATCCATGTTCTGTGTTTGAAGATAATAATTTACCACGATCCAGTGTACCTGTTTCTCCCAAAGATTTCGACTCCCTTTAAGTAAAGATCCTTCTCGATAGGGTTCCACTCTGTAGATGGTTGACTTTTCTCAGACATTTCTCCAATGATTATTGATCCATTTCCACTACCATGGTCTGGCTGACAAACGGAGGAACCACCATCAAGGACCAAAATGTCTGGAAGAGGTTCAGCTACTTCTTTTGAATCAGCTCCTGAGTCTCTGTTTACATTGTTGGTCTCAACTGTTTCACTTTGATCACCCTTTGAGCTATCAAATGCCTGATCTAAGCTAGGGGTAGAATTAACAAGTGACATTTTTGTATCTGAGGCTGTGGTCTTCTGTTTCTTGTTTGATAAATTAGGCAGATCATTGGAGTCTTCGAGATTCGGGACCTCACGCTTTCCCCTAATTCCATGCTCTTGTTCTACACCAGAGGATGAATCTAAATTCTTGAAACCAATATCAGTCTTCTCAACTTGCAGATTGACACCAGTAGCAGCATCATGAGGGTCATCTGAGGAGATAGCCTTGCTGCATTCCTCTTTTGAAGCTTTCTCTTCTGCTTTAGGTACTTCTCTGACCGCCTTGACCTAAAACCATTAACGTAAGAGTAATGGTGATTCAAACTCCGGAACCAAGAGAAAATCATACATAATCAAGACTATGCATTCTTACAACTAGATGAAAGATCACTCCTCTAGCAGACACATACATGCTAGACCTCAACCTAGTTCAGAGAACAGATGACATCTATTCCATGATCTCACAGTTCAAATGTAGTTTATTGAGGGGATACACTAAACTGAATTTTTTTCCTGCTTAACTAGGAATATATGCGTCTCTCTGAGCGTGTAAAGAGACAGAGAGATAGACCTGGAGGTAACAATGTTTGCTGCAGGGCTTCCTATCACCTTCATAATCAGACCAATAAGACTGTTTTTCACTCTGTCAACCAAAGTCTTCCGGTTATATTGTTCATTAGTAATTCAACTAAAGAAAGTAAAGACAGATTCAAGCTTACAGCACTAATTAAAGGCTGAGAACATCCATGCAGACGACAGTCAAATACCTGTTAGAAATAACAAAAGAAGGATTAACAAATACTTAATAATACATGCTCTCTCTGTCACAAAAGAACAGTCCAAGTACCAAGCAACGGCGGCAGAAAAGATTATCAAAAGAATCTAGAGCTGCACCAAGGTCCTTTTCCAGAGATATTCCAAGCTTGAATCCGGAATTAGAAAAGTTCTCAGTATTCTGCTCATCCTTCAACTTGAGTTCATTGTATCTTCCCTGCAGCAGACCGGAGAGTCAAACACCATTAGTGAAGAAGAATAGGAAGACCAGAAAAACATAATTAGATAAACCACAAGAACAGGATGACTAAAACTACACCAGAATGTCTGAAGCATCTACGCTGAGAAACTGGCAAAGAGAATCCTGCACTTCCTCACCCATGCCATACTCCTGCCCAATCAACCTGCCAATTCAACTCAAAGCCGTTATTACGAAATTCACATATAATGAGATAAATTTCAAATCTACTGCCAATGCAGAATGAAATTTGATATGAATATGATAGATGTCATCTTTCTCTAGTATCAGTAAATGTGATTCATTGATTAATAAATTCCACCCAGGTACTTCATTCCTTCTTCAAATATTTATATAAGTATACCAGTATCACAAATTTTCCCCATTAGAGTACATGACAACCCATGATTTACACTCTTTGCAAAACTAACCATATAACAGAGTCTTCACCCTCGGAATATTCACGTTTTTCCTCCTCAGGTTCTGGTTCTTCCTCACTATCGCTGCATATCAGTGTCTCACCACCATGTCTCTCATAGTAAATTTGTCTTCGACCAACCACAGACTGATCTTCCGCCATTCTTTGATTTCTGCATTGTTAAAGATATTTTCAGAAATTGTTTTGCCATTATCTCCCATTTAGCCCACACTGGAGAAAAAAGCTTCTAATTAATACATTATAAGCAAATCTACGAATGGAGAATACTAATTCAACTTCAATGAGGAGATCATTGTGAACCTCCTATACTCAGACAAACAAACGACCACAATCGCACCCAAAACTAGTTGTGATAGTTATAGACGAGAAAGAAAAAAAAATAAAGTGCATACCTGTCCAGAAATATCCAGGTAGTGTAAGGCGGTATTCTCTCAGCAATCGGAAGCTTGACACTTGCTGCTGTAACATCCTTAGTAGGAACATAGTCTCTATCTCCCACCCCATGAGAAAAACCATTTAATTTGCAGAGTGGTATTTCCATTCTCGAAGAAAAAACATTGCTATTTCCATTATCCCCTGCGGTAGCCCGGCTCGATGCAGCAGATGAAAAGGGAGAAACATGAACATCCACTTTCTTTCTATTAGCCTCAAATTTCTCCTACATTCCCAGAAGAATAATCAAAACCAATCAATGATTTCACATTTTTCAGAAATTAGTATAATTAATAAAGAACATCATGTATAGAAGAAACTCCCTTACTTTAATAGACCTAACTCTTTCTCCTTGAATTTTCCTTTTAAGCTCACTTAATCTGTTCTCCAAACCCTCGAGCCTATCTTCTTCATCATCATCTACATGAGACTTCTATTTAGAAGCCCAACAAACGTTTAAACATTCAAAACAAAAGTCGTAAAAAAACAAAATCAACGAGGACAAACACTAATCCTATCATGTCCATCAACTCCAACAGTAAACAAAAGAGAGAGAGAGAGCGATTATAATTTGACAAACTCCAACGAACAATCAGATTAAAAAAGCACGAATGATCATGCGAATACGAGCAAAATCAGATATAATTTCAAACGAAATAAAGGAGGAGATTGAAAGGTAAATCTGACTACGATTCTTCCAGAGGAGTCGCTATCATCTGTCACCATTGATGACTCCTCGAGCTTTCCGCTTCTCTTCCACTCGAACTCTCTCTTTGCTTTTCTCAGCTTTGTGAGAAGGACGAACGGAGTGTGGACTGGAAGGGGGTTACATACAACAATACAAGGAAAAGCCACACGTGTGTATGAATAGGGCTTATACGTGTGCATATGTAATTATATTTTTTCCTTTTTTCCTCTCTTATTTTTTACCAAAAAATTAGATGTATTTTAATTAGGTTTTGCGCAAAAAAAAACCTCAAATCGTCAAATTTTGCAGTTTTTCCCTTCACTTCCGAAAAATGCAAATTAAATATACAAAATCAAGTAATTTTTTTTTCGCTACTATCTAGTTTGTAAAATTCGGACGAATAATATGTTAAATCGAAGCCTCCGCGATAAGAAGTTCAACTCTACCTTTAAAATTTTAAAAATTTAATGTATGTGACCGTAAAAACGTTTACAATATACGTTTAAAGGTTATATTACGTATTATTTATGATTTTATAGGACTAATCTATATTTTTTAAACGTAAAGGGTAAAGTTACAAGAACTGACTAGTTAAAAAGCTTATTTGCACAAAACCCTATATTAATTAGTAGTTTTGCCAGGGCCAATTATTTTAAGAAGTAACTGTTAACCCTTTTTAAGAAGTAACAGTTATAAATGCAAACCAATCCCCTAGATAGTTTTTTTGGGAAAATTGGAAATAAATGATAAATATTTAAGTATTTGTCCATATATGAATTCTATGAACAAAAACTACCTCTTGTATAAGATTGAACCAATTGTTTCAAAAATAATTAAGAAAAATATGTATTAAAATGATGAAGAAAACATGAAGATATATAAAGTGTCAAAAATATATTGTTTTGTTTTCGTTTTAGATGGATAAAATTTGATCTATAAAATTTAGAATATGTCCTCTGAAATTAGAATGTATATGCTATACACTCTACATGTTCTACAAAATTTAGATTATGTATTCTACACACTCTACATGTTCTACAAAATTTAGAAGTCATTTCTGTTCTACGGTATTTAGAATACTAGTTTCTACGACTTTTAGAATACATATTCTATACTTTGTTCTTTGTTCTACGAAAATTAGAATATATTTTCTAACATTTACTCATGTTCTAAGAATGTTAGAAAACATATTCTTAAGATTTTTTTTTATTCTATAAAAATTAGAAAGTACATTCTATCTAATTTAAATAAAAAAAAATCTTAAAATATGGAAATTGAATATAGTGAATTTGATTACATCTGCAAGAATACTTTAAAATTCTTTATACCTAAGTGAATAAATTATAACACAAATTAGAATTTTTCTTTATACTTCACACTTTTTCCTATAGATTACGCTTAATTTCTTGTCTCAAAACCCAGAAAATTAGTTGAATTTTGAATACTTTAAAATTCTTTATACCTAAGTGAATAAATTATAACACAAATTAGAATTTTTCTTTATACTTCACACTTTTTCCTATAGATTACGCTTAATTTTCTTGTTTCAAAACCCGGAAAATTACAGTTGCGCTCCATTACGAAATTGAAATCAAGGGAAGGAGATAGAGAGAGAGAGATTGAAGAAGAAGAAAAAAAAAGTTATTTAATATGGCGTTATTAGAGAGGAGAGAACAATTACGAAAGCTTAACTTTGATGACCAAGAGAATCAAAGAAAAAGAAGATATGAAATTATCTACGACAAAACAAATAATAGAATGTAAATAAATGTTGATTTTGTCCTATATTTTTTCCAAATTGTTTTGAGAAAGAAATCAATTTAATTTTGAATTTTTTTAATAGTTTAGTAAGATTTTAAAAGACTGAGAGCATATTGAGATTTTAATTATATGAAATCATATATGACCAATATTAAAATATATATGACCAATCATAAATATAGAATGCATAGATGGACAATAGTTTAATTATTTGTCCTTTATTTTCAATTTTTTCCTAGTTTTTAATTGAAAAAAAGTATTCAAATTCTATTTTTCTATCTGATGATTGTAGTAATTAATTAACGAAATAAGGAACATATATATACAAAACTTTATCCTCCAATAAAGGAGAACCCAAAATCCAAAGAGCTGTAATAATGTCGCAAACTCAAAAGCTTCTCTGCTCGAAATTTTCTCACCGTAAGTGGGAGAAAAAAAAATAGAAAGAAGAAGAATTAAAAGAAGAAAACCATGGCTTCTATCATCGGCCTTCGTGAAGATCTTCTGAGAAAACAGTTGTTCGTGTAATATTCTCATGATCAAAAGCGCTTAGACCAGAATAAGGACCAGAAGAGAACATAGAAGATGTTACTTCTGACTCGAACGTAGCTGATGATTGTCTCCGGTTAGGACGAGCTTTATTTGAAGTGTTTAAAACCGGGTCTTGATACTCAACCACCCGTTGAACCATTTTAAGTGACTGAACCACTTCGCCCATCGTTGGTCTCTGACTAGCTTCAGGTGCAACACAAGCTGCAGCGATTGTGCAGACTCTTATGAAATCTTCTTTTGGGTATTTTCCTTCGAGCCTTGAATCGACTAGTTCTTCTAACCGGTCTTTGTCTCTTAGAATTGGCCTTGTCTGCATCCAGAATCACATTTTTACATTCGAGACTTCAAAAGCTTAAGTCTTCAAGAATGAAAATGCAGGAAGATCTAGGAGAAGACAATAACTTTTTACTTTACTTACCCAAGTGACGAGATTTTCTTGGCCTGAAGGTTGTGACATATCCACAGGTTTTCTACCAGTTAACAACTCGAGAAGGACCACGCCGTAACTATAAACATCACTCTTGACGAGTAGGTGTCCCGTCATTGCATATTCAGGTGCTACATACCTGAAAACAGATCCCAGATTCAACAGGCAACTCAGAATTTGAGGTTGTATATGAAAACTGCCGAGAGATAAGAGCAACTCACCCAAATGTGCCCATAACACGGGTAGATAA
The DNA here is from genome assembly GCF_000004255.2 of Arabidopsis lyrata subsp. lyrata. Lineage (NCBI taxonomy): Eukaryota > Viridiplantae > Streptophyta > Magnoliopsida > Brassicales > Brassicaceae > Arabidopsis > Arabidopsis lyrata. The sequence goes on from NW_003302550.1 coordinate 24,000,428, forward strand.
GTGATTACCCCTGCCTTCAGGAGCTTGTTTGGCTAGGCCAAAATCTGCAACTTTGGCGTTGAAGTTGTTTTCAAGGAGTATATTAGAGGCTTTAAAATCTCTGTGTATAACCGACGGTTGTGAGTCTTCATGAAGGTATGCAAGTCCTCTTGCAGCATCAAGTGCAATCTTCATTCTGGTGTCCCAATCAAGAGGACAGTTCAACCCTAGAGGCCCTGAAGCATAAACAATTACTTAGATGAACCACTCTTGTAGATAAGTACAATAACTTCTTTTAATAATGTCAGATCCTAAAATAGGCAGCAAGGGAAGCGAAGAGTATATATTACCATGGAGCCAAGCCTCGAGGCTGCCATTTGGAACAAGCTCATAACAAAGTAGGTGCTGAGAAGAATCTCGACTACTATAGTAACCCACAAGTTTCACAAGATTACGATGATGAAGACGGCTTAGCATATCAATCTCCACCTGGAATTCTTTATCGCCTTGTGGCCCTCCACTTGTTAGCTTCTTAATCGCTACAGCAGTACCATCGGCTAAGATGCCTCTGTATACCTTGCCAAACCCACCTTCCCCTAGAATGCTAGCAGATTCAAAATTGCTAGTTGCCTCCTTGAGTTCTTCATATGACAGAAACCGTGTACTTGCTGGGTGAGGAAGAGATCCCCCAACTGAACCAGCGTCCAGGTTCCTTGGTTTTACTGAAAGGAGTATGCGATCAAGTTTTTATTAAAAACAAGAACTAAAAGTTAATTGCCAGGATATAGGAAAGTGAATCACACTGGTAAGTGGACAACAATCATTCATCATCTCTGTATCCCCATTTTTTCCAATCCTTTTGTTTTATTCCTACGGTATGTTGGCTTTTACATAAGGCCAAATGAAAGATCTAGCGTTGAAAAATAAAGACACAACTTTAAACCCAATAGAAAAGTTGATTTTCCCCACATCTATGCTAACTTTCCAATGTGCCGTTCACATGCTGTATTTTCTGACATGATTCATGTATTCCTTACTGATATCGGCTTAACATAAAAGGATTTAAACCTTGTAATCAGAATAGGTACATTACCAGTTTCTTTGTGTGGATCAGGAGCTTTCTCTTCTCGGAGTGCGCAGGAACAAATAACAAGCACAGTGATTATAGCAAGTATAAGCACACCAGCGGCTATAGCAAAGATAAGAATAAGATTGGGATGCTTCTTTTTCCCTGGAGATCTTACTGACGTAGATGCTGAGGATCCTTGTGATGGTGCTTTATGAGGTGAAGAAGCCACTAGAGGTGCTGCAAACATATTAAGACCTATCTTAATGCAAATGCAAGAAATCATGGTGATAAACTCCAAAAAACATCAAACTGGGAGATGCTATTGTTAACAAAGAAAACAATATCAGTCTACTTCCTTTTGGCTATGCTATCTTAAATGCTATTGACCACAGATGTGAACTCGAATGTGCAGAATTGATGGGCCGATTGAATTCTTGCCCAGATACAATTGTGGAAAAGTAGTTACCTTGAGAAGGTGCAGGGGCCTCAAACCAAGTAAGGTTTAGAAGTTTGTAATCTCCCACCAAAGTAGGGCTAAACTGAATCTTGTGGCTGATAAGCGAAGAGTTTATTGCTGATGCCTGACTCGCTGAAAAACTAATTCCAGAATGAGGGGTGATATCCATTGATATGTTCATCCTTGATAAGCTTAGCACATAGAAGTTAATCAGCTCGATTTGGTGAGGTAGGAGGCCAAGCTGGGTAGCAAATTCGTTCAAAAACATGTTCCAACTAGGAGTTTCTGAAACATTCAAGAGAAGGATGTCCAGCTTTATAGGATACACACAGTGGCAACCAATACTTCTTCGTTTAAGCACCATATCTGCTTTGCAACAATCTGGAAGAACAACAAATAGACACAATGAATCTTGAACTAACATGTTATTCAAATGACAAATCAAAATGGGAAAAGAGAGAAAATTGAACTTAAATTATCCTTCAAAGGGCTAATGTTGATTTAATTATGAGATTGGATACAGTCTTACTTGAAATGGAGGGGGACAAAGGTGGCTGAGTTAAGGCATCAGGAAGTGCACTATTGCTAGATTGTGCTGGAGCAATATCAACCAAGCCGGCTCCAGGAGACTGAGCATTCTTTTTCATGGAAGGTTTGGAGAAATGTGAGTTGGTAGGGGGATGAACAGAAGCGACCAAACGACTAAAGGGAGGAGGATGCTCAGGTGCTTCTGTTTGTTGCGGTGCGAAATACTTTCTGTGAAACCGCGGAAATTCAGCTGGTAGGGGCAGATCAGAGATAGCTGGTGAAGTTGAAGGTGATAACGTTGGTGAAATTGGCAGTCCTTCATGTTGAGCATCAGCTAACAGAACACTGACGAGAGAAACCACACAATATACAAAAAGCACTGGCTTCAACGCCATTCTCAGGATATCTCTTTGCGAACCTGGGATTGGCATATCGTTAGAACCAGTGATATAGAGGTAAAAAAAAGAACTGAACTAAAGCTAGTCCATGTGATGGGTGTAAATTGCAACCACTTGAGAGCAATTTTTCTACAGATTTTAATGGGAACAAGGTATAGAAAGAATGTCTTTAAGCAACCTAATGAATTCTCCCTACTAACCCATTTTCATGAAAAAGATACAAGGGCATGGTCCAAAATCAAATTCAATTCGAACCTACTTTGCCTTTTGAAGCCTGGATAATCTAACATATGGGTCCAGAGCTAAAGATCATGTACCATATTTAGAAACTATAAACCCAAAATCTTGAGCACGATAAGTTCAAACCCAAACTACATTCCAAATGTATATCGTGAGTTGATATTCACTAACCAAAATCAGAGTGACCTAACAGATAAAGAAACAAACTAACTAGATATCAAATAAGTCCCATAGACAAAATTAGAAATCCAAAAGGACCAAAACATCACAACTTTTTTTCCTCCAATTTCATAATTCCTTAAAATCGAGATCACTACACTTGAATGAGAGAGTATAAGAGGATAATAGATAAGCGTGAATTTACCAGAAGAGCTCGCGAGTGAGAAAATCGACATCACCGACACTTTCTCTTGGCTTGAAAACCCTCAGATCTACAAAAAAAACTCGCCGCGAGAACAGAAACTCACAACGCAAGACGAAATCCCAAGAAGAAACGAAACGTAAAAGACCTTAAACCCGAGAAAAAAACCTCTTCAGGGGGTTTTCAACGGTGGATCCGAAAAGGGAGATATATTTACACCAATAAACAGAGCTCCAGAAACCCTAGAAAGAGAATCCGCCATCGTCACCAACGATTTTCAGCTCTCAGAAAAATTTTCCGTTGGCGGAGATTTCTTCGGCTTCACTCCGCTTTTAGTACTGTAGAAGAAGCTCCATCTCTCTCTCTCTCTCTTTTTTTTCTCTTTTGAGAAATTATTAATTAATAAAACAAAATTTAATTGTTTAGTCCAAAATGTTTATTTAATAATTCTTTTTCTGATCGTTTCGGTTTTTGAATGCGCGACAAAAAGAAGAGAAGCGTGCGGCGTACTTGAGCGTATATGTTGTCCACGCACACTAAAATACGCCGTTAACGGAAAACAAACATTAACGGTAGCTTAAAAACAAAAGGCGTCAACAATATCAGTATAGTTTACTCACAAACGGACTTCTCCGTTGATTTTTTGTTGACGGGATTACTTTTTTCGTTGACGGAGTTACTATTCGGTTATCTTTTAGGGCGACACAAACAGAAAATTTAATTTGGTGGTTTAAAGTGTTTGTAAAATTAGTTTAGAGGTTTATAGTACTAGTGAAAATATATCGAAGTTTAAAGTGCTACCCAGTATCACTTTGAAAGTTTAAATTGTGATTTTCCCGAAAATAAACTATGTTGTTCTTGATTTGCTATACAGTTCCAGTTCAGGTTAAATAGCCCGAGGAGTTAGCAAAAATTTACTCTGAAAATAAACCAATAATATATTCAACCTTGAAAACATTTAGATATGTATTCCAGAGTCTTTAGAGTGAAAATTGACGGTTATATTGCATTTAGTGTGAAAACAAACTGAACGTGGTGTCCTTTGATCGTTTAGAGATCAATTTTTTATTAACAACTAACAAGACAATTAAATTTCCTTTTATTTCTCTCATGTCTAACCTTTCTTGTATAATCTTCTAAATGTTTTTGATTTTCCACACACTCGATTAGTTTTTATCCAAACTTCTTAGGGTAAGAGATTTTAGATTGTCATTGTTTAAAGAAAATTTGACTTTCAATCATTTATTGTACAAACAAACTGAAAATGGTATCCAGTTCTTTGATAGTTTTATTCTTTTTCATACCGTAATGTAAAAACTCACATGTCCAACCTTTCTCATATAAATTGGATTAGATTTCAGTCTAAACCTTTTAAAGTTGATATACACAAGTTACACAACATAAAATGTCAGTGTATGGACAAACAAACGACAGATTTACGCCAAAGGACACTCCCCAGATTTTAATTTCCGGCGGCCTGCGATTGAGCATGTCTCAAAACATGGTTCATTAACATTGCCATCATCCTCCGGTGGAGCTACTCCAAATTTAAACTGTTATGATTCAAACATGGAAAGACAAAAAAAAATAAAAAAGGAAAAAACTCAGAGAGAATGGGGTTAATAACTGGACAAAGAAGATGCTAATAAAAATGGTAACAATCGAAGAGCGAAGTACATCCATGAACTTAGAGTTGATATGCCTATTCTTAGAGAAGGAGCAAGCAAGATGTACCTGGCAACTATAATCTTTGAAGTTTGGTTCCATCACCAAAGGAACTCCCATGTAGTCTTTAAAGAATGTCTGAAAAAAAGTACGAATCCCACATTTTCAGGGATTTGTAAGCTTACCATTCTGCCGTGACAAAGTCTTCAAATTCATGTCTTTTTTAAAGCAGACACCAACTCAGTACAGTAATAATTGGTTGATTGATGAAGTTGGATTGCAGAGGAATACCTGAGTAGGTAGTTTACATGTATTAATGCATACTCCTACACACTTGCTTTCTTCTAGATACTGACATTTTTCCACGAAAACCTACTTGGATTCCATCTCTTCTTTGTTATATAGAAAGAAAAAGCAAATCATATGGAAACAGATGAAAACTTCAGTATGATCATTACCCCGCTATCCCAAGATTCTCCATTAGGAAGATCGATGATGTTTACTTTGCTCGGTCCCATGAGCCATTGACAGGTTAGTACAGTAACTCTCGCTTGACAATGGAAAACAAATAGAAGAGAAACTGATTAGCCCGTTGGGTAAAGTCAAAGCCTCCTACGCTTAGTAAAAAAGAAGGAATCCACATACGGAAAAAACTAAAGCTTCTTTGTGCCTTCCTAATCTATCTGTGATTCCCTGACATAGAGGATTGAAGATTTTAACAGAACTCACCAACCATCAAAGCAGCTAATTTCCCTTGTGCTATAGGAGCTATGAGAAGCTTGTAAAGCTCTAAAATGAGTGGAGGAAACAACGATTTCAATATTCGAACCTGTATCAACCGAAACGATCAGAAGGTAAGCATTTGATCAAAGCTTTCCCACAAGAACCAAAACTCAGAATTTAGCCTAAAGTTTCTATAAAATTGGTTTTCTCGATAAGAAATATACCGCAGCATCACTTGTCTCCGACCTAGTACGACCTTTCAACAAGAGAAGCTTCACCAACTCAATAAGTCCAACGTACCCGGGTTTCTCTGAATCCGACCCGACTTCCTGTTACACATACTTGAACATAAACAAGACCATTAGACTACTGTTAAACCTAATTACCAGTCCAAGTCAAAAACACTAAATCCCTAAAATCATGGAAAAAACCAAACAAATCCATTTCACGACTCACCTCGACCAATTTGTTCCGGAACGATTGCATGAAGAAATCGTCGAGAAGTCCTGGCTTATACTCCAACTTCGAAGCTCCTTCATCTGATTTAACCTGAGAATCAAATTCAAAATCACACTTTTATATATGTACAAAATTGGTCGAATTGAGATGCAAATTCAAAATTGGAACCACCTCTGAAGATTTAGAGACACTGCAAATCACACGCCGCGTGTGATTAGGACTTCGTAGGATTAGCTTTGTAGAAAATGAGTTGGAGAAGACGATAGTCGTCGTCGGAGGAAGAAGCAGATGGATAAGGATAGCCATTTCTGGCCTTCCAAGTTTTTGCGCCAGTAGTAACAACAAAAGAGAGACGGATTACAAAATTAAACTACACGCCGTTTTAGTTATACAAAAACGACACGGAGTTCTATTTCTTATTTACTAAAAGCCTTTTAAACCCTAGCAAAATCATAGATTAATTCGAGTGAGACTGAGATTTTTGTCATTTTTTGGGATTCATTCACTCACTGAGAAAATTCAAAATCCGTAAATCTGATAATGTACTCCGTTTCACGTCTCGCGAGGAGGTTCTGTGCGACGCTCCCTGCTTCTCCGGCGGCGATTAGCGGCGAGGCTGCTGCTTCGGTTCCGACGAAGGCGAAAAAGAATCCATCGGTATACAAGAAACTCTCAAGTCTTGGCACGAGGGGTGGGAAAATGGAGGAAACGCTAAATCAGCTCGTCATGGAAGGTGTACCTGTCAAAAAACACGAGCTTATTCGCTACGCAAAGGATCTTCGCAAGTTTCGTCAACCACAACGCGCTCTCGAGGTCTGTCTCCTCTTTCCTAGGCTTAATGTCTATGAAGCTTTAATGTGTATGATGTTTCTGAACTCTGTTTCTGAACTCTGTTTGTTGTTTCTAGATCTTTGAGTGGATGGAAAGAAAAGAAATCGTCTTTACTGGGAGCGATCACGCAATTCGTTTGGATCTTATTGCGAAGACTAAAGGCTTAGAGGCGGCGGAAACCTACTTTAACAGTTTAAACGATTCTATTAAGAATCAGTCGACTTATGGTTCGCTATTGAACTGCTACTGCGTGGAAAAGGAGGAAGATAAGGCAAAGGCTCATTTTGAAAACATGGTTGATCTCAATCATGTGAGTAATTCATTGCCGTTTAATAATCTGATGGCTATGTATTTGCGGATAGGTCAATCCGAGAAGGTACCTGCATTGGTTGTTGCGATGAAACAGAAGAATATCACCCCTTGTGATATCACTTACTCCATGTGGATACAAAGCTGTGGAAGTTTAAAGGACTTAGATGGAGTAGAGAAGGTTCTTGATGAAATGAAAGCAGAAGGTGAAGGTATTTCCTCCTGGGATACTTTTGCTAATCTGGCAGCAATTTATATTAAAGTCGGCCTCTATGATAAAGCAGAAGAGGCGCTGAAATCTCTGGAGAACAAGATGAATCCTCACATCCGTGATTGTTATCATTTTCTCATTAGCTTGTATGCTGGAATTGCAAATGCTTCTGAGGTTTATCGAGTTTGGGATTTGCTAAAGAAACGACACCCTAATGTCAACAATTCTAGCTATCTTACAATGCTCCAAGCACTGAGTAAACTTAATGACATTGATGGAATCAAGAAAATCTTTACAGAATGGGAATCAACATGCTGGACTTACGATATGCGGATGGCTAATGTAGCGATTAGCAGCTACTTAAAGCAGAACATGTACGAAGAAGCTGAGGCTGTTTTCAATGGCGCCATGACAAAGTGTAAAGGCCAATTCTCAAAGGCTAGGCAGCTTTTGATGATGCACTTGTTGAAGAACGATCAGGCAGATTTGGCTCTGAAGCATTTTGAAGCGGCAGTTTTGGATCTAGACAAGAACTGGACTTGGAGCTCAGAGCTGATCAGTTCCTTCTTTCTTCACTTTGAGGAAGCCAAAGACGTTGATGGAGCAGAAGAATTCTGCAAAACCTTGACGAAATGGAGTCCCCTCGGATCTGAAACTTACACTCTTCTTATGAAGACTTATCTCTCTGCAGAGAAAGCTTGTCCGGATATGAAAAAGAGGTTGGAGGAACAAGGGATCCAAGTAGACGAAGAACAAGATTGTTTGCTTAGCAAGATTTGCGCTTGATTCATCCTACAGCTTGACTCTGTCTAGTGATATAGTTAATGTTCTGTAAAACTATGCATTTGAAGCATTTTGTTCAGACTCATTTTCTCGTTATAGTTTGCCTTCTATATGCGTTTATAAAACGTGTGTGTACATACAGATACATAAAAAGAAAAAAGAAATAGCATATATCAAGGAGGATCTATGCAATGGTCGCTGCTCTGACGAGGGCAATAGAGCAGCGATTGGTATACAATACTCTCTCAATTCAGCCTCATCCACCACCAGTCGAGGTTAGGCTCCTCTTTCCTTTTACCGCCTCAGCCGTTCCCTCTGTGGACCAGTGAATTCATCATCCGTGGCGTGAATTAAATGTGGAATCTTAATACGATGGATAAAGTTTCATGTCTATGAGTCGTTTCTTCCAATTTGGTGTGTGGCTTTCGTAGTCTCGTTTTGGTAATCTCATATGCTGGAATCTCAAATGTTACTGACGTTTACTGGGTTTGGGGGATTCAAATCAAATCTAAAGACGGCTCTCCACGATGAATTCAGCCATACAAATCATGCATTGAGTAATAAATAAACTCCATGATGTTGTTGGAATCAAGTCAAGAACGTCAGAGTTGAAATCAAGATTCCCAAGGCCCGAAGAAGGTTAAACACACGAAGTTGGCCCAATATAGGCCCAATAAGAAAATACGGTTTACAACATCAAAAAACTACACGCCATTTTTTTTTTCTGCAGAAACTTGCGGAAATGGATCAAGCGATTGCCTCTAGATTCCAAAACGTACACTTGAAGATTTATGTATTTGAAGGAAAAATGTGTCCTGATATGCGAGAGAGGTTGGAGAAAGATGGAATCAAAGTAGATGAAGAGCAAGAATACTTGCTTAAAAAAAAAAAAAAAAAAAAAAAAAAAAAAAAGAATACTTGCTTAGCAAGATCTGCCCTTAATTCATCCTATAATAAAATAATGCTCTATAGAAGTATGTTAATAAAACCGTCGTTATGTTTCATGTTGTAGTTAGACTTTTTGGTATCTTGTAGTTAGAAAAGGTGTCTGTTTCATAGCTAATAGAGTTTTATTAAAATGAAACCTTTTCTTCCCCAAGTCAAAGCCAGAAAGAACAGATCATTTATCAAAGGCAGTTCAATATGGTTTGAGAATATGAATAGCTAAATAATCGATCGCAAGCCCAAATGTCTCAAATTTGCGACAAATTTATTGTAACAAATATGTTATGAAATCTATCTCAAATATTTTTTTATACTAAAGAAGTATCGTTTTCTTCGTCTTAAACTAGTCCCAAAGTTTTCTTAAATATAAATTTTGATGAGCTTCCTACAATCCTATGATAATAAGTTATTAAACTCTGGTAAATTTCATAATATAAAAAAAAATCAATTCCATCGAGAACCGTCTCAATATGTATTTGAAAACAAATTTATAACGAATTCCGTCTTAAAATATTCATTATGAAATCTTCCGTCTTAAAAACGCAGATTAATTGTAATGTGAAACCTTGCGTGCCACGCGTTTGTGATTAGTAGTAGTAGGAAAATCCTTTTGACCTTTGCAAAAGGCAGAAATATTCAAAAAACGGCACTAAAAATAGCATAATGGTTTATAGAAGTGCGTATGGCGAGAGGTGAAAAGAGGCACGTATAATATTCCACTAAGCAAAACAACTGTTACATGAATTATGAATATAGTAAGAGTGCATGAGTTTTCTTACAAGTGATCATTATTATCAGCTTTAGTAAATTTGTTAGTGCTTATAGAAGACTAATGTTGCGTTACTTGCGTATTCTTGTCGACCAAGGAGTCTGGACGCGTCTTCCAGATTTAAGATTGTTTTAGTGGGTTTCATCTTTCTCAGGAACCTGTGAGTAGAGGACACGTGTGTGTGTGCCTGTTGATGGGGTTTTGGCTATAAATAGGGTTTCTCGCCAAGGTAATGTAATCAAATTAATAGCTAGCTACTGATCGAGTTTAATTATATTGTTTGGGAATCTATCTTATTGTCTGAGTGAGCTTGTGTGTGTATTTTAAGAAAGAAAGAGATCATATAAAGAGTAAATATGGGGAAGTTCGAGATAAAGGGTTGGGTAGTGGCGTGTGTGATGTTGTTATTGATGTCGTCGCAAGTATTGGGAAAATTATCTGGTACAGGTAGTCATGGTAGTGGCAAAAACCGACGTCATAAACATGGAGGAGGAAGTGTTGGTGTTGGTGCAGGTGCCGGAGGTGGTGCTAGCGGTGGTATTGGTGTCGGAGGTGGAGTAGGTGGAGGAGGAAGTATAGGTGGTGGTGGTGGTGTTGGAGCCGGGGGAGGAGCAGGTGGTGGTGTTGGAGCCGGGGGAGGAGCAGGTGGTGGTGTTGGAGCCGGGGGAGGAGCAGGTGGAGGTGGCAATGTTGGTGGCCGTGGAAAAGGCCATGGCGGTAAAGGTGGTGGTAAAAGTGGTGGTGTAGGAGCCGGAGGAGGAGTTGGTGTTGGTGGCGGAATTGGAGGAGGTGTAGGTGGCGGAGTCGGAGGAGGTGCTGGCGGTAGTGGGAGTGGAGGTGGTAGTGTTG